>NC_135621.1:20272272-20575303 GCF_053574225.1 Canis aureus
TCTGCAAATAGAGGCTGAATCAGGCCGCACCCACAGCTGGGGTGGGGGGATGGTTTAGGCCTTCACCATCTGCTGGGGACGTGATTCCCCCCAAACCCCAACAAAGAGGCTCCCCTGGGCAGCCCCAGTGGCTCAGTGGTTCAGCGCCACCTCAGCCCAGGGCGTGATCCTGGAGACCCCGGATCGCCTCCTGCATCGGGCTCCTGTATGGAGCCTGCTTCTCCCTCTGCCTCTCTTTCTGCCCTTCTCTCTCTGTCTCTCTCATGAATAAATAAATCTTAAAAAAAAAAAGAAGGGACAGAAGGGCAACCCCGGTGGCTTAGTGGTTTAGTGCTGCCTTCAGTCCAGGATATGATCCTGGAGACCCAGGATCGAGTCCGCGTCGGGCTCCCTGAATGGAGCCTGCTTCTCCCTCTGCCTGTGCCTCTCTCTCTCTCTCTCTGTCTCTCTCTCTCTGTGTCTCTATGAATAAATAAATAAAATCTTTTTTTAAAAAAAGAGGTTCCCCTGGTCGTCGCTGGCTGAGCACGTTCGGGCATCTGGGGGGACGTGGGGCTTAAGCAGGGGTCAGATGCAGTCGGTGGGCCTGGTGTGGCCTCGTCGGGAGGCCACGCAGACGGCAGGTCCGAGGCCCAGGGCCCGAGGTGGGGTGGGGGCCAGCGGGCTGCCTGGGAATCCGGGAGGGCTCCCTGTTGGCTGCGTTTGGACCAGCACCTTCCCTTCGATGTCTGAGTCAGAACATTAACACAAAATGCCCTTTTTTTATAGCAAAGGAGCATCGTTTCCCTCGGGGAGGCAGGAACAGAGGCCCCAGGAGAGGGGTGTCTCCTCCCAGCCCACCTCTGCCCCCCTCCGGAGCTGCCTTCATGGGGTCTCATGGCTGTGAATCATTTATGGGGTGGGCGGGGGCTCCTTTATCCTCCATCCTTGCTCCCCGCTGACTCACGCGCATCTGACTTGTGCAGGGGAATTTTAAAAAAGAAAACCATAATTGGGGGCATCACAATGCCAGATTTCAGGTTGTACTACAAAGCTGTGGTCATCAAGACAGTGTGGTACTGGCACAAAAACAGACACATAGATCAATGGAACAGAATAGAGAACCCAGAAGTGGACCCTCAACTTTATGGTCAACTAGTATTTGACAAAGCAGGAAAGACTATCCATTGGAAGAAAGACAGTCTTTTCAGTAAATGGTGCTGGGAAAATTGGACATTCACATGCAGAAGAATGAATCTAGACCACTCTCTTGCACCAAACACAAAGATAAACTCAAAATGGATGAAAGATCTAAATGTGAGACAAGATTCCATCAAAATCCTAGAGGAGAACACAGGCAACACCCTTTTTGAACTTGGCCACAGTAACTTTTGCAAGATACATCCATGAAGGCAAAAGAAACAAAAGCAAAAATGAACTATTGGGACTTCATCAAGATAAGAAGCTTTTGCACAGCAAAGGATACAGTCAACAAAACTAAAAGACAACCTACAGAATGGGAGAAGATATTTGCAAATGACGTATCAGATAAAGGGCTAGTTTCCAAGATCTATAAAGAACTTCTTAAACTCAACAGCAAAGAAACAAACAATCGAATCATGAAATGGGCAAAAGACATGAACAGAAATCTCACAGAGGAAGACATAGACATGGCCAACACGCACATGAGAAAATGCTCTGCATCACTTGCCATCAGGGAAATACAAATCAAAACCACAATGAGATCCCACCTCACACCAGTGAGAATGGGGAAAATTAACAAGGCAGGAAACAACAAATGTTGGCGGGGATGCGGAGAAAAGGGAACCCTCTTGCACTGTTGGTGGGAATGTGAACTGGTGCAGCCACTCTGGAAAACTGTGTGGAGGTTCCTCAAAGAGTTAAAAATAGACCTGCCCTACGACCCGGCAATTGCACTGTTCTCAACAAGCCCCTACTGGGTCCTCGGGAGAACTTACTGGAAAACCGTGTTCTCTCCTGTGAGACACTTGTCTAGGATGCCGGGGGTGGGGCATTGGCTCTCCCCCCGACTCTGGGTGCGGGGACCATGTGGGACCTGGGACACAGGTGCCCTGGCCGGATGGGGCGCAGGGCCGTGTGCCCGAGGAACCAGACGGTTCCTCTGACGGCAGTGAGGATGTCGGGAGTGGCCTCCCGACCTGGGAAACGCTGACTCGCTCGGGTGCCTCAGGCCTCTCCCACCTCCCTCGTTCGTACGGACCCAGGAAGCGGGGAGCGGAAGCCCCTGCGTCCAGGCACGAACCTGTCCCCACGGCACCGAGCGCTGACCCGCCCCCTGAGGTCGGCCCCACCGGGCTCCCCCAGGACCTTCGGGGCGTCTGCAGAGCGCGTGCACTTATTTCACTGAGAGGTCTGGGAGTGCAAAACCGGGTGAAAACACCCTCCCGTGCTGCTGGCTCTTCCCCCGAGTCTCCCGGGCTGTGCGGCTTGGACGCAGGCCAGCCTGTGCCCCGCAGAGATGTGCGTCGGGGACCATGTGCGCACAGGTGCGTATGTCGGTGCCCGAGGCCATGACGCTGCACACGCAGACCCCAGAGCAGCTCACCCCAACCCCGGCCAACACGTGTGTGGGTAAACTCCATCCCCAGGTGCCCGGAGGGGTCTTAGCACCGGCCTGCGGGCTTGGCCTTGGCCCGACCCTAGAAGCCCGGAGAGGTTTGGTCCACAAGCCCGTCGCTGTTATCATGTTTATACCAAGTGGCTCAGGAGAGAAAGGCACAGACGCCCATCTCAAGAGATGTGGACCCGATGGCCAATCCGTCTTCTAAGGTCTGAGGCTGAGGAACACCAACGGGCCTACTTTGGGGCTTTTTTCTTTTTTTTTTTAAAAGATTTAGTTTTATTTGTTTATGATAGACATAGAGAGAGAGAGAGGCAGAGACACAGGCAGAGGGAGAAGCAGGCTCCATGCCAGGAGCCGGATGTGGGACTCGATCCCGGGACTCCAGGATCACGCCCTGGGCCAAAGGCAGGTGCTAAACCGTTGAGCCACCCAGGGATCCCCCTACTTTGGGGCTTTTATACATTGTTGGGTTCATTAGGACGGAGAGTGTCTGACGTTTTGTGGGCTGTGCGGTGCCTCTTCAGCTGCTCGGGGGCTTAGGCTTGTGAGCAGGGGCAGCGGCTCCCCCGGGACTGGAAACGACAAGGAAAACGCGCAGATCGTGGACGTCCCCCGGGCCCGGAGGTCCCACCTCCAATGCTGCAAACCAGGGCCCGCAGGCTCCCGTGAAGCCTCCGCAGGCGGGAGCAGCGCATCCCACACACCGTGTGTGGACACGCGTGAGCACACGCACTCACCCCCGTGCCCCACATGCCCCCACCAAACCCAAACAACCCCCCACCCGCCCAGGCCTCGTTCGGAAGCGCTTCTTCCCTGTCCCCTGCCCTCTCCAGATTCTTAGCATGAGGTCACGTCCGGTTCAACCTTGGTAGGAGCCGTTTCTAAAAATAATCCCTGTGCCAGGATTCTCCGGCCTGGCCCTGGTCCCGCGGTAGCGATACTGTCGGGGAGCACAGTGCTTCCCTGTGGTCGGCCCCCCTCGCTCCCTGCGCCCCGATGTCCACCAGTGCTCGGCGGTCCCCGCTCCGGGCAGGGGTCACTGACATGGGGACGGGGAAGGTGTTCAGGGAACAGTGAAACAATTGGTCCAGTTCGTGTGTTCAGGGGTACAGGTCCAGTTTGGGGGCATCTTTTCTGCAGGAGGAGGTCCTGGGAGCCCCGGGGCTGGCCGAGTGGAGCGCCTGGGTGACATGCGTGCTCTCCGTGTCAAGGCCGGGGGATGACACTAATGTCCTGTGTGTCTTCTGTGGCCCATGTGGCTCTGGCTTCTGCTCAGCTCATGTTTGACGGACTGTCCCCTGGACACGAGGGTGGACAGGGGGCCATGAGGAGCCCCGTCCCTGTCCCTGCAGGTGGGCCCTGGGCCTGGGCTCCTTTCTTGCTCAGCCCGGCTGTGGGTGATGTGGGGATGTGGCCTCCGCTTCCCTGCTGCCCGCACGCAGCCCAGAGGTCCGTGAGGTGCCAGCGCGGGGTCCCCCCAGGTCCTTCTGAGCTCAGGTCCTGCCCTGGGGATGGCAAACCCCCAGGAGGCACGGGTGGGTCTGAGTGGCCTGATGCCCCAAGGATCACTCTCCGGCTCCCACCCCGGGGTCCTCCTTTCAGGCCTCAACCTGGCCGTGCATCATCGTCCCCGGAGGCGCGGGCTGCTTTCCCGCCGTGCGGGTATTTGAGGACAAGGAAGTGAGTCCAAGGAAGGCAAAGCAACACAGTTGTTCGTGAGCGAGGTCGGCTCTGCTCCAGACCCGGGTCCCGCGGGGGGTGCGGCTGCGGCCATGTCATTGGGACCCACACAGGAGGTTCACTTCCACGAGCAGCGCAGCGCCCGCTCCTGGGAGCCCGGGTGCTGACGAGCACCAGTGCCGGCCCACCGTCGGGGGCTCGCAGCCCGTCACTCCGCACCCGAGAGCCCCTCACTTCCCTCAGTGGCTCCATTCGCCTTTCCCCATGGAAATGGAGATTTCCATCCTACCCTGTGTGACTTGTCATGTACGACCATCACGGCGGCCCTATTATGTGGGGCCAGCAGCAAAGCAGGGGAGTAGAGCCTCCGGAGTCGCCCGACCCTGGATGGGGGCCGGGGGCTAAGCCTCCCTCAGCACCTGCGCCCGGGTCAGGGCCCAGCTCCAGGCCCGGCTGCCCGTGCCTCAAGGAGATGCTCTAAGTCCTACTGCCTGGGGCCAGACCTCCTGCCCAGACTTTACTCCAGATTTGAAGGAAGTGTGAAGAAGTGTGCATTTCTGTGCCCACCTGGCCCGGCCACGGAGCCCAGGGTTTGGTCCAACACCAGTCTAGATGTTGCTGTGAAGCAGTTTTGTGAGCATCTGTTATCAGCCAACTTGATTATCAGTACACCTGTTGGCCTCCATACCATGGTGGGCCTTGTCCAATCAGTGGAAGGCTTATGAGCAAGGAGAAAGAAGGGACTGTCCTCACCACTGCGACGCGGAACCCAGCCTGGATTTCTGGGCTGCCCGCCTGCCCCATGGATCCTGCGTGCAAGTACGTGTCCGAGGACCTTCAATATGACCTTGCCAGCCCCGCAATCATGTCAGCTAATCGCTTGGAGTCCATCCCTCCTCCCCCGCACCCTCAGTTGGTGTATAACCAACACACTAACTAACCCACTTACTGCCCACGCACATCCCGGATGCCCACGGGGACGTGCAGCACTGGGCATTACTGGGGGTGGGGAGGCGCTCACCCTTGGACCTTTGGTGTCCGACCGAAGATCCCCCTGTAGGGAGGGACCTTGACCCCCTCAACTCAGACACAAGGAGAGGTGGGTAGAGGTCAAAGGGCAGGACTTCCCAACGGGGGGTAAGGATCTGGGGGGGGGGGTCCCTGGGTGGCGCAGCGGTTTGGCGCCTGCCTTTGGCCCGGGGCGTGATCCTGGAGACCCAGGATCGAATCCCACGTCGGGCTCCCGGCGCATGGAGCCTGCTTCTTCCTCTGCCTGTGTCTCTGCCTCTCTCTCTCTCTCTCTGTGTGACTATCATAAATAAATAAAAATTTAAAAAAAAAAAAAAAAAAAAAAAAAAAAAGGATCGGGGGGGGGGCGGGGAACAAGACAAAAAACAAAAAACAAAGGCCGACATCAACTCTCAGAACACTGGAAAGCAGCCGAAGGCTTGCAACCATTTGGAAAATATTTATTCAGGAAACACAGAAGAGTATCGGTAAGGATGTTACCATGTGGACGTCAGCACCGCCTTGACAGGTCAGCCTCAGGGGTTGGGACGCCTCCTACTCTGCCTTGCACCTTCCCCCCCCGGAAACTCACCTCCCACTGGAACCCAGGCCACCGGATTGTCTCGGGCGGGAGACGTGGGTCACCCTGGGCATGGCAGGCTCTCCCTCCCGAGCTCTGCACCTCACATTCCTTCGGAAAGCCTGAGATCTCCCCACGGGCACCCCCGGGCATGAGCGAGCGCTCTGTCCCTGTGGAGTCTGCCCCGGCCCCCGGGGCCCCAGTGTCCTCGTCCTCATCCTCCTCATCCCGGCCACGGAGCACGGAAGGTCACACGCAACGGGCCACGAGCCCGGGGGTGCGCCGGGAATCCTGGAGCCTTGCAGGCCAGGCGTGGAACTCCCCCTGCTGTGGGCGCCCCCCCAGGGGACCCCTAAATCCCCCTCCCGCTCCAGTGCGTGTCCTTGGCCCACGGGCTCCATGGGGGAGGCGGCAAAGTCACCTGCCATCCTGGGAGTGTTGGCTTCTGGAACGTCCACGTTTAAATAAAACCTTTATATATCTCAATAATGGTATCAATAGATTTTAATCCAGGTAATTAAAATTCAACAAGACGTGCCGGGGATGGAACAAAAGCCCACAAACCATTTTAATGACCGCAAGCTGCTCCGTTGCAGGGAAGCGGCGGGCAGACACCACGCGGACTCCTGGAGACTTGGGCCCAGCGGTGTGTTGCCAGCCTGCCGTTTATTAAACTCCTTGGGATCCTTTTGTGAGAGGACACTCAGCACGTGGCGGAGCGGATGGCCCGGGGTCAGGGGCCCCCTAGACTCTCGTGCCCACCATGCGGCCTTGGGTGACCGAGGGCCCCGCGAGCTCTTGGGCCCAGGGCTCAGCAATGTTTATTTGCTCCAATCAGGGTCCTGCGTGCTGGTCTGCGAAGGTCGCCTGGGAAGGGAGTGGAGGGCTGGATGCGGGGCCTTGCGCCCCATTTGGCGGCTTGGCACCCTCCAGCCTGAGTGACCCGAGCTCCACACTGGCTGGAGGAGGCCTTGCTGACCTTAACCCTCACGCAGTCACCGCTACTTCTCCCGATGCCGTCAGCTGGGGCAGTAGGGGCGCTGGGGCGTGACGACCCACGCAGGGCCACGTGCCGTGTGGGGGCTGCGGCCAGAGAGCGTGCTCTCCGGGCTGAGGTGGCCTCGGCTCGTGGCCAGCCCCACCTGCTGCCGGCCACAGCCCGGGAACGCGTTCCTCTTTTCCCCCAGCTCCAAATCGGAGCTAATAGTGGGGTTTTTTTTGTGGAGGGAAGGAGGGGATGCCGATGGAGAAGGGGTCAGGCCAGCATGTGCAACTGAGCGGCGCTGGCCACGGCTCGGGGGATTGGTGTGGTTGTGCGGTCTCTAGTGTGTGAGAGCTCGAGCACGGCTTTCAGAAGGTCCAAGAGCTGCAGCTCCTGCCCAAGTCCAGCATCCGGGGCCTGCGGACCTGGCCTCCGGGCTGGTTGCTCATCTCCGTTCCTTACTCCATGGGACTGGGTGTGGAGGTCGCTCAGGGTCACCCTGTGACAGCTTGGGGCAGACGCGGGTGGGCAAGGGCCAGGGGTGTGTGCTCATGGCCAGGGCGAAGCTGGCTTTGGGGCGGGCACGGCGTTCTCACATCTGCGGGGTCAGGTATGGGCTGGGAGGGCAGCCCCGATGCGAAGCCGTCCTAACACATGGGCCCCAGGGCACGGGGTGGGTGGGGTGCGTGGGGATCCCACCTACACCAGGACCTGGGCCCCAGGAATCAGAGACAGGGTTCAGGACCCTGGCCGGGGGCGGACTCACGGCCTGCGGCGCTGTGGGCCCCCTGGGCTGGGGGTCCAGGAGGACGGAGTTGGCCCTGTACCCGGCCCTGGACCCAAACCAGTATGTGTGTCTCGGGTGCTGGGCTCGTGGCGGCTTGACTCTGAAGCCATATTCGCCAAGCCCATGTCGCGGGCGGGTCACACGAGGCATGCACAGATCTTCCCGTGGGAGCCGCCGCAGCAACGGGGTCTCAGGCCTCCCCTGTTACCTCCCTGGACCCCCGGGCTGAGGCCGTCGCTCCACAAAGACCTCGACACAATGATAGCTTTGCTTTATTTACACTAAAATCAACAGATGTTAGCAAGTTAATGTCATTTATTATATAAGATGTGATGACAACACAATTAGTATTTTTTAAACTGTAATTGTAAAATTGACCTTATTAAAATTCCACTTTCTCCATAATTAAAAAAAAAACTAATTACTTCTAGTAATTGGACCAGAAATGACATTTCCAGCTCATTAATATTCAGCAAATTGTTTTTTGAAGATGTTCTTGCGCTCCATACTGTCAATCTCTAGCATTTCTGTTTATTTCTTATCGAAAAGTAGTCTGGAAATAATAGTTTGCATTTTAACAAGATGTGCATCCACCGGCTGCTTGTATACATAAAGTTTTTAATTGCTAATTAATTTGTGGGGACTGTGTGTCTGTGACACTTTGCGGGCCTGGCTGTGGGGGGCTGGGCCTGCTGGAGCACCCAGGCCCCCAGGCCGTCTGCCGCCCTCCCCTGCCAGCCGCGGGGTGAACAGGCCCCGGGTCACGCTCTGCCGAGCCTGATGCCAGCGTCTAATTACTGGGGGGTGGGGGGGTGGGGAGGGATGCACCCGAGGATTGTAATTAACGGAGCTGAGGGGGGATGAGTTTGAAAGAATGGAAATGCAGCGGGGGCTGCTCTGCTGCAGGTGAGCGGGGCCTCTAGGGGCTCTGATCCCGCTCCCCGTCAGTCAGTCTGTCCTCCGCAGGGACACTAAAGGTGGGTCCTTGCTTCTTGTTTGCCGACATGGGCTCCCCGCCGCCCCAGCTCCTTGGAGCATCGCCACATCCGGGTGCAGGGAGGCCCATGCCCTGCGTGGGCTGGGCGGGGAGGCCCCGCTCCGTCTGTTGGGGAGAGTGGGGTGCAGGCCGCCCGGGGAGGTCCCGGCCCCCACACGGCCCTGCCGAGGCTCCGACTCCACCCCGAGGGCACCTGTGCCCCGGCTTCGTTCCGCGAGCCCGGATTGCTCTATGTCGGCGAGCTCCTCATGGGCAGGAGACAGCTCCCTCTGGAAAGGGCACAGCGGGGAGGCTGGCGAGGCCCCTGTCCTCGCGGGGGGTGCTTGGGGGGCTGTTTTTGCTGGGCGGCTGCAGGCTGGGCTTCAGCTCCTGCACACGCTCTGGGGTGGCGCAGGCCCCTCGCTGGTGCTCACGGCCCTCCAGGCAGGTCCACGGTCTTGTCTCGGCGCCTGGGCTTCTTCTCTGTCCACGTCTGTCCTTCCGTGTTTCTGTCCTTCTCTGTCCCCCGCTGTGACCACGGTTGGGGGTTTTCCCTCTGAGGTTGAGTCAAACCACGTAATCAGACCCTGAAGTGACCTTCTGCTCCCTGATGGCCCACCCGGCAGTAAAGCCAGGGCTCGGGCCTCCCCCCATCCCGCTGCCTCCGCTGCCCCTGCCCCCGCCCCTTCTGGGCCCTTCCTGGGCGGCATCCCCTGCTCGGGATGGGATCAGCTCGTGCAAACGGGGTGTTTTCCAACCAGGGGAGGTGTGTGGTCCTCCAGCGGCCATCTGTTCTACTGGGGGGGCCCCCCTGACCCTGGAGCTGCAGAACTGGGTGCCCCCCCCCCCGCCCCCGGCTGAGGCCTTCCTGGACACCTCATTCTTGAAACAGACTTTCTCTTAAAAATACAGATGCTTTTACTTAAAAGAGAAAAGCTTGACACTGACGGTGTCCCCTTTCCCTCAAGGAGGAGGTGGCCCCCAAGACGAGCATGAGGGTGACAGGGTGGTCCCCGAGACCCCAGGCAGGAGGCTGCCCTGAAGAGGGATCCCGTCCGCTTCTTGGGGCGGCTGTGACCCGGCCACGTAAACTACAGGAGCTCATCCCGTGTGGGCTCTGGAGCTGGATGTCCTAACTCAGGGTGGGCAGGGCTGTGCCCCGTTGGTCCAGGGAGGGTCTGCCCTGCCTTGTCCAGCCCCTGGGGCTCTGCGGCCCCTGGGCTTGTGGCCGCGTCCCCACTGTCTGCCTCTCCCTCACGTGGCCCCTCCCCAGGTGTCCAAATTTCCTCTTCTTGAAAGGGCTCCAGTCACCGGGTCCAGGGCCCCCGGACGTCAGCTGCACTTGGTTACTTCACACCGCGGGTCCCGGGGCCCTAGCTCCAGCGTCTCACTGACGGACACTCTTCCTTCCACCCATAATGGGGACATGAGCAGAGTCACGTGACTGAATTGGAAACCTCGAAGCACCTTGAAGGTTCTCATCAGTCTTGCCGGGGTGGAGGGGCCGCGACCCTCGGGGTCTGGACCCGCGCCTATGAGTCGGAGCGTGAGCCCGCAGGCAGGGTCTGGAGCAGCTGACCTCAGCCGAGCACGCACCCGGGCGGGCCTGTGTCCTCTCAGCTCCGCAGGCTTCCTCCTGGGAGGAAGGGCACTTGGGGCCGCGCCGGGTCCCTGGGACGGCGTCTGCGATGCCTGTGGGGGCCCTGGGGCTCCGTGGGCTGGCGGGGGGCTGACCGGCCGTGTCCCCTCACCCTCGCACACGTGGGCGTCTCAGCACCCAGAAGGTCAGCACCCGCCTTCTCCGTGCAAATCAGATTCATGGTGCTATTTTGGTCCAAGGCCCTGTGCAGGGAACACCGAGTAACCGGACACCTTTTCTTATTTATTTATTTATTTACTTATTTATTTATTTATTTATTTATTTATAGATTCATTTATTTATTCATGAGATACACACACACACACACACACACACACAGAGGCAGAGACACAGGCAGAGAGAGAGACAGGCTCCATGCTGGGAGCCCGACACGGGACTTGATCCTGGGACTCTAGGATCGTGCCCTGGGCCAAAGGCAGGTGCTTAACCGCTGAGCCACCCACGGGTCCCCTTTTCTTCTTCTTTTTTAAAGTGTGATAAGCTTACAGTTAAGGACAGATCCATGGCCGGTTGGCTCCCTCCCCACGGGAGCCAATCACAGGGCAGCAGCTCCTCTGAGTGTTGGGGGAACGCCTTCTGGGCGTTCTGGGGACCCCGGGTGCCCCGACCCTCCCGCCCTGTCTCCCTGTCTGCCCCGCCGCCCGCCCTGCAGCTGGACGCCCCCCCACCCGCCGCAGCCCAGCGCCCGCGATCCCATTCATAGCCCAGGACACAGCCCAGCGCTCCCCAGAAGGGTCGCCGTGTTGACACGGGAGCTCACGGTGGGACTCGCGTCCCCAGGGGGCAAGAACATTTTTAATTTCACAGATTCTTCTTCGTGCTCGGCCCAAGGATGGGGAGAGTTGCCACTGGAGTCCATGTGGGCTTCAGGGAAGTGTATCGGTCAATCATCTGACCAGCTCGTGGGGGGAGGGGGTCATTGCTGAGCAAAGGGGAGCACAGTCCCTAGAACCCACTCGATTGGGTTTCAGGTACTTCCAAACTATGTCAAGTGTCGAGAACAATAAGGTCATGTCACCTGACCTCAGCTCAAAAACCAGCATACTGGGGCGCCCAGAAGGCTCAGGGGTTGAACATCTGCATCCAACTCAGGCTGTGACCCCAAAGTCCTGGGATCGAGTCCCATGTCAGGCTCCCTGCAGGGAGCCTGCTTCTCCCTCTGCCCGTCTCTGCCTTTCTCTGTGTCTCTCATGAATAAATAAATGAAATCTTAAAAAAAAAAATAAAATAAAAAAGCAGCATCACCTGTCAAGGCCCATACGGACCCTCCCCCTGGCTTCCCTCCCCATTAGCAGCGGCAAATGTCCCCAATGCTGTGTTCATGAACCCGCTACTCTTCACAATCATTGTTTTGTGTTTGCACCTCGAGTCATGACAACATATTACATATTTTTGCATGAGTTCTATGAAAATAGCCTAATATTACATTAAGTGGACTCCTGCCCAAGACCCACTTATGTCCTCACTGTTATTAGGCTCCTGAACATCCGCTGACGTCATTTCCCGTCACTGAAACGCCTTCACATTCATTGATATTCTTTTGCACGAATATATAAATACATTTTATTTATTTACTTTACGACTGACTGGCGTCTGGGCCCGTTCTGCTTCTCTGGGTTTGTGCCGCTATGGACAGGATGCCGTGAGCCGCCGTGTGCTTCCCGATGCACAGAGGCGAGGGACGGGTGAGGACGGAAGCCGAGCCGCAGAACCGCCTGCACATAAGTCATGCGCACATTCACTTTATGTGACAAGGACGAGTCATTTTCCAAAGCCATCCTCCCAGTGGCCTCCCCCCGACGGCGTATTAATAGTTGAGGTCGCGCCACGTCTCTGTCAACAGTGGACACCTGGATATTTACGTATTTCTCTGCCGTGCTGGCAACAGTCGCTCAGCGTCAAGAAGGCGGCCGCCCCTTTATGGGCAAGTCTTTCCTCTGGATGTTTATTCCCATCACTCTTGGGTGCACGCCTGCTGCAGAGCTCCTCCGTCAGAATCGCATACTTAAACGTTTATAAGGAATTTTTATTTGCCACTTTTTCTCTCCTTTAAAAAATTTTATTTTAAAAGATTTTATGTATTTATTCATGAGAGACACAGAGAGAGGCAGAGACACAGGCAGAGGGAGAAGCAGGCTCCCTGCAGGGAGCCCAATGCAGGACTTGATCCCAGGACCCCGGGGTCACGCTCTGGGTCGAAGGTGGATGCTCTACCGCTGAGCCACCCGGGTGCCCCCTTTTTCTCTCCTTTTTTGCATCCAGGATAATTTATTCTTCTGCAACTTGTGCTGTTTCCTTCTTCTCTTCAGCTCCGTCCATCAGGTATTAAACCTGTTGACCCAGTTCAACAGTCGCATTGTTCTCCGGTCGCAGCCACATCTGCTTCGCTCGCCTTCTGGAGCGCATGGAGGCTTCGGGTCTGGCATGCGTTCGTGCTCCGTTGCTTACTTTCCGCCTGTCTCCTGCTCTCTTGCTCATCATCTCCTTGTTCCTTGTCCATGTGGTGGTCTCCTTCACGGTGAGCTGTTCCTGCTTGAACGGCACCAGCCGGGGCACCGAGTGCCACCTCCAGGGGCACAGTCCAGGGGCCCTTGGAGCTGAGGCCTCGGTTGTGATCCGACCTGGGCCACACGATCCTCGTGTGTCTGGGTTGCGAATCCGGGTCGGGTGGCCCTCTGTCACCAATGCTGAGAAGCCCTCCCGTCTCAGCACCGACTCACACCCCACATTTTGTTGCACTGTCTCATGGCGGAGAGGGTCCTTAGCCTTTTGCGCTGGGACGCAGTGCAGTGGGGTGGCCTCTGGGCGCTCCTGACCTCAGGCACACTTGGGTCTTCGCCGTCTTTCCTGGAACAGACCCCGGGATGTTCAGTCCACCTCAAGTGGCCTCACGGGGGACCCGGTTCTAGTGCCGTCCTCCCTCGGCTCACGGGTGGCCTGTTCCTCGTTTGTCCGTGGATACGCTTTGTGTATCGTAAATGTATATTACTTGGATTTTTTTTTCTCTTTGGGGGGTGATCCAGGTGCCCCTACTGCTAGGATGGAAGCCGAGAGCAGAGTCTGTGAAACTGTGGTCATAGTTAGTAGGTCACGAAGTCCGATTAGCAGGCTGTGCCCAGTGGTTTTAGGTAGAACTGGACGAAACGGAACAGAGCAGGAAATGTCAGTCTGCTGGACGTGGTGGGGGTCCCCGTGGGTGAGCGGATTCCGTGTGGACCGTGCTTTGTATGCTCTGTCATACGATGATTATCTCTCGGTTATCACCGTGCTTGCCAACCGCTTGCGGGTCCTGCAGATTCTGACTCAGCAGGTCTGGGCCTCAGGCCTGTGCAGGGCACCCTGCCTGCCAGCTCCCTGCCATGGGGTGTCCCTGCCACGGGGGTGTCCCTGCCACGGAGGGGCCCTGCCATGGGGTGTCCCTGCCACGGGGTGGCCCTGCTATGGGGGGTCCCTGCCATGGGGTGTCCGTGCCACGGGGGGTCCCTGCCACGGGAGGTCCCTGCCACGGGGGGTCCCCACCACGAGGCCGGGGCAGGACGTGGTGCCAGGAACACAAGCTCTGAAGCTCTGTGCTCATCACACCCTGGACTCCGCAGGGCCTCACAGACAGCAAGCTTCGCAGGGCCCTTGGTGCCCTAGAGCCTAGGGAGCCCTGGGGCCACCGGGACCCCCGTGTCGGGCTCTGGGCACACCTGGACGGCCGCTGTATCCCGTAACCCCTACATGTGCACCGGGGCCTGGCCTTGGCAGCCTTCCGAAGCGGCGGGTGTCATTTGCCTTCATGCGCTGAGTTTTCCCTCCGGGGCCCCCTCCCTGCGGGGTGCGCTGCCACATCGCAGAAGTCAGTAGCCGGAAGCTGGCAAACATGCCCAATACACTTGAAATGCACCCTCGCCCGAGTGCAGCACACGCAAACCACAGCGCGGTCCCGGGGCCGGATGTTACCCCGGGATGTGGACGCGAGGCGCAGTGATGTCGATGGTTGGTTGGGCAGCGACAGAGACTGTAGTCAAGTGGCAGTGGAGCACCCAGGCTGCTGCGCCCGCCTGCTGCCAGGTAAACGGCTTGCATTGCCACTGCCCCGTCCATGCAAGCCTCCTTTTCCTGAATCATGCGAAGGGAAGAGCAGGGTTCAGCAGAGCCTGGGGATGGGGCGCCGGGGATCACCTTGTGAGCTGTTTCTGTTTTATCTGTCCCAGATCCCCAGGCGTCCGGGCTGCCCAGGCCAGGGCCGCAAGTTCTCTGAATGTCGGGCTCAGAAGCGCCTGTGTTCACTGGGCCCTCTCATCTGCTTGGATTCAGGGATTCGAGGGCAGGAGGCATCTCAGCCGCAGCTGGGGCTCTGGCGCCCGAGCAAGGGAGGGATCGACGGACAGTGAGGGAGGCGGGAACGCCCGAGGGGCCCGGCTTGTCTCCCTCAACCTCAGAAATAGCACAGAGCATCACGGGTGGGCGTTGGCGGAGGCGAGCGGCGCGGAGCTGCCGGGCACCTGCTGGAGGGGGACCGAGGGGCAGTGGCCAGGTGGACGCTGGGTGAGCTCTTTGCCGCTTATCTGCGGATGGGATGTCACAGCCCTGCTGCGGCTGCGTCCCCTTCCATTCCTCTGCTGAGTGTCTCCAAAAGGGGACCGTAAGGGCTCGTGAAGGCACATGGTCTGTGAGTGTCACAACAGCTCAATAGCAGGAAATCCCGAAAAACACCTCACTCCTGAGAGTGGCGTTCAGTGTTTGTTTCTGTTTGTGTGCGTGGAGCCCCAGGGAGGGGGGGCTGCCTGGATGCTTGGCACCGGAGGCCCAGGGGGCCCTGTCCAGGCAGGACGGCTGCTGAGCCCAGGGCAGCACCGCAGGAGCCCTCAGGGCCGCTCCTCCAGGAACCTGCAGACAGGATTTGGTTAAGGACAGGCTTCTCCTCCGTTTTTAATTGAAAACCAAGGAGCAGGGCGGACCTGGGCCATGTCTGACCTGGCGTTGGAACTAGCCACCTTCTGGCCGCGGCGTGCAGGGCCTGGGCCAGGAGCGGAGCACACCCAGAGCCGCGGTGGCCACGCGTGTGGCGGAGCCTCGGCCTCGGAATCGGGGGCAGCTTCCTTAGCCTCCTTCCGGTGGAGGTTTGGGTGGGTGCCCCTCGGGGACGGAGCCAGCCTTGTGCCTCGTAGGGGGTTGCGTGGTGCGCTCGGCTTCTACCCACAGATCCCACTGTTGTCTCCCAGGCTCAACGACGCCTCCGGCATTGCCACGTGTCCTCCGGAGACGAGCACCAGCTTTGGGCACAGCTACTGGGGCACTTGGTCGCCTGAGCCCTGCCCTCCTCTGCGAGCACGCCACCTCCAGGACGGGGCTGGGTGGCCCGGCGTGCCCGGGGAAGCCGTCGGGGAGCGCACCAATGAGCCCTTCGTGCCCTTACTTTGGGGGATTAAAAGGAAAGGCTTTGCATCTCTCCGGAGACTCCTGTCCTCCAGAGCTGCAGCTGAGCAATGGGGACGGGGACTCAGGGCGTGAAGATGGGGAGGCTGCAGCGGGCGGGGAGCCGGCTCTCCCCGTCCTGCGTCCTGCGTCCTTGCTGCTGCTGGAGGCTTTGTCAACCTTCAGAACTAACAGCCAGTTATTTTACCAGCAAAATGAGTTTATTCTGGAATAGCACAGGAGCGCCGGACATGCGACGCACGGCAGCCTGCCAGGGACAGACCCAGTGTTAGGTTTTAGGAGGAAATTGGGGAGGTGCGTGTTGGACAGAAGTTCTTGGGCCAAGACGGAGGGTTGGAGGCGTGGCCACTTCTCTCCGGCCGCACGCAGGGGCTGCTGCGTGGTTGCTGGGGCCGGAGGGACCTTCCTTTTCTCAGAAGCAGGAGATAAAGTTCCCGCGTGAAGTCTGTTCTCTTGTCAAGATAGCCCCTGCCTTCCTTCTTCCTGCTGGTCGCATGGCTGCAAAGTGTGGTTGGTGCGTGAGCGCACCCGCTTCCGGGCTCCTGACTGCACTTTCAGAGAGGTTTCCTTTCCTCGGTTCACAGCTTCCTGGCAGCAAGGTGGCTGCCGCAGCACTGAGCATCACAGACACACTCGTGGAGCCACATTCGCAGCGGTGTGGGCACCCCCTGTGATATTCCATCAGGAAAGTGGGAAAGCTATGCTCCCTAGAAGCTCCCTGCAGGACCCCTGAGGCCTGGGTGCCCGCATCAGGCCGCGTGGTCCCCGTGAGCTGCAAGGCGGGCTGGGGGTGGGCGGGACTGTGGGCTCCTCTACCAGAAGCAGTGCACACGTTTGTTGATGGCCACGCGCGCTTGCTCTCTTTCCTGCCTTAGGAGGAAGTTCTGTTACTCCTCTGCCTCCGCGCATGGGAGCTGGACTCTGGAAGCCGCTGGCACAGGGTCACATGGTGGAGACGGAGGCTGTCTCTGGGCGGCAGCCACCGGCCTGGCGTGTCTGTGACACGGAGGGCTTAGCGGTTCTCCTCCCAGATGGACGCACGTCCCCAGGGGTCCCGGCCGGGACGGGGGACACTGAGCGGGGCCCGAGGTGAAGGGGGCTCTCCAGGGCTGCCTTGGTGTTGACGAGCGGGTCCCCAACCCCGACCCCAACCCCAACCCTGGGGTGCTAACTCACAGTCACTCCTACAACATGGTGGTGGTCCCACTACGCCCCCTCCTCCAATTCTTTGGTGAACATCTGTGTCTTTAATTTTTCCTACTTTTTATTGTCCTGAAAAATTTCAACCATAAAAATGGAGAGTAGAGCGGAGCGCATCAAGGTCTACGGCCACACCCATGCTCAGACCTTGAGCGGCCTCCACTGTGCTCTCATTTCCTTCTGTTTCGGATTATTTGGAAGTAAATTTCAAATGTCATTTTCTTATTATTTTTTAAAAGATTGATTTATTTATTCCTGAAAGACATAGAGAGAGGCAGAGACACAGGCAGAGGGAGAAGCAGGCTCCCTGCGGCGAGCCCGATCCCAGGACCCCAGGATCACACTCTGAGCCAAAGGCAGGTGCTCAACCAACTGAGCCACCCAGGCATCCCTAAATGACAATTATTTTTTACATAAATATTTCTACTGGGTCCGTCCAAGATAAGGCTGATTTTCTTGAAGCACGACGTGGGTGTTACTGCCCCGAATCTGGTAGCGGTCTGTCAGTACCGTCAGGTGTCGAGTGGCCCACAGTCCCCTCACGGTCTTCCAGCTCCTGGGTGTTTCCCTATAGTCAGGGTCTGAGCTGCTGTCCTCTGTCTGCCGGCCCTCCCGCAGCCCCCAGGTGGCCTCTGCTCGGTGGGACGAGAGAACCAGTAAGATCAAGTCTGTTTACGGGGGGTGCAGGTGAAGCCGCCGGGAGTGTACGAGGCCAGGCACCCGTTCTGGGAGCACAGGGGGTTTGCTGAGGGCCCCCCTCATGTGCTGCCCATTACTGACCCTACAGGTGATATCCCGGCATCCGCTCGTCACCGCTGTCGTGCATTCTACCTGGCGTCCTCTGCCCCGAGAACGTCCTGCTCCCTGGGTACCCAGCTGCCCTCAAGCACGAGTCTCACAGAAGTGCAGTAAACGCTCGGATTGTTCAGACTGTTTAGCCAAGTTAGCATGTTCCTCGTCATCCTCCAGAGACGGCCCATGGTGTGATCGTGAGCCAGCACCCGTGGACCATCAGCGTGGCCCCGATTGTCTTTCCTGACAACTGTCCACACCCGAGGCCCTCAGAGTGGTGTTTTCGGGCTTTTTCCCTTGGCTTCCGGGAGAATAGGTTCTCCCCAGCCCCCCGCCATCTCCTCAAGGAATGTGACTTGCACTGGGGGGGACTGATGTGTCGATGCCACACTCTGCTACTGGGCTGGTTCCTGATTCAAAACCCCCTGAAGATGGAGCTGGTAGGTGGACATTGTGTGAAGATGAAAGTCCATCACCATCTCCTGTGACAATTGTTCTTCTAATTTAGGGCTACCTTGTCTGTAAAAATCTTATTGACCGGACATCGGTGCTACCTTCCACTCAGGCCCCAAATCCCACCCTCCAGAGACGCTGGCAGGATTTCCCCTGGCGCCTCGAGCAGCCCTGGACAATGGCCACAGGCTGCGGGACACCGCGGGCTCCCAGGGGTGGCTCTCGTCTCAGCCTCTGCCGTGGTTTTGTCACTCTGGGATGTCTCGCTTGGGCGTGTGCTGTTGAATTCCTGTATTTGCTGTAAGTCGGGATAGTTGGTGCCCATGTGTTTATCCACTGCCTGGGTACCATTGTGTTCTTATCTTCCTTTCTATCTTTCGATATAAGCAGTAATTGAAAGTATCAAGGATTTTTTCCTGTTGTACTTTTCTGTTTAGAATGACCACTGACTTGTCTCACGAAAGACTCCAGTTCTCTCCTAAACTCCCTGTCTCTGTCCATTCTTTATCTTTTCCTCTGTTTTCTTGAACGTGGTGAATGCAGTGATTTCAAAACCCTGTCTACTAACTCCGACACCGAGATCATCTGTGGGTCTGCTTCTGTTGTTTGTTTCTTCCTCCTGACTGTCCATCACGTTTCCCTCCCCGTTTCGTGTCTGGTTGCCTCTTTGCTCCGTGAGTTTTGCCATCCATCCACCATCTGCTGGACAGCCCTGATTTTCAAGTGTGTAAGGAATGTTCGGCTGGAGAGACCACACTGTGAGTTAGGAAAATAAACCTTAACAAAGTTAAAAGCATTGACATTACATGAAGTATGTTCTCTGGCATCATCAGCACCTGGTTTGGGAAGTGAGAAATGAAAGCGTGTTGAGGGGCCGCCATGCACCGTCATGATGGTTAGAGTAGGAAGGAAGGACAGAAGGACTGATAAGGACGTGAGGAGACTGGAACTCTCACATTGCTCATGGGATCTCGAGAACAGGTGCACAGTTTCTTCTCTAGCTCACCATGCACTCACCCTGTGACCTGCAACCCTCGTCTCAAGCATTTACTTGGGGGAATTGAAAAGCATGTTCACATGAGGGTCTGCACACGGATGTTCACGGGGGATCTGTTCATAATCACACAACACTGGGAGCAATCACCCAAGAGGGCAGGTGGGTGGCACGCAGACCCCACGCTCTCAGACGGGTGAATGGTTGAGCAAACTGGGCCATCCCCAGAACAGATTACCACTCAGCAATGAGAAGGGTGGGATGGGTGTTACATGCAACAACCTGTATGGATCGCGAGCCTCCAGTGGAGGGACATGGGCCGTGTGATTCCATCGGCGAGCTCCTCCTCATGAGACAAAGCCATAGTGACAGAGAGTCAGTCACTGGCTTCTGGGGTCGGGAGGGCGGCAGGGATGGCTCTAGAGACAGACGGGAAGTTCTACGGTGATAGGATTGCTCTGTGTCCTGATTGTGATGGTGGACCCTGCTCCAATCCTCCACGAGCTCTTGTCTACACAAACAGAATGGTTTCCTCACCCACCTGCTTGGATTCATGGGGGTGCCTGTCAGGTCCAGTGTCCCCTCACCGGGAGGCCCAAACATTCTCAAGATAAGAGCTGACCCATAGCACCTGAATTTGCTTTTCTCTCCCATCCACCAAACCCCTCCTCTGCTCCGTTCTCCTTGACATTTTCTGGGGTCTTGACCCTCAAACTTTTCAGCCCTTGGGAAAGGACTTTTGTCTACACCCCCAGGCCTCTCCTCCTTACCTAATTCTGTAAATCCATCCCATAGAGTCCTCACGACCAGCTGACGGCTCAACTCTATCCTCTCACCGTGTGTATCACATTCGTTGCATGTGCATTTACACTTACTTCTGTTGGATTGCTGCGTGGGTGTCCCCAAGGCAGTGAGACTTTGAGGTCTGGGCCACGCTGGGCTGGCTCAGAGCATGTGCTCAGGGAATATCAACAAGTAGCTGCACAGACACGGGAAGGAACGGAACTCATCAGACGCACACATGATGGAGCCTGTGTCCAGAGCCGGGTCTTTCTGGCCACAAAGTGAGGTTGTTTCCTTTACTCTGAACCGTTTCTAATCATAATCAGACCAAAGAGAGCACTGTGAGATGCCATGTGTGGAGAACGGATGGTTAAGTTGCGCAGAGTGGCTGTCTGTGCTGCCCATCTGGTCCCCCTTGGCCAAGTGCCCGGGAGGCCACTGTGGACTTCATCTGTGCTGCCATTTGTGACCTGTGAAGCCACCCCAACTCATGCTCCATCTATCAATCCACTCGCTCCTGCTGGGCTGGCCTTGATGGTGACTTTGAGGAATAATATGAAGACAGGACTAGAGAGAAAGCCACTGAGGGGTGTCCTCTGTGTGGCAGCTGCTCTGGTGTGTCATGACCAGCTGTCTTGTCCAGCAACACCCGGGTACGCAGGGCAGCTGATCCTTCCAGCAAGGCGGCCATGGCTTGATGGCAATGGGGTCAACATGCCTCCTTCCCTGCTCTTTCCCTCATTATCTTTTGAAATATTACTACGTGCAGATGCTTGCTGTTTTCTCATGTGGGTTCCTCAACTAATCCTCATGGAGAGAGGCCACTGCTGCGTCCATTTTACAGGGGTGCTGAGGGGCAGACACAGGACTCCGTGAGATAGAAATTCATTTTGGGTGGACCCAAGACCATGTGATCAAAAGCAGGACCCCAGATGTGTCTCCAGCCTCCTCCAGATAATCATTTAGATCTGGGGTGGGATCAGGGGACCTTGGAGAGTGTTGATCCCACACACAGTGTCGAGGTCCTTCCTCCCTTATTCCTTCCTTCCGAATGCTCTACCTGCCAGCTCTGTGCTCCTCCTTGCTACCGACCCTGGCACATCCCCAGGGGAGCAGCCTGGTGTCCCTTCCTTGGACGACGTTGTTATCACCCCTGACCTAGTTAGTGCTCCTCATTTCCAGTCCTGGTAGCAGGCCACCTTTTCCCTTCATAGCATTTATTATGGGAAGTAAACAGCTACTGGATTACTGTTTGCCCAGATCAACACGGAGCTCCAGAGGGGAGGTTCCTCTGCCATGGTCTCTTTACCCAGTGGAGAGGTGACACACTCCTACTCAACAGAGCACTTATGTGGTCAGTGCTTGCCTGTGGAGAAGATGTGGGGCCCTGTGCTGGGCATTAAGGACACGAGGGCACATATGCATGGCTTCCTTCAAGGGCCCAAAAGCCTAGTGGGGGAAGTAGCATGGGGGCCCCTTTTTCTGTTACAGATGATAGAAGTTCCTGTCACGCAGCACAAAGGAGCAAGGGACTCTGCTCTGTGCTGACAGGTCAGGGGAGGCTGTGCAGGGAGCTGGCATCAGTGTTTTGATAGGGATGGGAGCTCCCCGCAGGGCCTGAGAAGCCTCCGTGTACTTTGCTCACTTCCCTGTGGACAGTCTGGGAGATTGAAGTGTTTGGCTCAGGACTGTGTCCTCAGGTGCTTCCTACAGAGGCAGTATCAGCGCATTTTTATTGAACAAATCGATTGTAATTTGGAGACCGATTGATTGTCTTTCCTGGTCTGCTCATCTAGTGTGGAAAGCAGGGGCTGTGAAGCCAGACTGGTATGAGTCTTGACCACTTGAGTACTCAGACTGTGTGACCTAAACCAGATAACACAAAATAACACAAACTTCCATACTTTATTTCCCCCATCAGTACATTAAGGACTGTCAATAATGCCTCTGGCATATTCAGTGTCGTGATGAATATTAAGTAGTTCTTGGTATCTGGAGTTAATCATCACCACCACCACCACACCATCATCACCACCATCATCAGCACCATCATCACCATGATCACCACCATCACCGTTACCACCACCACCACCACCATCATCACCACCACCACCATCACCATCAATGCCATGACCATGACCATGACCATCACCACCACCATCATCATCATCACCATCATTACCATCACCACCATCATCACCATCAATACCATGACCATGACCATCATCACCACCATCACCGCCATCACCATCATCATCACCATCATCACCACTACCATCACCATCACCACCATCACCATCACCATCATCATCCTCATCATTGTTGTCATCATCATTAGAATCATTTATACATTTTTCTGTATCATTGCCAAATACACAAACATTTCACATATTCACCTGTCATATGATATTGACCTGTGTGCACCGGATTGTATAGATAGTAACCGCACATTTATTGTTTTCTAAATGGAATTGAATTTTGCCAGATATGGACCATTTATGAACTGAAAATTGCAAGGCTGTTGAATTCCTAAGGACTGTGAGTTCAGCATTTGGACATTAGCGTTGATATTCTGTTCAGTTGGGTCTCAATGTTGTTGGACCACATGGTTTCTGAGAAGTTAGTAATGTCTTCAAGACTTGAAATATCGACGTCATAAAGCAACCAGCAGTGAGCTGGTCAGGTGTAGGGTTGTCCTAGAGGAGCCAGGAAAGGAGTGAGGTATGGACAGCTCAGGGCTTCAGTGAGACTTGGCAGCTGGGTGATGTTTGGGGAGGAGTGGGTGAGGAGTGTGTTGAAGGGTGGGCCCCCATAAAAGCTGTAGTGGGCTGTCCACACTGCCGACCATTTGAGAGCAGCAGCGATGGTCAGACAAGCCAGATGGGAGCCCAGGATGTGCTGTGTGACCTTAAGATATTCCCTGAACTTCTCTAAGACTCAGTTGCCTCATGAGGAAAACGGGTAGTAGGAGCCATTGATTTGTAGGTTTGTTGTGAGCACTGAAGTGGGGTGAGGTGCGCAGAGCATGTGGGACATACCCTGGGGAACCGGAAGGGTTTGTATCTGCCAGGATGGTCTGGGCTACTGAATCTCGATGAGTGAGTCCTCCAAGACCTTGTTTCTCACTCATGCAAGTTCAGCCAGAGGCGCCCTGGCTCTCTGGGCAATTGTCTCTGCGTCTTGGGTGGGTGTTCCTGGGTGCCTTGATCTCCAGCACCCTCACGGCAGTGTGTGCCCCATGCCCCTTGGGTTGCAGTGCCGAGGGGGCAGGGCCCTGGAGCAGTTCTCATCAGTGGGCACATGCTGGGGCCCCGGACTGGCACCTGTAGCCTCTGCCCAGGACCCATTGGCCAGGAGTGGTCACGTGGCCCCACCTGTCTGCAGGAGGTGGTGGGGTGGGGGGCACCACCCTCCTTGAGACCCAAGAAGCAGACTGGGCGTGAGGGCCGAGCACTTCACCATACCCCTCAGAGCAGGTCAGGGAGAAGCATGTCTGTTTTTGTTGTTGCTGCAGTGAGATTTATAAAAAGCTTGGAGTCATAATAACTTGGTTTCTGTTAGGCCGCACCTGACTACTCTTGTGCTGAACCGACTCCATCAGGGCAGCCATCTCCAAATGGCCCTACTTGGTGTCCTGCTTCTGAGGCATGAGGGAGAGGGGGTGGGGGGTCGTGGTGTTGGCTGTCAGGTCGAGGCCCGGTGAGCAGCTCTTGTCTGTGGGGGCGGGTCCCCAAAGGCTCTGAGTCCTTGTCTGCATTTAGAATTTTGCTGGGGTCACACCTGATTTTAAGATTTAAAAAATCTTGATGGGAAGTTAAAGTTGTTACTTAAAATATGCACCTGTCTTTTGACCTCGAGAGACGGAGGAGCCAGACCTCTCCCAATGCAGATGATGACTGAGTTTCCGGAAAATCTGCAGGACGGCCTGACACGGTGATTCAGATCAAAGAATTATAGGATCCGTGTGGGTATGTAGAAAAATGTCTTTAATTGTGTGGATGATTGTGGTTCAGTTAGAACTAGGAAGACTTCTTGATTTTTTTTTTTTTTTTTTGGAGGGAAGTGTCGGTGAATAATATTTCTTGGTCAGATTGAAACATTGCCCAGGGAGGTGCCATGTGGGTCACGTGGGGTCTCTAGAATCTAGAAGGTGCTTGTGTGATGTGCAGATGTGACCAAGGGAGAGACGGTGCCCTGGAGGTGGAGGGGTCCTATGTTCTGCAGGTCCCTGAGACCGTGGCCCCGGGGGTTGGGTGGGGAGTGCCTGGAGACGGGACCTACGTGGTACCTGACGATCCTGAGGATGGGCCGAGTGGGAAGCCATAGGCTTCAGGAGCCTGGGATTTGAAGGAGGAAGAGTTTGGGGGTGTCTGCACGAAATAGGAAGGTGCACGTGCTGCCTTTTCTGTGCCTTGATTTCCCCTCTCACATGCCCTGTCCCCTCTGTCCAGCCTCTGGGATCACATCAAGGCTCCAGTGAGAACTGGGCTCTGTTTGTTCGGCACCCTGGGCCTCTTATCATTTGGAGGGAAGGAATGGGGCCCTGCGTGGGGCACGTGATGGGATGAGCACTGGGTGTTATGCTATATGTTGGCAAACTGAATTTAAATGGGAAAATATAAAATAAATAGGAGAAAAAAGAAAAAATAAATTAAGTCATTTGCTCTCAAAAAAACCCAAACAAAACAAAGTGAAGAAACAAAAAACAAAGGGAAGGAGGATCCTTTAGTCTCCCAGATGGGAAGCCAGCGGGTTTCTGGAATGCCGTGCTGTTGGGTTAGGGGTCGAGCAGGACCAATGGCCAGAGGGGCATCTCACTGGGGACAGGCTGTGCTGCACACTCTCCCCCACAGGTGCACTGTCCACCCCACCTGCCTGTGTCCAGAGCCTGGAAACACGTCACCCGCTAACCTGGCCGCCTCGTCCCAGTGACGCTGGGTTTCCAACAAGGTGATTTGTCAGGACTCCGCTGGCGGAGGAAACAGTTGGAAGAAGGGCACAAGGAAATCTATTGTGAATTAACAGCGACAAACCCAGGCAGATGGAGAAAATGAAGAGCTAATCAAAGTGCAGATCAAGGAAGTGGAAAATGAAGATCGGGATGTGGAGTTCCTGCGGGCTGCTGGTGGCTGCCGTCTGCAGCTCCCCAGTTGCCTTTTGCACAATTTTGGAGATACTTTCTCCATCCGTGGGGCCCTTCCAGGGCCTGTCCCTCTCGACTGGGATCTGCTCTCGGTGGGGAGGCAGGCTGATTAACTCGGATGCCCCAGCGTCCCCTGTACACACTGTGTCTTTGGAGAACAGAGGGCATCTGTGCTGTGCAGACAGGCGCTGGGGAAGGTGTCTGCATCTGCCCTCGACACCAGGGCTTGGCATGCGGTTAAAATGAATCTCTCCCTTCATGACAGTGTAACAGAAACAGACGAGCCGGCGTGAGCACCTACCCTGTGAGCAGGGCCGACTGGGTGACTAGACCTCGGTGTCTACAGGGGTCACTGCCGCCAGGCCCGAGGAGGAGGCAGGTGCAGCTCCCGCCCTGCTCCCGGGCTCAGAACAGGGGTCTCCTCATGCCTGCAGGTAAAACAAGGGCATGACGAGTGGGCTGGGGAGCTTCACACCATGGGAGCCCTCCTGGTTCAGAGAAGGAAAGGAGTGAGTGTGGGGAGTGTCCTGCCACATGTGTCCTGAGCGGGAGTCCACCTTGATGGGGGAGGAAGCCCGTGAGGGGTGCAAGGCCTGGGCAGGCTGTCAGCAGATGCACGGTGTGTGCTCCCAGAGAATGTACGTGGGCAGGCCGCGTGCAGGGCTCCAGGAGAGGTCACAGGTCCCAGGGGACCCCAAACCTCTGTTATGCTTGTTTAGGTTTCTAGATACTCACCTGCTCACCCACTGGACCGTTGTCTGAGAGGACTGCGCGGCAACCTCCCACCAGGGCTGCCCATGTCAGAGCTCCCCTGTGGCTCTCCACATTTCTCTCCACTGTTTTTGTTTTGTTTAAAAAAAATGTTCATTCATTTATTTTTTTAAAGATTTTATTTATTTATTTATTCATGAGAGACAGAGAGAAAGAGAGAGAGAGAGAGAGAGAGAGAGAGAGAGAGAGAGAGAAAGGCAGAGACACAGGCAGAGGGAGAAGCAGGCTCCATGCAGGGAGCCCGATGTAGGACTCCATCCTGGGTCTCCAGGATCACACCCTGGGCTGCAGGTGGTGTTAAACTGCTCAGCCACCCAGGCTGCCCCTATTCATTTATTTTTGAGAGAGAGAGAAAGAGCGAGTGAGCAACAGGCAGAGGTAGAGAATCCCAAGCAAACTCCATGCTGAATGTGAAGCCGACCTGGGGCTCAATTCCATGACCCTGAGATCATGATCTGAGTTGAAACCGAGTCTGCCTCTCAACTGATAGAGCCACCCAGGGCCACCAACAAGGTTTTTGAAGTCACCTTCATATTTACTTTTATTCTCAACATTACCACACATCCTTGATTAATTGTTCCATTGTTTCTCTTTAAAAATTGGAATGATTTTTTTTTGTTGCTTCCAATGCTATTTGCCCAAGATAGGCCCTGTATTTCTCTTCTCTCTCTTTCTCTAGCCATACTAAATATACATTTATACACACACATTATCCTCATTGTCCTCGTCTCAGGCTTGTAAGCACCGCATAGCTTGAATTGTTTTAACATGATTTGCTTGAGAGCCTCCACCTTTTAAAAAGTAAATTTAACTCATTTATATTTATTGGATCACTCATATAATTGCACTAATATCTATCAACTTATCTGTGCCTTGTGCATATCAATCCTTCTCTCTTTGCTTCTTTTTATCATCACTCTCTTCTCGATGGTACTCTGATTGATTTGACTTTCTAGGGAAGCAGTCCAGTTTTGTGATTAAGGAGAGATTCTGACCCTGCTTTGGACTCTAGTTCTACTGCTTGGGTAAGGGTTCTTGGGCAAGTGGCCTCATCTCCAGGTGGCTCTGATTCTCTCTGTAAAACGGGGTAATAACAGCACTTTACCATAGTGTGTGGGCAAAGAGGAATTGAATTCATGTCTGTGAAGTGTCTGCAGAGAACCATAGGATTGTTAGCCCTTGTATTCACTTTATTTCTGTCAATTTGGTACATGTTATGTGCGTGTGCATGTATAGAAAAATAAAAACCATTTATGCTCTTGCATTTGTAGCATAGTTTTTATTTTTATTATTTTTAAAGATTTTATTTATTTATTCATGGAAGACACACACAGAGAGAGAGGCAGAGACACAGGCAGAAGGAGAAGCAGGCTCCATGCGGGGAGCCTGAGGTGGACTCGAACCTGAATCTCCAGGGTCACATCCTGGGCTGAAGGCAGGTGCTAAACCTCTGAGCCACCCAGGCTGCCCTGTAGCATAGTTTTTAGAATACAGTCTAAGATCACTCCATGTACGGATCCTCCCCCCAGAACGTGACGAGGATGTCGGCCTGCCTAAACTCCCTGCCAGACCCACCTTCACAGCACCCAAGCCATTGTCCTCAATTATTTGTCTGGTGTCGATGTCTTTGTTACTTACGACCGGTGCCCTTTTATCTTTATCGCAAGGTTCTCTGTACTTGTTGAAGGTGAGCTTCTGTGGCAGGTGGCTGTGACCCGTGGGGTGTGCAGGGCTTCTTCTCTGGGATGTACTCAAACCGCACAGATGGTCTGGGGAGATTTGTGGAAGATTCCTATCTGTTGCCTCTTAAAATATTGTCCCCCTGCATCATCTCCTGCCCATCCTGGTGGACGAGTGCTGGACGGACGGGGCACTGAGGGTCAGAGAGGTGCCCTTTCTGCCAGGAATCCCACCACCAATGAGGCAGCAGGCTGGCCCGAGGCCCACTCGTTCACATCCTGAAGAGGGTGTTGAAGAGGGTGTTGAGTGCTGCCTCCAGGCTGGGCCTCCTGGGGGAGAAGCCAGTGGCCGTGGGAGCACCACACGTAAATCCCAAGCTCCTGAAACCTGAATCCCGAAGACAGACCGGCTTCCCCTGATGCTGCCGAGTAATAAGGATGAGAGACATCAGGGAAGGAGCGCCCTGGTGTAGCAGAACTAACGCCTGGCTCTTTACCTAAAATTACCTCTAAGTTCTCAAGCCATCTTTGCAAAGAGGGGAAAAAAAAAAAAAAACTGAATCAGCCTCAGGAATGGATTTTTAACTTTAAATTTTTTTAAGGAAAATAATTTTGTATTAGGTTCATTATTTTACTTGACACTTGTTTTTCAGCCAGAAAGCCAGCTCCCAGCTAAGATAAATTTCAACTAAACACTGGAATAGAATCCAATTTAGATGTTCCACTAATTCAGTAAACCTAATTAACTCGGTTCTGCCGTTTGAGTCCGTTTGCTGGGATGTGATGTTTCTGTTTGGTAAGCAGATAAGGAGATAAATGGGTCACTGTATTTATGACTGCTCATTATTCCTTTAATATCCACACTGGAGAGTGCGCATTCTGATCACAATTAAAATGCTTTTATACCATTTTAGCAGTAATTGAGCGAACCCGGCAATTTGTACTTTGATTCTCTCAGTTAAGTAATTGGCGATCACCAGCCATCATTGGTTAATAACACATTCAATCACTCGGGTTTCGCTGTGTATTTAAAAATAGCTCAGGAGTGCACTGCTATTATGTGTGGACACGAGGGCGTCTAGCCGCTGCACAGACCTCCTCCCGGGTGAGGAGTCTGCATCCTCCACGGCAGCTGCGCGGCCGCAGGGGACGGCGTGGCCCTGGGAGTCCTGGCCACTCCAGCAGCTGCTGATACGTGTCTGTTGAACAGGTGCGGGCAAGTCCATGACGAGCCGGGATCCCAATGGCAAGGCCCAGCCCGGAGCTTGTGGGCGTGCAGCTGCTTCCTGCAAGGAGCTGCTGGCCTTCTAGCCAGGGGCACGGCCCGGGGAGAGAGCCCACCAGGGGGGCGTCCGGCTACCTGGCCCCGGCATCCTGATCTCCCACGGGAGCCGCCTCGGAAGGTCTGATGGGGTACGAGGCGGAGACGTTTGTCTTGCCCCTGTGGGTGGGAGGCCCCCTGAGCGAGTGGGATTCCCAGAGGCATGGGGAGCAGAGGGCGTCCTGGCAAGTCGTGTTCCCAGGAACCAGGTGGGGCCTAGAGGGGCAGCCAGTCCTGGGTGAGGGTACTGGGGGGTCCTGCAGTGGCCACGAGAGGCCCTCGTGCCCGGTCACCTCACCCTGCCCAACACAGGATGCGGGGCCTGCGGCCAGGGCGCGAGGCCAGATTCGGACGCAAGAATCATGGTGGAGCGTCGGGGAGCTTGGAGCCTGTCTGTCCTCGCCCGCTCTGACCACTCAGGACCCCGAGCCCCCTCACTGAACAGCTGACCACAAAGCCTGGGGCACGCTCAGCTGCGGGTCTTGTTTCGGGGTGTGATCCTCACCCTGACGTGGGGTGGAGGTGGCAGGTCGCAGGCAGAGTGTGTGCAGCTGCCAGACAGCTTAGAGCCCCAAAGGAGAAGCTCCAGTCCCGCAGGAGCGCGGTCACCCAAATGCCCCGGGGTCTGTGGTGTCCACGTCAAAAATCTTGAAGCTCCTGGTTTGCCAGGATTTGAGGGCTGTGCCAACGCCTCCCTTGGGTTGGATGAGGCTCGATAACCAGGTTCGTGCAGGATGTCTGAGAAAGGGCTCTCGGCTCGGCATCCAGAGGGAGAAGGTTTGGGGTCGAGCTTGGCGCGAGGCTTCTAACAAGTCCTGCTGCCACTGCTCAGAGCCCCGAACAGCAGGACAATGTGGCCCCTTCACCCCTGAGGGCAGTGGGGTCTGCTCGTCCACAGTGTCGAAGTTACCCTGGCTGCATAACAAGCATCCCCGCCCTTGCTGCTGTCCCTTGTGATCTGGGCTGGCCTGGCTGGGCTGGCTGGCTGAGGACGGCCCCTCTCACTGCACCTGACACCCTGCAGGCCCGGGGCTGGGCCTCGGCCCTCCCCTGAGGGGGTCCCAGCAGGTGAGCTCAGGCTCCTCTGAGTGTGGGCTGTGTGGCTTCCAGAACAGTCTGCATGAGCCCGAGGCACAAGAGCCCACAAATTGCTGAAGACAGTGCAGGGTGGGTGAGAGGTTCTGCTTTGTGTTGAGAGCTACTGCTGGGTCCCCTGGTACCTGCAGGCGTGCGGGGAGAGGGAGACCCCAGCCCTGCTCTGCGTGTCCGGGAGCCCTCTAGCCACCGCCCCCCCATCCCAATCTGCTTCCCCGAATATAAACGGATATGAACACCTCCTTGTGCCGATGAGACCAGGTGACTACGTGGGGCACTCGGGGGCACTTGCCATCTCGCCTGGAGACTCAGGATAATAAATGACGCTTGTTTTTATTGGCATCGGTCTGGAGAGCTCACATGGTCAATCATCAACAGGACTTTGGCAAACTGTGTTAAACGTTCAGCACCACTGTTTTTTGCAAAGTTGATGCACATTTTTTGTAAAAATTTAACTCAGATAGGAAACCACAAGTAAATAGGTAGAAACAGCAGCCAGACTCACGGTAAATCGAGAGTTGCTCTCTTTGGCCCAGGGTCAAGTTCAGCTGCGGCTGCTCAGACGGGTTGTGCGTCTGTACGCAGCGTCTGTGACAACAGGAGAATCTGTGAAAACAGGAGGTGGGGGCCTCCCTCCTGGGGCTACTGAGGTCGGGGTCCCTGAAGGTCAGGGTCCCTGTGGTCGGGGTCGCTGAGGTTGGGTCCCTGAGGTTGGGGTTGCTGAGGTTGGGGCTCCTGAGGTCGGGGTCCCTGTGGTCGGGGTCCCCGTGGTTAGGGCTCCTGAGGTCGGGGCCCCCGTGGTCGGGGTCAGCTGCCCACCCCCGGGGCTCTGTGTGGCCAGACAGGAAGGTGCTTTGGAATACGAGTGTCTTCCTTGCCCACGTGCCTCCGTCTCACAGGGAAGCCCGACCGTCAGTCCCGGGGTCCTTGGAGGGTTTTCTGCGTCCTCCACCCTGAAGGAGGAGAGAGCGCCTGCCCCGCAGGACGGGACCCAGTCCCCCGTCCCTCCCCGGCGCCTTCCCCAGAGGCCAAGGGAGACGCACTGAGGGCTCTCCGCTTTCAGAGCCGCCAGCTGGGAGCAGAGAGCCGTCACGACCGAGCATCCCCAGGACCATGTCCCTCGCGGGTGGGTTGGGGTGAGGCCTGACCTCCCCTCCCGCGGCGGCATCTTCAGGACCGAGCATCCTCATTGGGTCCACTTTCCGGGAAGCAGCCCTGACCCCCACTGGAGCTCCTGTCCGCCCGGGCAGGGAGGCGCTGGACAGAGGTCGTTAGAGGAACGGGAGGGGCGGAGATGATTAACGGTGAGTCATGATTTAAAGGTCCTGTAGAATTGGGACGCCCGGAGGGCTCAGCGGTTTAGCGTCCGCCTTCAGCTCAGGGCGTGACCCCGGGGTCCTGGGTTTGAGTCCCGCGTTGGGCTCCCTGCATGGGGCCTCATTCTCCCTCTGCCGGTGTCTCTGCCTCCTTCTCTGTGTGTTTCTTGTGAATAAATAAATAACATCTTTAAAAAAATGTCCTGTAGAATTGACAAATAAATAAAAATATGATTTTTAATAATATGATGCATCAGACGAACCTGTGTTTACAAAAAAAATCACATATGAAAGATTAAGAAGGGAAATGCCAGAAACTCTATTCCAATGCATATAAAATCACTGATTTCCAGGAAAATACACGAAAGCCCTTCCCGTAATGTCCCCGGGCCCCTGTGCCTTGTACAAGATGGGTTCCAACCTCCTCGCCACCCAGGTTCTCAGATTCCCGATCTTATAGACGGAAACGATGCGTGATGTGCTTCTGAGGAACGTGGCAGGTGTGCGGCCTGGGAGCAGATGCCTCGCGGCCTGTGACTCTGACCAGCACAGTTCACCGAGGTCATGCAGACGTGGGGTGAGCAGGCCCGGCGGGAGGTGGGGGGACCCGCCGCAGTGTCATTCGGGGCAGGACGGCGGCCCTGACCCCCGAGGCTGGAGGATCGCGGGGCTTTACTCTCCGTGTGTCTTTCACGCACGGCTTTTTGTGCGACTCTGTTCCCTTTATCCGGCGCGTGTTACTCCTGGAACCCGTAAGCTGTAATTTGATGTTTCAGGAGAGCCCGGGTAGAGGTCGGGATGCGGTCAGGGGTGGTGGGAGTGGAATAGGAGCAGTGTTGTTGGGGGTGTTGTGGGGTGGCGGCCAGAAGGCCTCCTGGGGGGCAGCTAGACAACAGCCGGGAGCAGCTGGATGAAAGTGGAAGGAAGGAAATCCGGGGGCCCGGGGCTGTGGAGGTGCCCATCCTGCGGGCGGGGGCCTGAGTCTACAGTGACGGTGCCCGGGGACAGCCGGTTCCTGCTCCCGCCTCTCCGTTTCCCCGCAAGATCCCGGCGCCGCAGGTGGGTGAGGTGGGGTTATTCCAGGTGAATCCATTCAAATTGTGACCTCTGACCCTTGGAGAACCACTCTTTGGTAAAAGCCACCTAAGTTCTGGGCCCTGCAGGGTGGGGGTTGCCCCGCTTCACAGACGGCGTGCTGTTCCCGTGACTCAGCGAGGCCCCAGAGTGGGGCCCTCATCGCACCTCTCTTCCTGAAACCACGGCAAGGCCGCCCCCTGGATGGTGCTCGTTTCCACCCGGGTCTCCGGGGGCTGCCCCAGACCGGCCATGGCGGCAGGTGTGTTGGTGGGGCCCAGAGGTTCGCGGCCCGGCGGGGGTACGTCGCTGAGAGCTGCCCAGTCCGCCCACAGAGGGGGTCAGGCCTCAGATGTGCACTTGCCGGGCGACAGGGCCACGTGTCCGTCTCACCCTCAAGGAAGTGCTGCCGGTAGAGATGCGGCTCCATCCAGGGCCCCAGCAGAGTCCTCATCGCGAACCTTCCTTGTTGTGCCTAAAATAAAGTGCCATCATTCATTTGAATACTGCTGGATAAATATAAAGTTCACTAACTTTCCGAGTCTGAGATAAAATGGGAAAGTCTCAGTCTCATATCCTTAAATGTCTCAATCTTGCCTGAATTTGGGGCTGTCATCTTTCATGAGCTGGGAACACTGTGACTTTGTTTCATTGTTTAATGAAGTTGTAAGTGTCGGGACCAATTTCGTGTCTGGAGTGAAGGTTCTCTCTGCTTTATCAGACATCCCATTAAGAATTTATAGTTCATTTAATTTTCTGTGTGTGGACTAGAAAGAAAGCATTTCTTTTGATTTTCTTTTACAAACAAAGCTATAAAATGCATTTCTTTCTGGTAAGTTCTTTGGTGTTTGGGGAGACGTTGTGTGACGCAGGTCAGGACACACAGCATCAGTCAGCTGCTGGCGTGAGGCTGCTGCATAACAAACAACCCCAGCTCCTCCATGGAGCACAGTGAGCATCAGCGTCAGCTTGTGACCACTGGCCTCTGGGGACAGTCTGTGCCCCAAGCTGAGGCTGGTGACCAGTCTAGGGTGGGTGGGGGCTGCAGACATGTGCTGGCCTTGGCGGGGGCACTGGTGCGCTGAGTCCAGCCCAGGTGTGTCTGCAAGGTGCCGAGTGGGCAGGGATGCTGGCATCCGGGACTCGTGTATGTGTCCATGGGTGAGGAAGGTGCAGCGCCCACCATGAAATGCAGGAGCGTGAAGGGACTCCCAGCGATGGAAGAAAAAAAGACAGATGATAAGTAGGAACTTGACAAAACATCAAAAGCGAGGAGGAAAAGTGTAGACTTGAAAGTGAATAAAATAAGTAAGAAGGGGGAAATGAAATTAAGAATATTAATGACATCTTAATGTGAATAGAATAAATTCTCCTTCAAGTGACAGAGAATGACAGGCTGATTTAGAAAACAAAATCCAGCTCTGTGATTTATAAGAAACACTTAAGAATAAGTGGCATAGAGGTTGAATATAAATGAGTGACAATTTTAACTTCATACAGAGAGGAATTTCAACTTAAAGGCATTCGAGGGGAAAGTAGGTCATTATATAATGATAAATTGCCTAATTTATGAGATATTGAATTGAATCAGCATAAATCGCTAAGCAATAAACAGTATAACAACTAACTATATAAAGGAAAATCTAGAAAAGCCGGAATAACATGAAAAAAAAAAAAAAAAGCGTAACGGGATATTTGAACGCCTCCTTTTGGAATTACACTGTTCTAGTAGAAAATAAAAAAGAATATAGGGATGTGAATAATAAACAGTATAACATAACTTATGCTCTTCAAATAGAGACATCACTTTTGTATTATTGATTGAATATATAAAAATATAGATTGCTCTTAATCACCCAGAAAACCTTAGAACATTTACAAAGAAGGCATATTGCAGGTTGTTCAATTCAACAACAAACACGGTCAGGAAATCTGCGATCATAATACAACACGCCAACAAATTCCAAAAGGAAAAAAAAAGACATTTAAGAAAATTTATAAATTATTGTTAATAAAAACCATGGTGAATGGGACTCTAGAGGGCCCAGGTATATAGGGTCTGTGCAATTCCCTCCCCGTGCACGCGGGGAGAGCTTGTGAACACAATGGCATATCATTCCCGTGATCACGCTATGTTGTTGGGCAAATGGGAGACTCTCCTGGTGAGCCTGACCTAATCAGGTGAGCCCTTTAAAGCATTTATTCTATTCACATTAAGACGTAATTAATAGTCTTAATTTTATTTCTTCCTTTTTACTTGTTTTATTCACTTTCAAGTCTACAGTTTTCTTCCTTGTTATTGATGTTTTGTCAAGTTTCTATTATCATGTCTTTTTTCTTGCCACATTCCTGCATTTCATGGTGGTCGCTGTACCTTCCTCACCCGCGTACGCATACACGAGTCCTGGATGCCAGCATCCCGGAGCACTCGGCACCTTGCAGACACACCTGGGCAGGCCTCAGCTGGGATGAGTCTGGCGGCGTCCTCTGCAAGGATGTCCGCCAGTCCTACAGGAATAGGGCCTGTCCGTACGACCCTGTGTAACCTTAATTACCTCTGTAAAGGTCTTACCTGCAAATATGCTCACTTTGGGTTTAGAACTTTAGCTTTTGAGTCTAGTCGGAGGGGAGAGCACCATTCTGCCCATAACACGAGCTGAGCCTAGGCCAGCCATTTCCTGACCCATAAATCTTTAAGGTAACAGGATCCGTGTTGTTTATGGTAACTTGTCAAGCTGCGATAGAAAACTATTTCAAAATCCCAGGCAAAAATATGTGTAGAATGAAATATGAGTTACGACAAAATTAAAATAAGGGCCCCTGTTGCTCTTGGGATGCCCTGGAGGCTCCAGCTAATGTAACGAGACAGATATTCAGTAATCAGCATAAATATTGACGAAGCAAAGAAAAGATCTTTTTACCTAATGATCGAATTGAACAGCTAAGAAACCAAGAAGATTATCTTACAAAAGAAAAATTAAAAAATAAAACATCTGACGAGAGTTAATTTAAAATTTTTGTCAAGGTTGCTGGATATAAGATAAATTTCAACGTCAGTATTCTTTACATTAGCGATAATCAGTAGGAAGTAAAACTGGGGCCAAGTCTAGTTACAATCGGCGTGGGTTTGGTATTAAAAACATCTTTGGGAACAAACGAGAAATTGTGTCAGTTTGGGCTGCTGTAAGAAAACAACAAAAAAGGCCTGGGAACCTCCCACAATAGAAATTCATTTTCTCCTGGTTCTGGAGGCTGGGAGTCCCACGCAGGGGCCCGCGGGTCAGGTTTTGGTGGGCCCCTCCAGTCCTCCTCATGTGGCCTTCCCCGAAGCGTGCCACAAGAGGGGGGTCCCAAGACACCTGCCCTCTTTGCAAGGACCCTAACCCCACCTTGAGGACCCCAGCCTTGGTCCTCACGTGCTCCGATCACCTGCAAACGCTCCAGCTCCAGACACATCCGCTGGGCATCAGGACCTGAGCGTATGAACCTGTGGGGACACCCTTGGCCCACAGCAGAAGGGACCCCTTGTTCTTGGTCAGAAAGTCTTAACCAAAACCACAAAGTTAATTCCCCCAAAACTAACATTTAAATTCAATGCGGGACCAGAGCCCCCAGTTGATTTATTGTGAAGATTAGATAGAATGACCTTGAAGCCCACGTGGTGAGACAAATGCCTCAGAACAGCCGAGAAAATTATAGAGAGAATCAGTGGAGGATGTTAACTAGTCAGCACCCGGCTATGCCGATGCCGCGGTAGGGACCAGTCGGTAGGCGTCTGGGATTGGATCCTGGGGCACGGGAGGTGACACGTCAGGAGGGGCCGTGACTCGGGTCGACGTGCGGAGTACAGCGATGTCTGGTGAACCCATGACCCCGGATCTGAGCCGGCTGAGAGCTTGGGGAACAGGTGCCTACAAGTCCCCTTGGCAACAAACAACTCCGAGATCCACCCGAGCCAGAAGTGCGGTTAGCGGTGTGGCACATCTAGCTTCATTTCACCCCCATGGATTCTTCTAGAAAAAGCCCAAAGTGCGGCATCTCAGACAATGGGCAGGAGACCTGAGCTCCTTCTCGGTCGCTGAGGGGGCGGCTCGGTTAAGCTGTATACAGTGGTGCTCTTGTAACTTCCTAGCTCAACAGAATGGGAGACATTTAAAGAACCTTCCGTTAGCTTCACGCGTTTAAAGAACTATTAGCTGCAAATGGATTTGCGTTTAAAGCTTGCTCCTCATCGTCTCCGCAGGTGTGCGGGGCGGGCTGCAGGGCGGGCAGCGGGAGCGTGGGCTGGAGGCAGCCCCTGTGCGCTCCGCAGGGCGTCCCGGGAGGGGCTCCGTCTCCAGGTGTGTCCCCTGCAGGCTTCTGCGCTGGCTCCCGTGAGGCGCTGGCGCCTGGTGAGCCCCGTGGGCGTCTCGGTGCGTTGATACCGTACATCTGGTCGGAGTGTGGCCCTGGGCCCCCGCCGGCCGCCGAGCTCCCTGGTGTGTCTGTGTGCTGCACCTGCCAGCGTGCGGAGGGGGCGACCTACAGGGCTTCGGCCTGTCCCCACGTCCCTCCCCTGCCCTCCTCGGGGTCCTGGTTTCTCAGCCCGGCTCAGGAAATGCCATCTGTCCCTCTGTATCCGTATCTGTCCTTCCCCAGGACACTGAGGGCTCCCAGACCGCCTGCAAACATCTCTCCCCGACCCCCTGGCCGACCTGCCCTGGGCCTGGAGCTCTCTGCAGACATCTGGGCCGAGGAGGTCCTTCGAGGCCCACCCACCGCCCTCCTCTCTAGAGAATCTCCCTCCCGCCACATCCGTCCCCCAGCCTCCAGCTGCAGACCCCAGGCCGTGTCCCCAGCAACGCTCAGAGCATTGGCGTGTGGCCGGGGCAGCTCCCACCGCACCTCCGGGACCACTCGGGCTGCTCCTCGCTGGGCAGAGAGGTGTCTAGGGGCTTGGGAGGCTCGGGCGTAGCCAGAGGATGCAGAGGGCCCGAATCAGAGAGGAAAGTGGGTCCTCGCTGCTCCCTGTTGAGGGTTTGGATCCTGCCTTCTCAGTCCTGAGCCCCGAGCTCCTGTCGGAACCTGATTCCCACACGCACAGGCCTTCCGGTTCCTGCTCTCCCCGGCGGCTGCCCTCCCATGGGCCACGTGCCTGGCCAGCTTGCCACATCCTCTTGTCCGCGTTCCTCGAGCAGGAACCGCATCTTCTCTGAGTTGTGGTCCAGGAACAGGAGATGCAGGCATGGGCGTGGCCCCGAGCAGGGGTGAGGGATGCGAGGGAGCAGGAGGGGGCACCCTGGCTCCCCGGGCACTGACCCGGGACAGGCATTCCACACGCCCCTAGATGTGGCCACGCACGGGCTTCACCCCAAGCGGTGCTGGTATGTCCGCTTTTACCGACTCATGGATGAGGGAGCAGAGCTCGCAGACTTCAGGCCACTTTTTAAGCTGATGTGGGATTAGCAGGACCCACAACGGGCCCCTGGGTCCTCGAGCGCCCCTCCCTCTGGACGCCGGCTGGTCCCCCTTCCAGTCTCGGGGTCTGTGCAGGTCAAGGCGGGTGCCTGAGACGGCCCGGTGTGCCCCGAAGATGGGAGGAACCGGGTCACGGTTCTTCTGAGACCTGACACCTGCCCTGTCCTGGAGGGAGGAGCCCAGGAACCCCACTGGGTGCCCTGCTGACCTCTCGTGCTGTCCTTGGGGGTGGGGTGCCAGCGGCTGGGGGAGGCCGGGGTGGGGCCGCACCGCTCACGAGGACGCACACCCTGGCCCGTGACTGCCTGCAGAGTGCAGTGGTGAGAGGTTGGGCTGCCCTGGGCTCGGGCTTCACCCAGCAGTGGGCGAATCAGCAGAGCGCCGGTGCCCTAACACGCTAAGGACCCGCAAGCAAACGGCAGCTCCGGCCCTAACAGAACGCACGGCATAGCAGGGCGGGAACCTGTGCCAGCGGCCCTCAGGCCCCAGGGTGTTCGGAACCACGGCTCACGGCCCGTCTGGAGCCGTCGGGGGGCTGCGGGCTCACGAGCGCTTCGGAGGCTCTGGTGCTGGGGGCCCGGGCCGCGGGCGGCACTCGGACCCCGCGAGCCGTGTGACCCAGTGTTGGCAGGGCGCCAAGGGTCCTGCAGGGAGAGCTGGGAAGCCGGGGGCAGGGCTCTCTCCCTGGGTATGAGCTGTCCCGGCGCTCACTCACCTCTGGGGCCCCGGAGCCAGGACCTACGCGACGTGGACGGGGACGGCATCGCCCCTCACGGCCCCTGCAGCCGCTGGCTGGTTCGCGTCGGGAAGGACATGGCATGGACAGGTGCCGCCGCGCCCAGGCCGGGAGTTCCCGCAGCTCAGCCTCCCTCCCCACCAGGCACGGAGACCCACGGAAGGGGATGGCGTCCGAGCAGGGTCCCCTGTGGTCCCTGCCTCGGGTCCAGCTCCCTCTCCACCCGCCTGGGTGCCCTCCAGATGTGGCATCTTTGCATCTACTGTATAAGGTACGTGTTAGCTCTGCTCAGGGCCTGGGCTCTGGGGCGGGGTTCGCCCTCCTCTTCTCAGGCAGGTCCCCCTCCTTTCTCGGGCAGGACGCCGCAAGGCTTCGGTGGGTCCAGCATTTCCAGAGCAAGACCAGGCTAGGCTGATTAATAAGATTTGGTTCTGGTTTTCCTTCTGATCATCTATTTTTTTTTTCTGCACAAATTCTCTGAATGACATGTAGATAAATTCTTGAAATTATCAGTGTTCCCCTTGAGACGAGATTTCATCGTCTTACCTATTTAACTAATTTATTAGTTACAATTACAACTCAAAATGGCACCAACTCTGGCATCATCAAAAACTATCTTTCAATTATTCATTGAGACTTTAATTAAGAAGCCCCACTAAATTAATAAAAGCCTCGGAATGAAAGTGAGGAAAAAGACATGGAGAGTCCCCACCAGCCTCCCTCCCGTGGCGGAGTCTTGGTTCCCGTCCACAAACCCCGTGCGGCTCCTGCTCGAGGACAGGGGGGCGGCCGGCCCGGCAGGTGCACACGCTCTCTGGGGGCGCCATGACCCGGGGCATCTCCCGCCTGCACGAGGTCCGACTGCGACCGCAGGAGCTGGGGGGACGCAGTGTCCCCCCCGCCCCCCAGCAGCAGGTCCAGCAGGGGGCTCTGCGCACATGCCCTGGACTAGCCCACCGCCCTGTTTCGCGTCCTGCGGAGAAGTGGCTTCTGGAAAGCTCTGTGCCCAGAAGCCTCGGCAGCACCTAGGTGTCCGGGGAGGGGTGCAGGGAGGTTCTGATGTTGTGCTGACGTGGTCCCACCTTTCAGGACCTGGGCCTGGCCTCCTCCCGCTCCAGGAGGCCTCCCCTACCTGGATGCCACCTGGCTTAGCCTGTCTTCAGAGGCTCCCCTTCAAAGCTGCTGAGGAAATGCAGGTCTGAGGAGGAAGGGGAGGCCAGAGCAGGGAGGGAAGGCCTGGAGCAGGGAGGGGAGGCCTGGGGCAGGGAGGAGAAGCCTGGGGCAGGGAGTAGAGGCCTGGGGCAGGGAGGGGAGGCCTGCAGCAGGGAGGAGAGGTTGAAGCAGGGAGGGGAGGCTGGAGCAGGGAGGGGAGGCTAGAGCAAGGAGGAGAGGCCTGGAGCAGGGAGGGGAGGCCTGCAGCAGGGAGGGGAGGCTGGAGCAGGGAGGGGAGGCTGGAGCAGGGAGGGGAGGCCTGCAGCAGGGAGGAGAGGCTGGAGCAGGGAGGGGAGGCTGGAGCAGGGAGGAGAGGCCTGGGTCAGGGAGGAGAGGCCTGGGGCAGGGAAGGGAGGCCAGAACAGGGAGAGGAGGCTGGAGCAAGGAAGGGAGGCTGGAGCAGGGAGGGGAGGCTGGACGGCCTGTGGGGTTGTGCAGATGAGTGGAAGCTCTGCCCCGAGTACCCCTTGAGGTGCTCCCTGGGGTGCACAGCACGTTGTGGGAGCAGATGTGGGCCGAGGACTCGCCTGCGTGGCGGGGGATCCTCTCCAGGGTGCCCCCAAGAGGGAGTAGGGGTGCACGGGTCCCTCACGAGGCTGCGGGTGTTGGAGGATTCGGCTCCTTCCTCGGGGGTGCTACCTGGGCTGGAAGGGAGCGGTGAAGGCCGTGGGAGGCTGAGCACGGTCGGGACCGCGGGACACAGGACACCCTGGGAGTGGGTGGAGTCCTCGGCCGGCAGGGCCGCGGTACCTTCCCACGCGGGGTGGAGGGCAGCTGTGCCGGGTTGTGGGTCAGCGAACCTCCCGGCAGGAGGCAGCCGTGCACACGCTCCTGCTGTCGGGGGAGCCCTGGCCGGTGGGCACTGGGCAGCATGGCTGGGCCCCCTTGGGGCTGGCGGGGTTGGGGGTCTAGGTGCGGCTGTTGCATCGGGGCCGTGTGTGCCGTGGGGGCCGGGAGCAAATCGAGGGGCCCTGGAGGGCAGGGCAGGGGGCTCTCAGCGAGTGTCCCCTGGAACCCACTGGACAACCACTGTGGCCACTTCGGGTTCCCCGGGAGGCAGCGGCGGGGAGACAGGGCTCCCTCGGGGCTATGAGGCAGATTCGGGGGCTCGCGTGAATATGGCTGACACTTTCCACATGATTTACGGGATGTTTCGGGCACAGGACAGGTGTAGTGATGAACGGGCCGCGTGTGCATATTCACCCCTAATGGACACATCGCGTGTCCCGCAGGAGAGGACATGAGCCCATCAACCACCTGCCCGCCCGCCCGCCACCCCTGTGCCCGTCACCCAAGGTCAGGCCCAGGCAGGTGCGGAGTCAGTGCGGAGTGACCTCTCCGGTCACCTCACAGCATCCAGGGAAGGCAGGTGGGCATCTGTTATTTCCAGAAGTTCCTGATGCTGCACGAGGGGTCGCGGGACCCCGAGGATGCTGGCAGGCAGGCCTCCCGCACAAGAAGCTCCCGCGTGTCATTTCCAGGCTTTATCGAGAGATCTTGAAAAATTTAAGAACAAAGAATTGATGCGAGATTAATTCATTGCACTTCTGTGCTTGTCAGAATGTCACGCGCGCCGGCTGCCAGTTAATAATGCATCTTTATGTAACGTCATTCAGTTCATTGTCCTTAACTCAGGGATCCTGGCACCGGAGCCAGTGTTCTGCATTTAATTATTTATTAATGAAACACAGACAGGACGTGAGACAATAGCGGTGGCATCCACCCTCCAAAATAGAGGAAGGCGTAGCACCCCCACCTCCTCATAACTGCGCAAATGAAATATGTGCAGGTCTTCTGGGGGGGGGGGCAGCTGTTAGAGACGAGTGCGATGGGTTTTATCTGTAACCGTTAGGTTTTCCCGAGCAGCTACGCACACTTTGCACATCTCCTGGGGTCCTGCTTACCAGGGGGGTGGAGGGGCGGTGCCAGTGGACCTGGGCTGAGGCAGGTGCATGTGCAAGTTCCCTCTCCCTCCCCACCTGACTCTGTCTCAAACACACACACGTGCATGTGTACACCTATAATCACACACATACACATGAGTGCACAATCCACATGTGCACACACACAAGCGCACACATGTGCACATGTATGCAACAGGAGCACACATGCACATGTGCATATACCCATGTGAGCGTGCACACACGAATGCACATGTGTATGCACACGAGCACACACATGCATGTGCACAACTGCAAGCACACATGCATATGCCCACACACCCATGTGTGTACACATGCACACACGCATGCCCATGAGTGTGCACACCCCCCCCCCCCGATGATCCCCTGTTATCCAGAGACAATCTCAGAACAATCCTGTCCTTGAATTGCCTGTAAGAGAGTCGAGGACATTTTCCGCCCCTGCTGGGCTTCCCAGTGAGACAGCCTCTCGTTGCAGGAGCGGCCGGCGCACGTTATCATTTCGCGGGTAAGACCACCAGAAACACCCCCTGACAACACAGATTTAAACACACAAATGTCATCCGGACACTGAGCTGCAATCTTTGTGCCACTTTCCGATGCTCAGAGATGTGAGGTCAGAGCCCGGAGGACCCTCCCCCTGCCAAGGAAACTATTTCTTCTCCTTGAACATTCTTCAAATATTTGAAGGACTCTTTCAAGTGTCCTCTTAAACTTTTTTCTTCCCGGAGCAGGGCAAGCCTGGCCACGTCAATACCTTCCTCAAGAGCCGCGGATCCCGGTGCTCCTACTTCCTCAGACCTCAGCAAACATCACCGAGTCGCTGCCGGGGGCCAAGGAGGCTCCAGGAGCCTACAGCGAGAGCCGTGCGCTGCGTGTGCCTCACCCTCCAGGGAGCGTGCCCTGCCCGGTGCTCCCCGCGCATGCCCTCGGATGGCTGTGCGCAGTCCTGTAGAACATATCGCCTCTGCATCCTGACTTGTAAATGCTGTTAACAGCTCACACTCACATGAGGCTCTATTCCCTGGGCATCGTATCATTATCATTAAGGCAAACCTCTCAGATTTGTTTTTTTTTGTACTTTCAAAGGTTCCTTGTTGACATGAATGAATTAATGCAGAAGAATACGTTCTTCAAGCTCTTGCGTGTTCTTCTCCAGCCTGGGATCAGAGAAGCAAGACTAGATAGAGCTAAGGGAGGGTAGACACCGCCTGGCCCTACACACTCATTTCACAAGGAGCATATGGGTCTGTGACACATGAAAGCATTTCATTCATTCATTTCAATAATTTTATTTTTTCTGAAGACATCTACTCTCCTGTTTTTTTTTTTTTTTTTTTATCAAAAGCATACTTTCAATGAAGAATCATATTCTTTGACTCCCAATTCTTTATCTCTACTCAGCCTCCTGGTACATCCATTGATTCATTATTTTATTCAACAAAATATTATAAATTTTTATTATGAAAGATTTCAAAGACTAGAAAGAATAATACTATAAATGCCAATGTGTATACCACCCTTATTAAAAAGTTGTGCCAGTATTTCTTCACCTATTTCTTCAAAGATTTTTCTCAGATATTTTAGGCATATTCTAGACATCATGTTATTTCAACCATAAACACTTCATAATGCTTCTTTACTTCAAAGGATACACACACATATAAATGGTCTCTATCATCTATCTATTATCCATCTTTCCTTCCATCCACCTACCTATCCATCCCTCCATCCATCCATCCATCTGACCATCCATCCATCCATCTGACCATCCATCCATCCATCCATCCATCCATCCCTCCATCCATCCATTCATATGACCATCCATCCGTCTGTCCATCCATCCATCTGTCCTTCTGTCCATTCATTCATCTATCCATCCATCCATCCATCCATCCATCCATCCATCCATCCAACCATCGATCCATCCATCTGGCCATCCATATGACCATCCATCCATCCGTCTGACCATCCATTCGTCTGTCCATCCATCCATCCTTCTATCCGTTTATTACAAAGAGCAATACTATTATCACACCTAACAAGGTCATAGTGATCCTTTCATGTTCTATAATTTCCAATCCATATTCAAATTTCCCTATTGTCTCCAAGGGATCTTTTCAGTGTTGGTTTATTCTTCGAGTTTAGTGGTTACACGTTTTCAGGTATTTACTCTCCAGAATGGTTATCTTTCTTATATACATTGATTTGTTGGAGAAACTGGTGTCTTTTGATTTGTCCCTCTCTCTGTGTTTGATGTAAACCGCCAGATGGAGGCTTGATCTGATTCTGGTTCGATATTTCAGCACGACTACTCCATAAGCATGCCACTTGTTGCTATAGCACCGTGCCAGAATGTACTTATGTCTCTCAATCTGAAGACTGGGGGGTCAGCCTGATGCCTCCCCAATCACTTGAGGAATGTGAAAGCAGCCATTCATGCTTGTTGAATAATCCATCATGCCATTAAGAGTTGCAAACTGGTGATTATCTAATTTAACCCTACTTTTGAGTAGTGGCTGGGATTTTTCTATTAAGAATTTTCTCTTATCAGGTTTAAACTAAACGTGGGGGAGATAAACATTTAAATCCTTCTATTTCCAAGGTGAACAGTTGGTTCTGGCAGCTGCTCAGTTTGACCAACGAGGATACCCTTTGTGAGCATCATTGTGATCATATGAATTTTAGATGTTTGATGAGTTTCAATCATTGCCGTTGTCATTCTGTCTGATATTCTCATTGTCCCAAATCAGGCCAGTGAGGACTTCTTCCCAATGGATATTTTTAGGTGGAAGTGTAAAGTTTTCATCAAATTTAGAAAAAGCCCTATTTCTTCAAATATTCTTTTGTATCTCTTTTTTTCCGGGACTCCAGCTATGAGTATGTGAGACACAGGTAATGGAGGTCACTTCATTTTTTTCCACATTTCTGTTTTCTTGACATTTTCCTCAGGATAATTGCTATATTTCCAAGTTCCACTTTATTTGCTTCTACTGTTTGATCTGCTCATAATTCCATCTGGTGTATCAGTCACTGTGATATTGTGTCGTTGTGTTTGTTTTCTTCTTCACAATTTCTGTTTCTTTGTTCATGATGACCATGTGCTTTATTAAATCCTTAAATACACTTATGATTGCCATTTCAACATCCTTGTCAGCAAGTTACAACAGCTCTGTGTACTTTTCTGTCGACGGAGTTGTAGGTGAAATCTTTCTTCATTTGTACTAACTTCCGATTGGATGCCTGGTATAGCGATGTTTTTGTCGATGACTGAGTTTTCCCACATTAATTACAGGACATTTACTTTGTGTGAGATACTGCTTTGGTAACCGGGGACATAGCAGTGAATAAGCTGGTAACATCTCAGGTGTTGACAATGCTTTTTAGATCGCAGGTAGGAAGACAGACCAGAGTAGACAGACGCAGCGATAATGCAAGGTACGCACAACTTGTCCTATACAAAGCAAAAATGTGCTGTGCCTGCCAGGCTCCATGAACCATTGGGGAAAAATAAATGTCAAAAAGACTCAAAGAAAATCTCAGTTGCACGAGGCAGACATCTGATGGACCTGCTTCTTACCACAATGAACAAGTTCACCAGGAACAGAAGAAACGGTGGGGGGCGGGGGGGCAGGAGGTGTGTGTGCACCACTCAGAAGCCCCCTGCCTCTATGCTTCATTTCCTTCTAGATCAAAAAGAAAAAAAGCTCATAATGTCAAATTATAGCCCATCTTAGAAAACTCCTAGAGGCAGAAAGATGCCCCAAACCAGCTTCTAGGCCTTCTGGTTCATGGGAACAGGAAGAGCGTGTGGGAGGTGGGGCAGGGAGTGTGCCCAGCACTGACACCCGCCAGAGCTGACCCCGCAAGCCGCTGTCCCAGGGCGCAGACTGGAGCCACCCGCCTCCCCCCCGCCCCCCCATGAAGCCAGCATCCCACGCTGCTCTGTGTCCACTCTGGGAACTGTGTCCTGCATCTGTGCTGGGGGTAGGGACTCCTTCCGAAGCCAGGCTAGGACGCACCATCTGTTCACAGGTGCTAGTGTCACAGAGGTTTGGGGGTCACATGATGGAAACAGGTGGTTCCTGTGCTCATGCTTCATGTGCAAACCTTCACCCTGAGGCAAATCCGGAGATCTCAACACTTCAGTGTTTACAGATGGAAAACATAATTAGGTGAATTGACGGTTCACTCAAGACGACAGAAATTCATTAATACAGTAAAATAAAGAAAGTAGTGCGCCCAGGTGAATCAAGTGAGAGCGGAAAACCGTAGGTTAGAAGAGATGTATTAAGTAGCTTTTGTAAGTAAATTAAATAGCAATTTCTTTTAAAACACTAATAAAATAGATAAACGAGCAGCAAATCTAATCAGGAAAAGTAAGAGTGAGACTACAGGCATTTTATGGATGTTAAAAAAGAGGTTTCAACGGCATAAAGTGTGCATTCAGTGAAGGTTTGTAGGATTAATGGAAACATATGTCAATGTAGAACCCTCTGCGCAACCGCTCGGCAGCAATCCCCAAATCTGGATTAAATGGTTGATCACCTAGGAAAACACCCATCACCAATATTGACTCGAAAAGAAATGTCTACACCACTTTGGTAAGATAGCCTAGCAGAAGATAAGCTCGCGGACACCACTAGGTTTTCTTATACTAGAAATAAAATACCGAGGAATGGAAATGAGGCGAAATATTTCCTTCACACCATTGGCAAAAGCAGGAAGGCGTATGTGGGTTATCTTGAAAATAAAATGCAAGGTCAATGGAGGGAAAAGCATGCAAGGCAGGGTCTCAGGCAACCCAGGGCAGCCCGTCTTTCTGGGAGACGCTGAACGCAGCAACCGTGGATGTTAACGGGAACTTTCATGTGGTTCCAGTTCGATCTCTAGTAATCTTATTTAATGATTGTCAAGTTCACCCAAAAGAACACCCCCCCCAGGATGGTCAACAAGAGAAGCACATGATGGGAACATTGCCTGATGTGGGGCAGGTGCTCCCTGTCTCCAGGGGACGCTAGGCGGTGCGGGTCGGGGCAGGGGGAGCCTACCCCGGGGCACAGGGCTCAGGACTCCGTCTGTGGGGTTCAGACTCCTGAACGCGCCCCGTCTACACGAAGGCCTCCACAGTGGTGATGACGGGGACACCAGCCAGGAGCCAGCCTTGGGGGCCCCGCCCAAAAGCTACAGATGATCCCTAATGAGGAGTTTAGAAGCCACGAAAGAAATATATTTCTGTTCAAATAGCAACGAAAATCTCTTGATGGTTTAAATAAAGGCAATAGGAAAAATAATATATAGCCAACGTGTTTCTACGCAAATGACAGATGCAAGATGACTTATTTGTAAGATCCAAGCAGCACACGATATTGTTAGAACACTGCCAAAGGACAAAACCGACAAACCAACAAACGTCTGAAAAAGATGTTCAGACACACGATTATTTAGACAAATGTTAATAAAAAAAAAAACCAATATGTTTTATGCCCCTCAGACCAAAGGAAATAAAAGGAGCCACGCCATGCCCGTTGGCAGGGAAAACGTCTCTTTTTTATATTATTTATGTAAATTTGACACAGAGTTCCGGAAAGCAATCTGGAAAATTCTACACGTGTCCTTGGATGCTGGTGCTCTTTGAGGCCACCAATGTGTTCTCTCTGCATGGGTCTGTTGGGGGGGGGGGCTGTTGCAGAGACGCCCCTCGGCCGTGCGGCAACCACGTGCTCAGGAACCCGTCGGAAAAATAAAATGCAATACAGAATAATTTGTATTGTATTGTAATGGCTTTTTCTCCAAGCACTATGTGTGTGTGTGCACACGTGTGTGTACGGCGGCAAAACAGATGGCAGCACAGATGCACACATGGCCCCATCCGTGAGAATGGTGGCAGCCGTGACAGTCCCACCGCCGGTGCCTCGGGGACCCGGGAGAGCTCCCCAGGGGGCTTTGACCTCCAGGCTCAGAGGCAGGTCCCCAAACCACGTCTCCCTGCATGGCGGTGTCCTGGGCCCGTCCCCTCGGGCAGCAGCCTCTCTCCTGGTTCCGCCGGCCACCCCACCCGGCCCACGGTCCTGACGGCGCTCGGTGGACATGGGGCTTGTCTTCTTCAGGACGCTCAGGGCAGTCCCGTTGGTCCAGGCGCCCCCAGGGCTTCAGAGCAGCCCCCCACTGTCACCAGCCTCCCGGGCACCCCATTCCCGGCCCCTCACCGCCCTGCCAGTCCCTTCCGAAGCTCCCAACACCCCAGGGTGGCGTCCAGCCTTCTTGTCTGGCTTCCGGGGCCCTCAGGCCCCACCTGTGTCTCTGTCCACGCAGCCCTCGGCTGGCCACACGTGGCCTTTCTGTTCCTGGACGGCCGGGCCTGCCCTGGCTCCATGCCTCTCCCGCACTCTCTGCCAGCCTCGCCTCCTTCCCAGTCCTCAATGGCACTGCTGGTTTCTTACTTTCCGGATCCTGCTCGGAGCTACACTCGGGAGCGGGTCTCGCGTCAGCTGACAAAGGCTGCCCAGAGCGTTAGCCATAGATCAACTCAGTCGGACGTACCCGGGGACTTAGGACCAAGGGTTGCTGGTGCTGTCAGGGGACGGGTCCCCTCAGGCCCCGCTGTGGGGACAGCAGACCCTCGTTCCCAGGAGGTTTGGAGCTGGGAGCCCAACGCGGGACTCGATCCCGGGACTCCAGGATCGCACCCTGGGCCAAAGGCAGGCGCTAAACCGCTGAGCCACCCAGGGATCCCCCTCCATTTTCCTTTTATAACTTGTGCTTCTGACGTCAATCCTTGGCCTGGTGCAAGCTTCTGCAGATGTTCCCTCATGTGGTTTTCTACAAGTTTTATCATTTTAGCTTCTGAGCTTTGAGCCGGTCGAGCGAGGTGGGCACTTCTTGGTCACCCGGTGTGGGGCTCAGGCCTGGTGCCATGGCGGCGCCCCAAGTCCTGGGGGATGTTTCTCACCTGTGCTTCTGTGGGCCAAGCTCAGAGTGAGCGCCACACTCGTGCCCCGGGTGAGCGAGCGCTGGGGCGGCCACCCCCTGACGGGCTGCACGGAGCAGAGGGCAGTGGGCGTCCCTGGGGCGGGCAGAGGAGGCCTCAGCCCGAAAGGGGGCCCCTGGAGTGAGCCCCCAGGAGGGTTCCCGTGGGCTGGGGCAGGCACCCCTAGGCTCTCGTGCTGGCCTGTCTGTGCGAGCACGGGGGGTCGGAACTGCTCTGGCAGGGAGACCAGCAGTCGGGGCACAGAACGCGGCTCCAGGACACGGAGCCTGGACGGGAGAGCAGGCTGCGGGTCAGGCCTGTCCCCAGGCTCACATCTCCCCACCTTCCGGCTCCTCTTGGGCCCTGGGGTGGCCTCGCCCCAGCACAGGCGCTGGGCCCACCTCCTCAGGAAGGGTGCGGCCACACACCAGGGGGTGTTTGAAGCCAATATTTTGTTTTTAAGATTATTTATTTCAGAGAGAGAGAGAGAGAGAGAGAGAAAGGGTGGGAATGAGCAAAGAGGAGGGGCAGAGGAAGAAGGAGAAGCAGGCCCTCTGTTGACCAGGGAGCCCGACGTGAGGCTCGATCCCAGGACCCCGGGATCACGGCCTGAGCTGAAGGCAGACGCTCAACCGCTGAGCTGTCTAGGTGTCCCTGGGATAGTTTTCTACGCTGCAGGTGTCTGGTTTATGGCGGGGACACCACATCACATAGTTTCCAAAAGAGTCTCTCAAGTACCGACTACAACTTACAGATAAAGTCTAGGGGCACGATTCACCTGCTTTCCAGGTGGAACCACACAGACTGTCGGGCAGTCACCTGTAGGAACGGCCTTTAAAATGCAGAGAAAAGCAAAACAGGAACAGTGCTTGCCGGCCGTGGACTCTGGTTTGCATGCATATTTATGAAGTTCTGCAATTTGAAAAATATCCCCACTCTCTCCCCGGCTTCCGTTCGAGAATATATTGCCATGTGTCAGAACCGATGCACTCAGGATCAGGCCTGTCAGCCCGGCAACAGTCACTTTCATTACCCTACGGTACAACACCAGAGGAATGATTTTATTCATAGATTCATCTAAAGATAGGATTGCAAATAATTTATCTAGTATTGACGTGTGAATTGTGTTTATTTAAAAAATTGCTGCACAGCGGGCTTAAACACGCGTGGCGGATGATGTCAGAGGACGTCTTCCTTCTGGGCTCCGAGGCCCCGGGTCTTTGTCTTTTTTCGGTACCTGTGCTGTTCTCCTCTCCAGCATTTCCAGGCTCTTCCCTTCGTGTGAAGGGCGCGGCCTCCCCGCCCATCCGTTGGGCCCATCGTCTCCTTGTCGCCCCCACGACCCGTACATCCCGCCAGAAAGCGGGACACGTCGGCCGTGGAGAGAAATTATTCTTTTACTTCCAAGCAGAGAGAACTGAGGGGGTCAGAGGGTCGAGATGTTGCAGGAGACACATGGGCACGGCTGGCGTCCTCTGTCTGCGAGGGGGTCCCCCCCCCCCCCACCCGCCCCGACCTCCCCCACCTCCGTGCATGGGCCCAGGCTCTCCTCTCCATCGCTGACTGCTGCTGGCTGTAGGTGCTACTATCTTTACATTTATATTTAAATTTGAGATTTAAATCCCTCACAAGTGACAGGAAATGCAAACCAAGGCAGCCTTCCAGTCATCAGTCATCGGGGCTCTTGGGCTCCCTGGGGCTCCGAAGCAGGATCCAAAGCAGTCAGTTGGCGACCTGACCTGCTTGGGGCTTGTGAGGACGTCCTGCGTGTGGGGCCACATGCTCTCGGTCCCCGGTGAATGCTGCCTTCCCAGGGTTGGAGGGTCGGGGAAGGGCCCCGAGGGTGCAGAGGGCTGGGCGAGCGGGGGCAGGCCTTGCCCCCGGGGAAGCCAGGTCTGGGTGCCAAGACCCGGTGGTGTCGTTCCCCTGCCCGGGCGGCTCAGCGATGGGAGATGATGTGAAATCCGCAGACCAGCCTGTGGACACCTGTGTCGGGGTGACACACGGAGACAGGACACGGGTTGGAGCCGGGGCGGCGCGGGGCGTTTAAGGCAAGGGAGCTGTCTCGGCCGCCAGCGTCTGGCCTTGCAGGTGAGAGCGCGTGGCGGTGTCGATGGTGACGGTGCCCATTTGTTGGCATTTGCCCCCTTCTCTCCAGAGGTAATAGAACGTAGCTTCGGAGCTGGAGACCCCTCCGGGTTCGGGCCGAGGCTCCTCCCGGCTGAGCCACAGACATTGTTCTGTCTCCTGCAAAGTGTCCCCAAGCAGAGTCTGCGGCCCCTGGGGTCCAGCTGCCGGCAACCAAACCCCGCCATCAGCTCCACTGGCAGGAGTGTGGGGTAGAGGATCTCGTGCTCACCGCAGGAAGAAGAAGCTCTGAGCTCTTCTGCAGAGAGAACCATCCAGAAGTGGCCACCAGCACTCAGTCAGGAAGGCAGAAAGGTGGGCGCCTCCGTGAGGTTGCTGCTCCAGGATCGCGTGTCCTCGGCTGTGCTTCAAGGGCCCAGAGGCTCCGATGCGAGGAGAGCACCGAGCTTCTGGAGGCAGCAAAGCCCAGTGCCCGGCGTCCCGCCTCTGGGCTCCGGGGAAGACAGGACCCAGCACCAGACCCCATGCTGAGGCCGCAGCCGGGACACCTCGCCGGCCCGCGTTGCCCAGCGGCAGAACCAAAGCTGCGCTTGCACCTTCAAGCCTGCGGGGCGCACGGCGGGGGGGCGGGGGGGTGGCAGGGAAGGCAGACGGCCGCAGAGCCTGACTCCTGCGCTCCCGCACTGGCCCCTGCGCTTGTGCCCTCCTGGACTCACACCCTTGCGAGCGGCCCCTACAGAAGCCAGAAGAAAGTCACCAGCCTTTCTCTCCCCCCATTTACCTGGCGGCAAGAAAAAGAAAGACAACGTAGGTCATCCAAGAGCTTTATGGACTATTGCATGTGATGCCAGGGCAGGAGCAGACACGCGGCCCGAGGAACAGGAACGGGGGGCGGGACGCAGTTCACACCTCACGTGGAAAAACCAGTGAGAACAAGACCAGCTCATCAGAGGTGCTGGAGGGATTGGTTCGCTCTCGAGGAATCACTTCCAGTTGGAGATGCACGAAGCCGAAGGAAGAAAGGCCCAAGGGTGGGGACACGAGCGGGATGGAGCCAGTGGGGCTGCGGATTCCCATCCAGCCTGGGCGCTGCGTCTGCGTGCTGAGTGCTCTCCTGAAAAGCGGCGTCTGAACCATTCTGTGAGGACTCGGACCCGACTCCCGGGTCAGACAACTGAACAGGGAGGAGACGATATTTCTTTGGGAAGAAGCTTCTAATGGCGCAAGTTCACAATGGGGTGGTTGCAGCTGCTCTGGAGGTAATGAGCCCCCCGTGGCTAGAGGCGTCCCAAAAGCCAAGCTAAGCCAACAGCACAGTTTTTAGAAGTGGGAGAAACGTCCGGAGGGACGCTTGTCAGAAGATACCTTGTTAAATAAGCATATGAAAGATGCTCGAGGGCCTCTGTCGTTAGGAGAATGCAGTGTAACCCTGGAGGGACAGCACCGCGTGCCCATCAGAGGGAGGGGACGCCGACCCGGCGGACGCTGGCTGGCTGTGGAACCTGGGGAGGTCGGCCGGGCCCCTGTTCTGCAGGGAACTGAGCAGCTGCACGTAAGCGTAAATGCAGCTCTTAGGTATTTATCGGAGTAATTGGAAACTTTTTAAAAAAAGATTTTATTTATTCATGAGAGACAGACAGAGGGAGGTAGAGACACAGGCAGAGGGAGAAGCAGGGTTCATGCAGGGAGCCCAATGGGGGACTCGATCCCGGGACCCCGGGGTCACGCCCTGAGCCGCAGGCAGACACTCAACCACTGAGCCCCCAGATGTCCCAGCAACCCTATTATTATTTTATGGTAGACAAGGGTTGAACAAACGAGTAAATTGTGGATCATGAGGCTCGGACTTCTCACCATCTGAGAGGCAGTTCCAGTCAAGCAGAAGTCTAGAACGTAGTCTGCAGCTGACTTCACTCACACACTAGGAGGACACGGCCCGGGCACCCACCCACCCACAGTCTAGCCCCGTCCACGGGAATGCCCCTGTAGCAGTGAGCCCACCTGGTGCCCTGATCTTGGTGTCTAAATTCTGCACCCTGGTGTGGGGGGACAGGGCTTCCTGGGAGGAAGGGCTGCTTCCAGGGCAGGGAGACAGGATGGGCCTGGGCTGCTGGAGGGCCGCCCACCTGGGAGCTCATCCAAAGGGCAAGACGTGGACGAAACTCTTCTCCGGTGAGTGTGGGTTGGACCTATGGGCTCGTTCCTAAAAGTTGGGATGGGAGGGGGAGGAGTTGCAGTGACCGTGGAGGGGCCCAGCAGATGCCCCCCAACCACACGTCAAGGCTTTTGTCACCTGTTACGTGCCTGCCCCAACACGGTGAAACAGAAGGTTCACTTCACCTCTCTGCTCTTCTCCTCAACAACGCACACACATGCTAGCGCAGCCACGGGAAAACACCAGGAAAATACACGGGGGGAGGCGGGGGGGACCGTCCTACAAAACGTAAGACCTCACAACAGTGTCCAGGTCACGATAAACGAAAGATGGAGACGTTGTCAAGATTGGGGAAAACGAAGGCATCGTGACACGGAGTGAACATGTAGTCCTGGGCTGATCCTGGAGCAGAGAAGGACGGTGGGGAAAACTGGTGAACCTGGATGGAGTCCTCCCCGGAGCCCACAGAAGCGCGTCAGTGTCATATATGGCGGGGGGTCCGCAGACCGGTGTCGACATGGCGACAGCACACAGTTCTTAGACCGGTATCAACGTTAATTTCTTAGTTTCAGTAGATACACCATTTAATGATGCCACCAATCTTTTTTTTTTTTTTAAAGATTTTATTAAAAAAAAAAGATTTTATTTATTTATGAAAGACACAGAGAGAGAGGCAGAGACACAGGCAGAGGGAGATGCAGGCTTCCTGTGGGGACCCTGATGCAGGACTCGATCCTAGGACCCCGGGGTCACGCCCTGAGCCGAAGGCAGATGCTCAGCAGCTGAGCCCCCAGGCGCCCCAATGCTGCCAATCTAATAAACACACCTGCGTCATGTGTGTTAACATCACGGGACGCTGGGTGTAGGGATGTGGGAACTCTCCTTGCCATCTTGGGGGCTCTTCTGTGACTCTAAAAGGATTTCAAAGTACAAAGCAAAACCGTAATAATTGCAAGCCTCTGTATCACTTGGGGCATTTGGGGCACTAATGACCCAAACGAAAAGCCCCATGAAGAGTAAAGCCGATTCCGTAGGAAGGACATCCTGCAGGCGACTGTGAGCGAGCTCCTCCCTGGGCCGAGTCGGTGTCCCCCTGGGTGTCTGCAGGAGTGGAAGCACCGCCTCCTTCTCCGACGCCCTGGCAGGACTGGACGCCCCCCGCAGCGGCACCCATCACCTCCGTGGTAAGGGGGTCGGCAGCCAAATGGACTGTGCCGTCGGCGCGCAGACGTGCAGGCTGCAGGGCCCCCAACAGGGATGCCCACGCTTCGGGGTCCCTCCCCAAGTTGGCTGCCCGTCCCTGTGGCAGGTGTGGGGGTGTCCGGGACTCCACACGCACACTAAGTCTCCATCACAGACTGACACATGTGGGTCCTGCTGCTGCTGCCAGACGCCCCGGACCACCCCCAACCAGGAAGACCCGGTGGCCCCAGGGACACAAGCGGCCTTGCTCTTTTGAAAAGCATCCATCCTGTGTCTTTATTTTGTTGAATGAAACAGCTTTAGGGAACAGAGCCTGTACCAGACCGATGCCCCCCTCGATGTCAGGATGCACGGCTGTGATGCCTTCCACCCAAGGAAGGCCAAGGGGATGCAGGGATGTTCAGTGCAGGGGTGTAGGGTGGACGCTGACCAGGGCACCCACGCGGTGAAGACCCTGCAGCCCGGGCCACAGGGTTTCCTTTGGTCCTTGGAAACCGGAGGACATCTCCTTGGTGCCACGGGGAGCCCTGAGTTGGCCTGAAGGCGAGGTGCTGGCTATAGTGACCTAGGGGGCGCCAGCTTCGAGGACCCTGCACCCTTCCCAGCACCGACAAGTGGGTCCTCTGCTGGTTGTGTGTACCAAACGGTGTAAGATTCTGTGCCATAGGGATCCCTGGGTGGCGCAGCGGTTTAGCGCCTGCTTTTGGCCCAGGGCGTGATCTGGAGACCCGGGATCGAATCCCACGTCGGGCTCCCGGTGCGTGGAGCCTCCTTCTCCCTCTGCCTGTGTCTCTGCCTCTCTCTCTCTCTCTCTCTGTGTGACTATCATAAATATATAAAAATTAAAAAAAAAGATTCTGCGCCATAATCCCTGAACCTATAATGCTGATGCTCTAACGTAAAAGGAATATTCTCTCCCTTGAGATAAAACGCCATCAAATGCCATCTGTGCTGCCTGTAATTTTAGCTATAAATCCTGGTTGTATTTATCGGGATTTGTTTTTCAAGATGGCTAATTTTAGTCTTGAATTCAACGGCACACTAATTTCCTTGTTTCTTTCTTGCTGAGAAATCTGATATAACAGCTCCTCACAGAAAGGGTCTGGCAAGTTCCCAAAGCCCCGCAGCCTCATTTACTTAGAGAGAGGTTGTTTTTCCTTTCTCTCCTCCGTCCCCACCCCCTTTTTGGGTTTGCAATGTGGTTAGAATTCAGAGGGGCTGAGATGAAAGCAGGATGGTCCTCAAGGGGGAACGAGGAAGGTGCAGGGGCCACAGGGGGAGTGAGGCAGGTGCAGGGGCCTCAGGGGGAGTGAGGCAGGTGCAGGGGCCTCAGGGGAGTGAGGCAGGTGCAGGGTCCTCAGGGGGTGAGGCAGGTGCAGGGGCCGCAGGGGGAGTGAGGCAGGTGCAGGGGCCTCAGGGGAGTGAGGCAGGTGCAGGGGCCGCAGGGGGAGTGAGGCAGGTGCAGGGGCCTCAGGGGGAGTGAGGCAGGTGCAGGGTCCTCAGGGGAGTGAGGCAGGTGCAGGGTCCTCAGGGGAGTGAGGCAGGTGCAGGGTCCTCAGGGGGAGTGAGGCAGGTGCAGGGGCCACAGGGGGAGTGAGGCAGGTGCAGGGTCCTCAGGGGGAGTGAGGCAGGTGCAGGGGCCACAGGGGGAGTGAGGCAGGTGCAGGGGCCTCAGGGGAGTGGGGTAGGTGCAGGGGCCTCAGGGGAGTGGGGTAGGTGCAGGGGCCTCAGGGGAGTCAGGCAGGTGCAGGTGCGTGGGCCCAGGGGCCTGCTCCATGCTGGGTCCCCTGCCCCCCCTGGGCAGGGGCTCCCCTACCTCCTTCCTCCCCCACCCACAGTGGTGCTGGGAGACAAGCAGATCCCCCAGCCCAGCGCCCAGGCCACGGTCCGGGCTCCACATCACACTGCGGAAAACATTTGGAAATTTTCCTTCATTTTTCTGAAACAGCTGAAGTGATGCTTAAGATTGGCCGAACGTCTAGACCTAATTACAGCAGATGATACGGAGCAGCCCATCAGCAGCAGAAGGGGGTGGAGGCCTCACTTGGCCATGAAATCTGCACATACCAGTACATTTTATTTAGAGCAACCAAAATATGCATCTTCCATCCTATTTCCACCCTGAAGAGCTCTCGGGGAGCACAGTGTGCTGGGGGGAGGTACGGGCGGCCCTCCTGCGGGCTCTCCCGGGACACCCGCTCGGGGCCTCGGGCTCGGGGCCCCTCAGGACACTGGCCCCGGACTTTCCCTGACGACAGGTTATGTCGAAGTGTGTTTGGGGGCGAGAAGATCCGCTTCACCGGCAGGCCCGCGCGACCATGGCAAACCTGCTCTGCGGCCCTGGCCGGTGGCGTCACACAGCTAAGGGGTCACCCGCCTGCCAATGTCACCCCCCCTGGGTCTCCAGCGGAAAAGAGCGCCAGGCACACGCAGGGCTCACGGCCCATGAAGGGCGCTTGTGTTTCCTTCCATGTCTCAGAGGAAAGGCATCCGACCTACGCCAGACAGGAGTGGCCCACAGCAGCAGATGTCGCTCCGTAAATGCACAGACCTGATGCACACATTGGTAGGGACACAGCCCAGAGCCGAAGGTGGGGACTGGTGGCAGACGCTCCGGTGAGGGGGGGGAACAGTGACCATGTGCGGGGGGTTGGCGTCTGGGAAGCCCGGGGCTTGGCCGGGGTGCTGGTTGCAGGAGCTCGGTACCTGCCAAGCAAGGCCCGTATCTCGGGTGCCCGCAAGGTCAGGTGACCCTGGGGTGCTGATAAGGAGGGACCGAAAGGACAGAGGGGCTGTTCAGCCCCCAGCCGGGACCCCACGTCGTCAGACCCGGAGGAGCGAGTTCATGACATTTAAAGAGAACCGGTGGTCCTGGCAAAGTGCTGGCTGCCGTCGGTGCGGCTGTCAGAGGACAAGGGAAGCCGGCGGGGGGACGGGAGCGTCAGGACCCCCGGCTGTCGCACAAACACCCCTGTCTCTCTGCTTCGTATTCTCACCTGCAGAACAGCCTCTGACAGGGCGGCTGGGCCACCAGTGGTGACCTAAAGGGCATTCCCTAAAGGGCCGGCATCCGCTGCTGTGATGGGGTGATGACGTGAGGACGGGGCCCAGCAAACCGCTGAGCGTCCCGCAGACAGGGCGGCAGGGAAGCAGCAGGACTGGCAAAGGAAGGCGGTGAAGGCCCAGGGCCCCCGGGCTCCTGTCCTCTGCTGAGACCTGGCCAGTGCACATGCGGGAGCACGAGCCCTGGGGAAGTCGGCCCCTTGGTCTCCGCCTGGGCCAGGAAGGTCACACATGCCCTCCACCCGCCCTGCCCATCCGCCCGCCGTCTGTCGTCCACCCACGTCTCCATCATCAGCTCTGAAGGCCTCGGTCCTGGGTTCTCACTGGGGATCCGTGACGTTCCTCAAGGGCGTCCACACGTGAGCGCCTCACTCCTCCTGCATTTGATCCCAACAAGATCAGAACCCGCGGAGAACAGTGCCTGACCCAGTGCTGTCCTCGTGGCACTGGTGGGGGGCCGGGAGTCAGCCCTGAGGTCATGGGCGGCGTGGGGAGGCCGAGGCCGGGGAGGAGGGGCTGCCTGACGAAGCAGCGGCTGGGGACCAACCTGAGAACACTGACGGGAGGGCCTGCAGGGGGTGGACGTGAGCGCCCCAGGGGCAGCAGGGCCGGGGGGCCATGGAGGTGCTCCTGCCTCTGCCTCAGTGGTCCTCTCTGCCAGCCTCCCTACTGGGTCTGCGTGTCTGAGGTTCCACGGTGTTGCCCCTATCAGGTTGTGGGTCGTGCACATCTGGGTTCAAGTCCCGGGGCCTCGTGTATCCATCTCATTCTGAGGAAGCAGCCACGCCATGGGCTTTGGCTTCCTCACCTGCGCCTGTTTCTTACCTTCTTACCTGTTGGTGTACAGCCCCTTCCTCCTCCACAGTGCTTGTGAGGATGTAATGAAGTGATTCACTCCTTCAGTGAGGATGCGTCAGGCCCAGCCCTCAGTGGTGGGGAGACAGCAGTGGCCCAGACGACGCCCAATGTGGTGAGGTTTATACTCAGCTGGCCAGAGGCGGGCCTGGACACAGCCGTGCAGCCTCGGGGCTGTAAGCACCATCGAGAGGAGTAAAGGCAGGGGAGCCGGGCAGTGACGGTCACTTGGGCCAGGCGACATTTGTGAGGACGCTGGATGCATGAGGGCATGAGCCACGGGGCAGCTGATGCATGAGGGCAATCACCTCCATCAGCCCCTGAGACTGAAAGGCACACATGCTAGCCTGCAGCTAGCTAACATGCTTCCCTTCCAGAATCTTCTTTCCTCCCAAAATACGTGGCTTTGAAATTCAGTAGTGATGCAATCAGTCATGGCAAACCCTCAGCTTTGTCCTGAAGATGCTCCTTCGCTGCATTCCTCTCCTTCACCAAAGCCTCGTCCCAGGCTTAGCCCCTTGGTCTGCAGGTATTTCCTTCGGCAAGTGCGTCCAAGACCTCACACACACCCTCCCGCCCCAGGGCTGCCGCGGGGGAGCCTGTCTGGAGTCCCCTCTGCAGGGGACCTGTCCTTTCTCTCAGGCCGAGTTGGAGGACAGCATTTCTGGCAGGATGTGCTGGGGTGTGGACTTCTGCAATTTGTGCTACTCGGGAGCCCCGTGCTTCTCGCTTCTCAGATGTGACACTGGAATCTCTCCCCGTTCTCTCCTCTGGGCTTCGCGCTGTTCCTTCTGTCCTTTCCCCTCTGGACTCTCCCTCCCGGCCCCCCCTTCCCTCTGTGGCCCCCGGGACTCCTCACTCCTGCTCCGTCTCCTCCCATGTGTCGTTGGCTTTGCCTGCATTTCCAGTCTGTCTGACTCTCTGCTTCTCCGGGGGCCCTTGAGTCAAGCTTTTTCAACACACTGAGCTGTCTGGAGTAGTCAGTTAGTTTCAAATTGTAATAGTTCTGTTGTGAAGTCCTAGAAGTTCTTTTACAAATGCTCCTTCAGTTCCGACGGTCCCTTGTTCCCCCCTCGTACATTCAGTTCTCTCTCTTCCTCTGAACTTATTAAATACACTTATTTAAATTCTGAATTGGATGCTTCCAATATCCTCAGGCTTTGCTGGCCTGATTTTGCATTTCTTTGCCTCCCTTGACTCACACTTCAGGTGGCTTTTTCTTTTATGAGTTTTGTGATTTTTAATTATAATCTCATGCTCCCTTGAATAATGTGCAAAGTAGAACCCTCTAGGTAAGCTTCGTACTTGCCTCTGCTAATTGCTTGGTGGCACTGCCAATTCAGTCCTCTTTAAACTAAATATTTGGCTTTTCTTCCTTCCTTCCTTACCTTTTTTTTTTTTTTTTTTTTTGGTGTGTGTGTGTGGGGGTAACACAAGAAAGTGAATTCCAAATGCAAACCAGCCGAAGTGTGTGTATGGATTAAGTGTGAGATGAGGATGTGCTGGGGACAGAGGTAGCAGGATCTTTTAGAAAACGTTTTTAACATTTTTAAAGATGACTCTTTTGAAAAGTGATGTCAGTTTACAGCAAAACTGGGGGAAAAGAGCAGAGGGTTCCTGTGTAGCCAGGCCCCCACATGCCCAGCTCCCCAGCTCTTGCCAGCCCCGCCAGATGGTGTGTTTGTTATAGTCGATGGACCTGCAGTGACACATCATCACCCAGAGGCCATGGTTTGCACCTGGTTCACTCTTTGTGTTGTGGGTTCTAGGGGTGGAATTTTTTAATTTCATTTTATTTTATTTTATTTTATTTTATTTTATTTATTTTATTTATTTTATTTTATTTTTTATTTTATTTTATTTCATTTCATTTCATTTCATTTTTTATTTTATTTTATATTTTATTTTATTTTATTTTATTTTATTTATTTTATTTATTTCTGCTTCACTTGGGGCAATGGCTGGGAAAAGCAACCATCTCCTGTGGAAACTAACCTTTCTCTAGTTGGTGCCCTTCTTGTTTTGATTTGTTGCTCTCTGGGCATCTTGGCTTTCTGGGTGTCCTCATTCTGAATCTGCACCATTAGGACCCAGACCCTGTCCCCGTCCCCAGCACATAGCCTGGGAGCCCACAGGACACCAGAGCTGAACACAGCTTCCCACCCCGTCCTGCCTTTCCTGCCGACTGATGGCTGACCCCGAGCATCTCAGGTCCCTATCCCTGGACCCTGATCATTAGCTGACCCCTGTTGCGAGTGTAGCCCTGACTTTACAAGGGGTGTTAACACTTGATCCAGCATTTTAGCTGTTTTGCTATAAACCAGAAGGGCTCCTCTCATTTTATTTCTGAATGTAGCCACGTAAACACAGCTTTTTATTTCTCATGTGTGTGGCAAGGGCTCGTGCATTCACATATGTGATGTGTTGCTAGTGTGATGTGTGCAAGCACATGTGTGTTAAATATAAGCATAAACCTGGATGAGATTGCTCTATGGTGGTGGGAGGCTTTCCTTCATTCAATACTTCTGAGATTCAGACTTTATTTTGTCCTATTTTAGCTGAATTCCCCCCTAAGGCACAGGATTTCCAGAGAGAAACATCTGATTCACTAGGGCTCTTCTCCTGTGGCCTCGATCTTGCCGATGGCTCCTGGCTGATCCCTTGCTTCTCTGTGGGTAGTGCTGGGCAGGAAGAGGACTCCAGTCCTAGGGGCGCCTGAATGGCTAAGCTCATTTCAAATCCGGAGGCATCAGCATGAGGATCAAAACAGGCATTGTAATCCTGCCTCTGTAACAAGGATCCTTTCTTCTCGGTTCTATTTTTAGATGTAATATGCTCCCACACTCCACTTGTTTGCTAAATGAACTCATTTTTAATCAAAAATTGCTATCATTAATTATCAGCCATGCAATCAATATTCATTTCAATTCAGCAGATAAAACTCCCTCTCCTACCTGACGCACACACACGCCTCAAAAGGAAATTTATTTTCATCAGGGTTCTATGCATCATTAAGAGGTAGTTTGTCTTATTACAGCCTGTTATTAATGTTCAGAATCCATTTAATTTCACTTTTAACTGACTGTAGCAATGAGATAATTGATTTCATTGGGGAGGTGGAGGGGTCGTGACGGGGGCGGGGATGGGAAGGTGCGGGTAGCATGTCCCCAGACCCAGGAGAGCTGGATGCGGAGCTGCTCCTGCAGGGGTGCTCTGACGTCCCCTCACCTCCCGCTGTCTCCGACCACAGCGTCTCCTAGACACGGGGCCTCTTCTGGTTGCTTGCTGGATCTGTAACTGGATGGGTGTGGACAGGAAAAGAACCCGTGCCGACACTCAGCCTTGCTCAGGGCACCAGGCCATGCAAGGGGAGAGGACAGAGGGAGTGGCCACAACTCTCCAGCACGGGGCCCTTCGTAGTGGGAGCAGCCCTGCATCAAGAGGCCCACCCCACAAAGGCCGGCGTCACCGCCTCACCTGCCGGGGGGAAGCTTTGTGAAGAGCGTCGCCCCTTGGTCCGCTTGCTTGGGGGGCAGGACTGTGTGTGTCACTGGAAACAAGTAGAGAATACAATGCATGGTCACCGATGGCCTCACAGGGTCTAGACAGACCGCCTACAACTTTCAAGAGATCGTGGTTCAGGAGCCCACTTATGAGTCGCTGTGAAATGCAGAGTATCTTCCCTACCTACTGGTGAAAGGTAGTTGAGTTCCCAGGCGGGGCCCTATAGACCTACTTGGCTCATAATACAACTAAAACGGTATTTTCTGCACTTAATAGGTGAAAACAATATTTCTGGAATTCTTATAAAGAAAGCAAATGAGAAACGATATTCTTACAGGGTGATAGGTAAGGCCACGCACAAGAGCGGGTTGGGATAGATGGTCCAAACGCAGCACCCATGGCAAGAGGCACATGCAGATATGTGCTGCCCGCGCAAGTACAAACCGGTGGCTTCCGTAGAGCAAAACAAAATTAAAAGGATGGATACATCCTTAAACAAATGGATAAATACTCAAGATTCGTGTGCCAGAGAATGAATGTACTCCACCTGGGAAGTTCTTCTACACACCAAGACAAAAACGTGGAAAATATTTAAAGATGGGGCAAGGAAATGTGTTTAGGAAGGGGCGCAAAAAAATGGCAGTGAGCAACCGGGAGCCCCCCTCGTCTCGTGCACGGCCAGGACCCTAGGGTAGCGGCTTCACTCCAGAAGACGGGACCCCTCACTAGAGAGAATGAGAAAATGAGGGAGCCCCTGGCTGTCATCCCTGCAGGACCCCGAGCGAGAGAACACGAATGACTGTGTTCTCATCAGCTACAGGACACATGGTTTTGCGTGTGGTGCCGACCTGGGGCTGGGAGAGAGGAACGCGTGGGGCCGGGAAGGGAGGCATCCTCACGCGGGGGTCTTTAGGCGAGCTGGCCGGGGTGGGGGGAGGTGGGGGGCTGCTGAGAGCAGCTGTCGGGTTTCACCCCATGAACAGCTGCCGGCCAGGTAACCGCGGGGCGTCTCCAGCGCCTGCCTGACACCCAGGCCCCGTGCCCCGACCTCAGCTTTGCCCGCCGTCGAACCCGGCAGTGGAATCTGAATGGTTTGTGCCTTCGGTCTGGCTTCTTCTGCTTGATGTCGTGTGTAAGGTCTGTGAATGCTGCGTGTGTAGTGCCTCTCGTGTGTTCCCACGGACGCATAGCGGCGCCTGTGCCACGCTCCGCTGACCTCTTCTGCCCTTGGGGGCCTCTCGGGGGGAGTGCTTTGCCGTGCAGCTACTGAGAAGGACCCACTGGTGCGCTTGCTGGCCGGTCGGTGGTGCGTCTCTGTCGGGGGAGATGCCGACAGCAGGTTTCCCGAGCGCTGCGCCAACGAGCTCGGCAGGAGGGGCTGAGAGATCCGGGTGCCGGTGGATCCGCTGTCCTCACGGTGGTCCATCTGCGGATGGGCGCGCGGCCCGGAGGACTAACTCATGGTCCTGAAGACAGCGAGGCCGAGCATCCCTCCACCTGCTGCAGGGGCAGGAGGCTCCCTCTTTGCAAAGCGCCTGCACTTCTCAGCGGATTGGCTTTTTTCCGTCTTGTTGGTTTGTGGGGTTCTTTATGGATTTTGGCTACAAGTTTGTGGTCGACAAAGTATTTTAAGTATCTTCTCTTTTTGGCTTGCCTGTCGACTCTCCTAGAGCTGTGTTTTAAAGGACAGAGGTTTTTCATTTCAGTGTTTGCCAATATATACCTTTTGTTTGTGGCGTGAGTGCTTTGTTGGGGCCAGTTTAAAAATCTTTGTCCAGTGGGAGGTCATGAAGATATCCTCCTCCTATGTTTTCTCTGCGACCTCTTTGTTTTGTCTTTCACAAAATTCAGATTTACAATCCATCTGGAATTAATTTTCCAGGGCGATATGAGAAAGTAAAGATTCACTTTCTTTCCCCCAAATCAGTGAGAACAATTTAGCAAAAAGATCACACCTTTCCACTGCGCTGCAAGGTCCCCATTGTGTTGGTGGCTGCGTATATGTGGGTCGGTCCTGGGGCTCTTCATTAAATTTACTGAGTTAGTTTTCTACGCTAACACGGATACCAACAGCCTTAATTATTATAGCTTTATAATAGGCTACTTTCAATTTGTAGTTTGCTAAGAGCTTTAACGTGAGTAGATGTTGAATTTTATAGAATATGGTTTGCGTCTTCCATCATGATTGTGTGAATTTTCTCCTTTGATGTCAATGTAGTGAATCACGTTAATTAATTCTTCTAACGTTAAACTACTATTGTATTTCTGGGATTAAATCTGCTTGATTGTGATGCTTGATTCTACGTTTTATAAATTTCTGAACTCAACTTAACTAATATTTTATTTGGGATTTCAGTTTACATGCCCGCGAGGCAAGCCCTTCTATGGTCTTCCTGCATCGTGAATTATCGTCAGGTTTCAGTGTCAAGGCTGTGCTGGCCTCCTGACTCTGGGATGCATTCATTACCTCTTTTCTTACTTCTGGAAAATGTGCAATGCTGCTAGCATCCATATTTACATAATTAGATGAATTTGCTAATAGACCTGTCTGGGCCTGAAGATTTTTTTTTTGAGATTTTTTTTTTCATTGCAGATTAAATTTATTTACTACATACTAAAGCTTTCAGATCTTCTGTTTCTTCCTATGTTAGTTTTGATAGGTTGTGCTTTTTTTGGTGGGGGGAGTAGGGTGGGAAGAGTGGTTCATCCAATCTGTCAAATTGACTCTGGGGTGAGTTCCTTTTATTGCCTATTTTATTTCCCTAGGATCTGTAGAGATATCCATCTTGGTAACCTGTGTCTTTTACTCACATATTTTAATCAGTCTTACTAAGGGTTAGTCATTTTAATAGGACTTTTCAAAAAGCTAACGTTCGGCTTGGTTGATTTTCCTTTTGGATGGCTGATTTCACTTCTTTCTTGTCTTCTCTGAGTCTAATTTGCTGTACATTTTCTAATTTTTGAGATACAGAGCTAGATTATTGACTTTCAGCTCTCAACCTTTGGTACTATAAGTGCTTAAGGATGTTCATTTCCTTCTCCTAGTTACCATTTTAGCTGCAAATAAGTTGCATTTGTTAAAAACTAGACAACAGGCCCACGTGGATTGGCTTATGCTGAGCCCCAAGTCACCACACCAGGAGGGAATTACAGTTTTGACTCCCCTGGAAACAGAACCTTGAGCCAATCATTCAGAAACTGTCTGGTCAGGACTGGTGAGGGGCTCAGCCTGGCGGACCCCTGCCCACCCCTTATGAAAAGGAGCTTGCAATAACCAGCTCCCTGTTTTGCCCCAGGGTAATTTCCTTGCGCCCACTCCCTTCTGGCTGTAAAGTCCTCTATTCCATATAGCTCCTCACGGCCTCTTTCTATCTGCTGGCTGGGGTGCTGCTTGGTTTGAATAAAGCCAGTAAGACTTTTACAATTTACTCAGTTGATTTCTTTAAACATGCTTTATGACCATGCATTTATTTATTTTTTATTTCTATTTTTACTTTTTTTTTTTTTTTGAGAGAGAAAGAAAGAGAGAGCAGGAGGGGAAGGGCAGAGGGAGAGAGAGGGAATCTTAAGCAGACTCCATGCTCAGCATGGAGCTGGACATGGGGCTCAATTTCACGACCTTGAGATCATGACTGGAGCCAAAATGAAGAGTAGGGCGCTCAACTGCTCCATCCAGGTGCCTCTATGATCATGCATTTAAAATAAAATAGTTTCTAATTTCCTTATGACTTCATGGAGCTATGGATTATTTAGTAGTATGTTGTGTAAATTCCAAATATTTAAACATTTTCTAGGTATCTTTAACTCATTGATTTCTAGGTTACTTCTGTTGTGGTCAGAAAACACACTTAGAACACTCAAGTCTTTGACATTTACTGAGGCTTCTTTGTGGCCCAACATGTGGCCGATTGTGTAAAGGGCCAGATGGTGGTATTTTGAGTGTTGTAGGCCATGTAGGCGCTGTTGCTGTTATGCAAATTTGCTACTAGAGAGCAAGGAATCACTATTATTTTGTGCAAAAGAACCACAAAAAATATGTAAACCAATGTGTGTTGCTTTGTTTTAATAAAACTTTATTTATAAAAATACAGAGAGAGTAGGATCTGACCCATGGGCCTTACTTAGTTTACCAACCCCTCAATGTCATGAATGATTTTTGTTTTAATAACTGAGGGAGGCTTGTTACAGATTCTCACTATGATTACTGACGTATTTATTCTCATTTTAATTTTGTCATTGTTTACTTATGAATTTTTACGATCTTTTATTAGGTGCATGCAATTAAGTTTTGTTGTATATTTCAGGTAGATTAACATTTTTTGTTATTACAAAATGTCTTTTTTGTTTATTATGTTTCTTGCCTTAAAACCTGCCTTAGTTGATATTAACTGGACTATAGCAGCTCTCTTTTGCTCAGTGTTTGTGTTGTATTTTCCCTTCACCCTTATACTTAAATTTTTCTTTTATTTAAATTGTGTCAACTTTATGCAGCATAACACTTTACTTAATTTTATTTTTGCCTGACAACTTCAATTAATTTTTGAATTTTAATTCTAGAACATTTGAGTTATAGTTGTCAACATATTATTTATTTTCTATTTCTCCACATGATTTAGGTTACTTTCCCTTTCTTTTTCTTGCCATCTTTTTGGATTAAGAAGTATTTCTCTTTTTTAAAATATTGTATTCATTTAATCATGAGAGACACAGAGAGAGATGCAGAGACACAGGCAGAGGGAGAAGCAGGCTCCCTGCAGGGAGCCCGATGCAAGACTCAATCCCAGGACCCCAGGATCACACTCTAGGCCGAAGGCAGGCGCCCAACTGCTGAGGTACCCAGGGACCCCCAAAGTATTTCTCAATATTTTACCTCCCCCTACTTTAACTGTTCATTAATGGCATAGGGAGGGGTGTTGCACGGAGGTGATGGGGGTGGTGGGGGTGGAGCAGCAGACACAGAGGCCAGTGTCTGACCTGGCACCACGCGTGGAGAGGACCTGGAGAGACAGCTGTCCCATGGGGACAGAGTGGTGGAACCACTGTGGCAAGGTTGGTGTTTCCTAGCTGTGTTAAAAGAAGCACACTCTGTGGCTCAGCAAAACCCCTTCTAGGGGTAGAAACTGCAGAAACGCGCGTGTGTCCCAGAGGACACGGTCATGGTGGTGGGAGGGATGTAGCCCTGGTGTCCGTCTACAGGAGGGAGGGTGGGTGGCTGGAGAAAGCAGGAATATTCACAGAGTGGAATGTTGTGCAGCAATGAACATGAACGGTCTCTGCAGACCCACGGACACGCAGCAGTGTGGACGGTCCCCGCAGACCCGCAGCAGTGTGGACAGTCCCTGCAGACCCGCAGACCTGCAGCAGTGTGGACGGTCCCCGCAGACCTGCAGCAGTGTGGACAGTCCCTGCAGACCCGCAGACCTGCAGCAGTGTGGACGGTCTCTGCAGACACCCTGCTGTGTGGACAGCCCTGCAAACCTGCAGACCCATAACAGTGTGGATGGTCTTCACAGACACCCGGCAATGTGGACGATCCCTGCAGACATGCTGCTGTGCAGGAGAAGCTAAACGATATCTGGAGTACTTTCTGATTCTACTTATGTGATGTTCAAAAACTAATCTGTGTGCATAAGCTAAGATGTGAGCTTTCTTTGGAAAGTTTGAAGAGAAGCAGGCTTCGGGCTGCTGGTGACGTTCTCTCTATTAACCTGGTTACCTGTGTGCCCCACTTTGTGAAAACTGATAGAGTTGCACTTTCTCGTCTATAAGTAATACGTTATTAATAATTAATTAGGAAAAATAATGGAAGAAATCCACAACTATCATGAGGAAAATGCAAACCAAAAGAAAGTAGGTATTGAGCTGTTATTATTAGACAGGGTAGAGTTTAAGGTGATTGCACCGAATGGAAAGGTTAAATATCTATTAATAAAAGGAGAAATGGTGAATACAGCAAAAAACCCCTAAATGTATGCTAAATTCATGAAGCAAAAACTGTTATAAATTCAAGAATGATGTGCTAAAAAACCCAGTGTGCTATTTCAATCGATCTACCTTAGAATTTTAAAAGCCCACAAATAAGCAAATGCATATAAAATTGGAAAATAATATCCACAAATGTGTTGTAACCAACACAAGGGTGTTGGGGTGAAGGAATCACAGGCTGAAGCAGCTCAGGAGGATGGTCCATGCAGGGGGGTGGCCTGGAGGGAGCAGGTGCACAATGGAAGAGAAGCAAACCTCCACTGTGTTCATCCCCGCAGACACGGTGCTACTCGTCACCACGGCATCACCCAGTTGGTTCTGACTGTCAGAGGGATGAGGGTTTGACTCACACGGTGGCCCCTGGACGAAGCAGGATGGACACCTGGCCCAGGAGGCTGCTCCACGGCAGGGGCTAAGAACCAGGATGAGCGCACATGGGGGAAAGTGTCACAGATGCTGTCGTTTGCAACGAAGAAAGATACAGATCAATGCAAATAAGCAACATCTTCAGATATTCTACGAGCAGCGGGGAAAAGTCCTGTCCAAACACTTTAGTGTAGGATAGAAGCCACATTTAATGGAGTAGAACACAAAATAGCATCATAGAGAGGATGGATGTTGCCAGAGCTGGGTCTCGGGGAGGCCTGATGCCCTAGGAAGCCCTGCGATGGGCCTCGGTGGGGAGGAGGAGTGGGATGAGGGGGAGGAGGATGAGGGGGAGGGGGACGAGGGGGGCTCCCTAGCATCTCACAAGCCAGACTGTCTTGTCACCAAAATCTGAGGGATGCCCACACCTCACCGCGCAGCAAAGGACAACGTCCCTGACTGTCCAGCGCCTCTGGGGAGTCCCATCAGCAGAGAGATGTCGGGCAGGACGCTGACACCTCGCCGTGAAGCCAGGCGTCAGCCGCGGTGCACCGACTATCCCAAATCAGAAAATCTATTAGCACAACTGATGTGAATCCAATGAACCAAAGGGAAAACTTATTATGAACAGATTCCAAAAACTATCTGGGGACACCAGCAACTTTTCCCACCTGGAACCTTAGGTGGGTCTGCAAACAGCCACGGCTGCCTGGACGGGCTGGTGTCCCCAGATGCAGCTATTCCTTGGAGCCCTCGACCAGCTCTCCACGCTCAGGCTGGTCACTGGAGAAGGACGCCGAGGACCAGGGGACAGCCCGTGGTCATTGGCTGGACCGGAGGCCCTGCAGCTGGACAGCAGGTGCTCCCTCCATGCCCCCACCCCCTGCGCTGACCGAAGGGAAGGGGTCTCATCAGTAGGACTTTGATGACAAAGCAGGAAAGTAAGCTTTTCAAAGGTAACCACTGAATCCCACACCTGTTTGGTAAAACGGTGACGAGATGCCCGAGGCCAGTGAACACCGGGCCCTTGGGAGCGCCCTGCTCCAGCGTGTGGGGAGCACCCCAGGGGCTGCTGCTTCTGGGACTTGCAAGCCCAGCGGCTCTTCTGGGGCTGGTTCGTGCTTGTCAGCACATGGCGGGGACGGCCAGAGGCAAGGTCACCTTCAGGGTCATGTCCTGGGGGCGGGGGGGGCAGGTCCTGCGTCCTCGGAGGCCAGCACGCCACCTCGCCTGCTGCTTCACGGCTGTGGCCGCCAGCCCGACGTGGGGCCCATTTCCTGCGGGTGTCAAGGCCTCCACCCCTGACGCTCATGCTTCTGTGCTACGTCCCCAGACCTGGGCCTGTGGCTCGCCCTCCTGCCCTTTGTCTCTGCTGGCGGTGCTGGGGTGAAAGCTCCCAGATGGGGGCGAGCCTCTGCTGGGCTCCCCGCAGCCGTCAGGGCGGGACCCCACCCTCCCCTCGAGGGCACAGCCCCCCTGCCTGCACTGGGCTGTCTGGGCCTCTGGCTCTGGCACTCGCTCACTGTCGCCATGCTCCCTGCTCCCCGCTGGGTCACTGCTGCACTAGGCCTCTGGGCCGGTGACTCCTGCCAGCCAGGGGACTCCAGCAGGTGCAGCTGCGGCCTGAAGACCCTCCCGCTTCTAGACCCAGGACCTGCCAATTTGACCTTTCCCTGGAAGTTGATGACCTGCAGGCGAGGCCCCCTGCATCAGGTGGCCCCAAAACCCAGTGACCAGTGTCCTTCTGAGGGACACTCCAAGGAGACACACGGGGAAGAGGAGCGGCCGCGGGGCTGGGGCCATGTGCTGGGGGACACTGAGGACCGCCGGCTGCCCGGAGCCCCCGGAAGGACCCGCCTGCCCCGCGGGATCCCCGGGGGCTGCTCTCCGGGCGTGAGCGCTTCCCCCCGACTTGCCGTGACTCACTGCGGGTTTCGAGTGTGCAGGTGAGCACGGCAGTGATGGTCTTCCGCTGGGGGCCCTGGGGGCCGCCCCTGCCGCAGCCACCTCTGCTTGACGCAGGGATGTGTCCTGTTGGTTTCCGCCCCCCGGGAATTGTCTGGTTTTGCCTCTACCGGAGCGCGCAGGCTCACATCTAATCCGGCGTCGTCACTGCCTGGGATTTAACCGTGATCTCTGAATATTTTGTCTTCTCGGAGCCGTGTGGCCAGCCCTTAATTACGGTCTCCTGATGCTGGCCTTCCCATCAACCATAAATCAGCCTCCTGGCCACCGTGCCCGCCTCCCTCGGGCGATCAATGTCTGCAAGTCACCCACCGCCTTCCCTTGGAGGTCACATCCCTAATTCACTGAATAATTAGATTTCCATGAAAATCAAAGAGACCGTCTGCGACAAGCGGCAGTGACTCGGTGCGTCGATGATACCCACACACCTTGACCGCTCTTTATGGATGTCTCTTTATATTTTAATGAAAGAAAGGCAATTAGCTATAAGCTGATTACTAAGAACATAACCAGGGTCATTTCTTTGCAAAAAATCAATCAACAAAATGCTAATTACAGATGGTCTTTTAGGCTTGGATTAATCTATTAGTAATTAAAGCCAAGTGCAAATCCAACCTTGATCTAATTGTAGCCCAAAGGCACAAATGTCTTTTTGTTGACCGATGAGCTGCTGTTTCTTCACTTAACGCAGAAGGAAGGCCCGCCCGTCGTCTGGGACACTCACAGATGTAATAACGTTTTTTTGAGGGGAGCTCTTGGGAGGAAAACGTGGTCGGGGTGAAGCTTTGAAAGATGGCATCTTTTTAGCCTCCCCCCCGATTCATTTATAATTTAATTTGCACTTTTATTGTGTGTATAACAGAAGCTTTTCTCTGCAGCGGAGCTGGGGGTCACAGGCCAGGCTCGCCCCTCCCCGCGGACAAGGGCAGGCGGGTGCGTGGGGGCCTGAGGTGTGGGGCTCCGGCTCAGCCCCAGGGGAGAGGCTCCGCAAGCGGCTGCGGGCTGGGCCGGGCCAGGGCTCCAAGGCGGGGCTCCAGGCTGCAGGGACCTCCCCACATCCACAGGAGGGGGGGGTCTCCTTACTAGGCCTTCACGCCCTTGGGCTTGTTTTCCAAGACGTAGGAGAGCAGACAGGAGCGGCTGAAGGGTCGAGGTCACGGGGCCCCTGGATGAGGCACGAGGGTGGGGGGTGTCATCGGGGTCTTGCGTGTTACAACCTGCCCTCAGCAGTCCTGCCGCCGCCCGGCCTTGCTTGGGGAGAGCCGTCTACGCGGAAACAGCCCCACGACAGCAGCTCACTGGCTGGAAGGGATGCGTCCTGACCTCCGCTGGCTGTCGGGGCCTCTGGGGGGCCCTCTGGGGCCTCAGCTGACGGGAGCTTGGGGGGGCAGGTCCTGCACACGTGACCTAGGGGGACCGGCCTTCACCCCAGGTGCGTCTGTGCGGTGGTTTGTCAGTTGCTGCGTGTTTGACAACCGGGCTCAGGTCTTTGGGGAAAGAGACGCTCGGGGATGCCGCGAAGGGGGGGTGCAGCACCAGTGTCCTCAGGGCTCCTCCTGGGGTCAGGTGGGCTGGCGTGCGGGGTGCTCATGTGCTGAGTGCGCCTCGCCAGGTGATGACGTTGGGGCGAGTGGTGGGGTCTGTGGCTCGTTGGCGACTCAGCTCAGACTCCCCGGTGGCCTGTCAGGGGCGTCCACAAGGAATTGTCAGCACGTCCAGTCTGAAAGCCTGGGTGGTCCCCAGGTCTGAGCTGACGACAGGGACACACCCAGGAGTCAGGGTGGGTTTTGTTCTCTGGGCTCCTCGAGGACGCTGGTGGCAGGAGCACCTGCCTCGGAGGCTGAGAGCTGCATTTCCTTCCAGTCAGTCCTGTGCCCTTGGCTCCGAGGCTGTGTCCCCCCCCACCCCCGCCCCAGCCCGTGATGACGGTGTCAGAGGTCAGGAGCACCTTGCAGGCCCTTGAAGGACCACATAGTCCACTGGACAGGTTGGTTCTGGGCTGCAGGGCTGCACCCCGTCCTCCCCCCACCCCGGCCACACGTGCCACCTCCCGGAGAAAGTGCCACAGTGGTCGGGCCACGTGGGTCACCCCTGGAGGGGTCAGCAGAGGCCGGTTCTTCCGTGGGGCCAGAGCAGAGGGCGCCCGGGGCCCTGGACAGTGGAGCCCACCTCTGTTGCTTCCTCCCCACGGGACACGGAACCCCAGGGCACTGGGTGACCCTAGAGGATGTCAGCCGTGGGTGCCCCAGGGTGCAGAGGTGTCCCCGTGTGACCTGGGTCGCCAGGGGCCGAGGGCAACCACAGGGGTACATTTCCCAGCGGTGCCTCTCCCAGCACCCCTGCTTGCCCTTCGCCTTCATTAGCGACGCAGGGGTGAGTGGGGCTGAGTCGGGCTGCGTGCAGGGCGCCTGTGAGCCTTGCCGGCTCCGGGGCCCCAGCTCGCGATCACGCGGGCCCTTCTGTAGGTCCTGGGGGTGGGGGTGGGGTGGGTCCCGGGGTGGGGGTGGGGACGCTCCGTGGTGCGTTCCTGCCACACACCCCACCCTCGGCTCTGGCCCCAAACGTGCAGGTGCAGCTGCCTGGCTCCGGAGTGTGGACGCGTGTGGACACGCGGCACACTGTGTGGTCTGGCTCAGGGGCCTGGCCCATGGGGAGGGTTCAGGTGCCCCCAACCTGCCTGTACGCCCAGTGGGGTCCGGGAGCGTCTAGGCCCCGGGGTCGCTGTGCACAGACGCTCCTGTGTATGCCCGGGAGGCAGGGTGGCCCTGGCGACCTGGGGGGATGAGGCTCCGGGGCAGCAGGTGCACGGCCGTCACCCCCAGGCCCATGGGGATTGTAAAGGAAAGGGAGCTGCACTTCCGTGCCCACAGGAGCTGCCTGCATGTGCTGCGCTCGACCCCACAGAGGATGGTGGGCGGCTGCGCATCATGCACACCTTGTCAGGGCCTTTCCTGGGGTCGCGCTTGCTCCCCCACAGCCTTGGGGACCCTGGTTGTGCTCAGCAGACCCGAGGGGAGGGGTGCAGAGTCCACGGAGCGGGCTTCGAAGGTGCGCCCCCCACGGCGACCCCGCAAGACTTCACGTGCCAGCCACACCCCCCGTCACGCGCACAGCAGCCCCAGGTCACAACCTCAGGTCACACACCCCCCCCCCCCGTCAGGCGCACAGCACCCCCAGGTCACAGCCCCCCCTTCATGTGCACAGCATCCCCAGCCACACCCCCGTGGACGTGCCCCCGCTGGCCTGAAAGCGCCCCGAGTGGGGTGGGGGACATGTGCGTGGCCATGGGGAGGTGCCGGCGGGTGCGCATGTGCAGATCTGCTGTCTCATGGGCCTCGCTGCGCGTGGGCTGGAGACTGGGCCGGGGCTGCAGGAAGGATTTTTGGGGCAGCTCCTCCTGGGAGGCTGTCACCACCCGTGCCCGCGGCCCCTTGCGGTCACTCAGGACCACGCCCCGGGGACACGGTGGTGAAGACCCCACCCGAGGCCGCAGAGCCTGTGAGAGGAAGTGGGGTCCCAGAGCCAGAAAGGGGGCAAAGGAGCTAGCGCCCCATCTCCTTGACCGGAAGGGGGAAACTGAGGCTCGAGAAGGGGTGAGGCTGGTCAAGGCTCCTGCTCTGTGAGCGCCAGGCCAGGGGAGCTGCGTGTGCTGACTCGCACGTGGACGTGGATGGCCGGCGGCACCCCGGGGTGCTTGGGTCCACGCAGGGGGGCGGCTGCCGCCCTCATTACATCAGAGCAGGAGGCCCTAGGGTTTGAGGGTTAGAAAAATGCCTGAAGAAGGAGATAAGGAGACTTGGAATTAATGGACGAATCAGCATTTCAAAGGGAAGGAGCTGTGAGCGGAGCTGCGGGGATGGGCTGCGGGGGTTGGCGCTCAGTCTCCGGTGGGTGTCTCGGTTTGCCCAGGCCCCGCCCCTCCCCCCCCCCACCGTGTGGGAGGCCCGCTGCCCCCTGGACATGCGGGGTGCAGCTCCCGCCCCCTGCCGACCAGCTCGCCATCAGGGCCGCCACGTCCAGGGCGCTTTCCCACGGCTGTCTGCGGCCAGCGCCGGGTCCTTGCCTCCTGTCATCCCGGAGGCCGTGGCCGCCCTGCACAGAAGGGGCGCGTGGTGACCGCGGGTCGGTGGGCTCGGCCACCCTTCCTCGCCGTGCTGGAGCTCCCTCCTTGGGTTCCTGGGCTCACAGGGGGTGACTCGGTCTCCATGGTCCCCAGACTGGCCAGCTGCTTTGAAGACCCTGGGGGGCACCAGGGCGATGGTTGTGCAGGGTTCCGGGTCGTGCAACGGGCCGAGCCGTGGGTTGTCAGCTTGTTACTTTATGTGCAGAATTAGCCACATGCAGCCGTGTCATCAGTGATCAACAAGATGAAAGTTTTTGCTTAACAGCTGCTTGGAGAGAACCCTCGGTCTAGGGATTGGGGAGGCGAACATCTTTCATGTCACATAATTAGTTTCTTTTTTCCACCTTTGATAAACACCCTCATTTGGAATGTGTTCTGCGGTGCCTCTCCTGGGCCAGGAGGGGAGGGGCGGGGAGGGCTGTCCATGGGGCTGCGGAACCCTGGTGGTGCCCAGCCCCGCCCTGCGGTTCAGCTGCCCCCATGGGGCCGTGTACCCACTTCGCCCCGAGACGCCAGCCCTGGACAGTCAGCCCCGCAGACGCTGGAGCCTGAGGCCTCGGACCGGGCTGGTGTCCCGGACCCCTTGGGGTCCTGGTGAAGCGTCTGGATGGGGTCAGACCCGAAACCCTCTGTGGAGACAGCAAGTGGAGGGGACAGCACGTGCCCCCGTCTTTGTTCTCAGGCCCACCCTCCTTCACACGACGGCCAGCTCGCTCACAGAGCACAGGGGCAGGGGTCCTCTCCTGTCCCTGTCGGCTGGCAGTTCTCTGTGAGTGACCCTCCGGCCCTCTCAAGTTCCCATAAGTGCGCAGAGAAGCCCGCAGCCACCACCACCAAGCAATGCTGTGCAGGGGGAGGGTCCACCGGGTGCTCTGAAAACCTCGGTGTCCTGGGATCTGTGTTGGTGGGAAGCTCCCCCCACCGTAAGCCCCGCTGACGAGGCAGGCTGGCCCCGCAGACTGTGACCCCGGAGGAGGGCTGCCCAGGTCTTGCTCTGGGGACGTGGTCCGAGAGGCAGGGCGGAGGGGCCTCAGAGATGGGTCTGGGTCCCTGCAAATCCCGGCAGTGGGCTGGGCGGAGGGGCCACAGGGGGTGGCAGGGAGGGCGGGACGGAGGCCCTGCTGTCGGCGCCTCCAGGACTCAGCCCGCGGGGAGGCCCATTTGGGCACCAGGAGGGAGGACAGAGCCTGGGGCCAGGGCTGCCCCCGGGGCCGCAGGGACACGTCCTGCTCCCTGTCCCCCAGTGTTGTACATGGGACGTGGCGCCAGGTGGGGCCCGGCAGGCCCAGAGGCAGGGGACCAGGCCGGCGGCGGTCACCACCCTTCCCGGAGCCTCTGGCCCTCCGAGGAGGGGAACCCCAGGTCCCCACAAAGCAGGTGCACAGCGTCCCCCGGCGGGAGAGACTGCTACACATGCACAGAAACGGGGAGATGCCGCTGCAGGGGAAACCGCAACCTGACAGTCATCAGACAAAAGCTCAAAGCCCTTGTCGCAAATACGCCAAAGAAGTTCAAGAAAATATGTGGGGCCCGGGAAGAGACGCGGGGTCTTGAAGAGCGTCTCAAAGCCAGGCCAGCTGTAGGGAGCACGCCCGCGGCTACCGTTGGCCCCAAGTATGCAGGGACTGACCAGCCTAAGCAGGGACAGACCCGCTTGGCTGCGGCCGGGGCTCGGCGCCCAGAAACCGTGAACTGACGACCCGCAGGAATGAATGGGGCGCGGGCGACAGTGGGGAGCAGCCCAGAGCCCGACGGGAAGCCCGACGGCTCGCATGTGATGGGAGATGAAGACGAGATGTGAGCGCTGGTGGGATGCAGAGAATCTGGGGATCGGAAGAAATCCTGTAGCTTCAAATGCTTCAACTGGAAACCAAGAAAAGATTTCAGGAACGTGGGTCTCCACCTTCGCAGTTACATGAGGAGAAATGCGTGGACGTGGGTGAGCAGCGGGGCAGGGGCCGCGAGTGGCGACGGCTGGGGACACGGGGCCGAGTGTGTGAAAGCCTCCATCTGCAGGCGGACCGGGCCCCGGGAAGAGGCCCGGGCTCCGGAGGGCTGTGTCTACCAGGGCGACGGGAACCTTCCACAGACACAACAGGGCCACGGGGTTTGGCTGATGGATCCTGAGAAGAATTTCAGGTAGAAAGAGCCTTGCCCCATGTTTCCAGCAAATGGAAGAGGAAGTAACACCTCCCACCAGTTGTACAGCAAAACCCTGACACGGCCGCCTGAGAAATCACCGGGAGGAGGACATCACAGAGGGATTGTCTTCCTGAGGACAGACGGAAGGATCCCCCAGGGAACACGCGCAGCAGGAGCCTGACCCCAAGCAAACCCACATGATGCGTCATGGCCCAGTGTGCTTTATTGGGAGTGCAGAGCTGGTTCGTGTTCAGACACGTGTCAGTGGGATTTCCCTCATCACTAGAAAACGGGAAAAAACATAAAATCTTATTTATTGATGTAGAAAAACAATTTGGCAACACTTAACATGTATTCATGATAAAACTCAGAAATACAGGATGTAGTGAAACTTCAGCTTGATAAAAATCAGCTGCACTTTCCAGGAGGTAGCACCTTCCAGGTGGCATCACCCAGGTGGCACCTTTCAGGTAGCACCTTCCACGTGGCATCATCCAGGTGGCACCTTCCAGGTAGCACCTTCCAGGTGGCATCATCCAGGTAGCACCTTCCAGGTGGCATCATCCAGGTGGCACCTTCCAGGTGGCATCATCCAGGTGGCACCTTCCAGGTAGCACCTTCCAGGTGGCATCATCCAGGTGGCACTTTTCAGGTGGCATCATCCAGGTGGCATCATCCAGGTGGCATCATCCAGGTGGCACCTTCCAGATGACATCATCCAGGCGGCACCTTCCAGGTAGCACCTTCCAGGTGGCATCATCCAGGTGGCACCTTCCAGGTAGCACCTTCCAGGTGGCATCATCCAGGTGGCACTTTTCAGGTGGCAACTTCCAGGTAGCACCTTCCAGGTGGCATCATCCAGGTGGCATCATCCAGGTGGCACCTTCCAGGTGGCACCTTCCAGGTAACACCATGCATACTACCGTGACTTGACTGTTTCCTCTGAAGATCAGGAACGCGGTCAGAACCTGCCCCCCCTGCATGGAGCAGCGCACTGACTGCGGGACAGCAAGGCCCTGAGACAAGGGCCACGAGTGCACTATATTCACACAGAAAGGACACAATTTTCTTCGTTTTTATTTTTATTTTTTTATATTTATTTATTTATGTATTTATGTATTTATTTATGTATGTATGTATTTATTTATTTATTTATTTTTCCTTTGTTTTTAGATCGCAGGATTGTCTATGTGGAAAATCCTGAGGTGTCTATGGGAGAACTATTAGCATGGTAACCGGGTCAACAGTAAAACCGTTGTGTTAGTGGAACCAGCAATAAATGGGTGGAAAGTGAGTTAAGGAACCCCATTTCGGGCCGCAGTGCGGCGTGTCAGGAGCGCGTCCCCGCAGGCTGCGTGGGGTCAGCGCGGGAGCTGCAGAGCTCTGCTGAGCGCAGTCAGCTCCGTGGCCAGAAAGCTCGGGAGCCGCCTCTGTGGGCTGGAGACACAGTGTTCGTGAGCTGACTGTTCTCTTCAGATTAATTTATCCCAACAGCCCGCGTATAAAACATGGAAATTGGCAAGCTGGTTCTAAAAAACATATTGTCCTGCCAAGGACCTGGAATACAACCAAACACTTTTCAAAAAGAAAAACTTTCTCCCATCCGGTTCATGTGGATGTCTAACCATGTTTTGTGCTGGAAATTCTAAAGTTTCGTCTTCTTCATCCCAGGTTGCGACATGCCTGTGTGAGGCCGGGACAAGCCACGGGGCCACCTGCCCGCCCTGCACTGCGCTCCGGGGCTGGTGGCTCCGGCCGGGATTCGGGATGACCCCTCCTGCCAATCCACTGCTGAGGTGAGTGGCTCCGGAAGTCGCCGCAGAAGGAGACGTGAGGCCCGGGGTATCCCGAGTGTTGTCGGGCTCGGAGCGGGCGGCATGTGGCCTCATGCACTCATGTGCTCCAGCCGCCAGAGCTCGGCGGCCCGGCCCTACCTAAGGGCTGTGGGGAGCAACACACGTGGCCCACGCGTCCCAGTAGGTGGAGACAGGGCCCTCCCCTCCTCAGGCTCCAGGTGGTGCTCCTGGGTCTGCTGGTGTTTCAGAGGGTCACTTGTCTGGCCCGAGGGGGCACGGGCTGCTGCTGCTAGTACGCGGCTCTGTTTCCGAGCTTCCTGCTCGACCCCTTTGTCGCCAACATCCCATCACGATGCCTTGATGCCTACGTGGTATGCTGTCCTGCTACCCACGGGTGTTAAGAATTTTGACCAGGGATGATTCTGAACACTGTAGGGACGTTCCCTGGTTTTCAGGAAAAGGCTCAGATTCTTCCTCACTGGCATCTCTAAGCATTTAACCCTGGGTTGTATGTGGGCTGTTGAGAGTTGGGCTCACAGTCAGTGGCCAAGGCTTGCAGGCTGCCCCTAGGGTGCCCCTCCCCTCGTGGGATCCTGGAGGAGGGTCCTGGAGGAGGGAGCTGGAGGAGGGAGCTGCAGGAGGGTCCTGGAGGAGGGTCCTGGAGGAGGGAGCTGGAGGAAGGAGCTGGAGGAGGGTCCTCGAAGAGGGAGCTACAGGAGGGACCTGGAGGCGCTGCTAGGCCTGGCTGGAGGCTGGAACTGAGGCCCCTCCTCTCCCTCCTGCCTGCCCCTGAGGTCAGCGCAGAAGCAGTGGGTCCCCCACACCCAGGGCCAGGAGGGGTGCAGGTGGGCAGGAGGGGTGGTGGGACGGGGCATCTCTGAAGCTGTGGGGGGCCCGGATGCCTAAGCGGGGCCGGCTGTGGGGGGACAGAGGGGACTCGCCTCACGCGCTGGGTCGGTTGACTCATCACAAGGGCAGGCCTTGCAGTTGGGGACGCGGCCCCGGAGCTCAGACCCTTGGGTGCCAGTGTGGTCGTGGGAAGCGAGCGTCACAGAGGTGGCCGTGCTGGGTCCTGGGGTGGTGACGATTTTGGGCCAAGGATCCAGCTGTGGATTGGCTGAGCCGAACTCCTTAAGGCTGATGGGATGGACACCCGCAGTCCCACGTGGGGCCTCGGGGAAACTGCGGCCACTGGGCTTCCTGAGTCCGGGTCAGGGCATCGGGACAGGATGTGAGAATCCCCGAAACTATCTTTTTCACTCTCTTTTCACAGAAGAAATTAGTGTAAAAGCTTAGGCTGATTTTATTTTTTTCCAGGAAGAGCAGAGAGCAGGGACCCATCCCGTCTCTGTGGGGAAATTTGTCCTCAGGACAGAGCGACATGGGGCATCTTGGGGTTTTTCATGAGCTGGGAGGCTGGGGAGTCTCACCTGCGGGGCCCCCATGGACTCTTCCAGCGTTACAGCCGCGCCGTCGTCTTCTTGCAACCACCAGGAAAACGGTCAAACTGCAAAGCAGCGAACACGAAACGGGAAATAAACATTTCTGATGTATGTTTTATATAATCAAGGTATTCCTTATTAAAAAGCCAAATTCTACATTCTTTTTGCTTATATATTTAAACAAAGATTAAAAAAAATAGTCTGCTAGAGTCAGCAAGTCTGCAGGGAGAAGATATTTTTATAACAATGGAAGGAATGTCAACTGGAACATCATTTTAAAGACTCATTTAACAAAATGAATCAAAATCTAAAAATAATAGTCTTCAATAATGTGCCTGTGGACTGTGGTTCTTTCATTGCAGCGGGTCTGGACCCTCATCCGCAAGGACTCGGGTCTTTAATATCGCAGAGGCCAGGTGCGCGTGGGTGACCTGCCCCGTGGTGACCAGGGGAGGTGACGGGCGTAGAGGGGACAGGGAGACCGCCCATCAGGTTGGAGGCTCTGCCCCTGGATCCGAAGCCTGGCTGCCCTGGGCCCCGCGCTCGGTCGCACTTGAATATTTCCACGTGTAGACACGCAGGACGACCCCGAAATGCGGAGACTCAACTTACCGAGCGAAGTTGCAGGTGCGTTTCCTGTGACGCAGCATCGCATGGGGGTGGAGGGACCCAGGAGGGGGTGCAGGCTGGATGCTTCTGGAAGGTTTGAGAAAAGGCGTGGTGAGAGGAGCCTGTAAAGGCTTTATCATCTCCTCTCCGGGTTTCCACTCTCCTCGGAACCATCTACGGGAGGGAGGCCCCAGAGGCTCCAGCAGGAGGAGCGTTTTCAGAGTTTCCTTCTAGAACCTGGGGTGGTGGGTGGGCCCTTGTCGGACATCACAGGTGCACCCGCGATGACCGTGCGGGGTCGGGCCAGGAGAGGAGCGAGGGTCCGGCCTGTCCTCCCGCAGGCGGATTTGGAGCCCCTCCCCGCTCCCTGTAGACACGCGTTTCCACCTTCCCATCCTCCACCTCATCCCTGCCCTGCCCGATACCTTGGCCGCGTCGGCCCGGAGCCTGGAGCCCACGGGAGAGTTGCCTGGCGGATGCTGAACCCGGGAGGAAAGAATCCGATTCAGGGGGTCTTGCCGAAAATCTGTGTTTACTTTAAAAACAACATTGATCTGGCTTTTCCTGATACTGTTTGCATTTTCTCTTTTTAGAAATATTCTGAGGACAGCCCGGGTGGCTCAGTGGTTTAGCGCCACCTTCGGCCCAGGGCCTGACCCTGGAGACCCTGGATTGAGTCCCATGTGGGGCTCCCTGCATGGGGCCTGCTTCTCCCTCTGCCTGTGTCTCTACCTCTCTCTCTCTCTCTCTCTCTGTCTCTCATGAATAAATAAATATTAAAAAAAAAGAAATATTCTGATGACGTGTGGTCCCTGTGCTGTCAACCCAGCTCGCTGCCCCCGCTGTTTCCAGGACGTGGTCAGCAGGGTCAGGGAGGGCGCGCAGGGGTGTGGGTGCGTGGGGCACGGACGGTGCTCCTCGGTGCCTTCGCCGTCCACACACGATTCGCCCCAAGTGCCGGGCTTCCTGTGCTCCGGGCTCCTCCTCGTTGCACAGCCCGTAGACTCCGCGAGGTGAGAGGTTTTAAAACACTCAGAACTTAACAGAGCAGAACTCCGGGTGGTCTACATCGCAGGCCTCTCTGAGCGCAGATGGGTCTTGCCCGCTGCCAACCAGCAGCCGGCGCTGGGGACCGATGGCTGTGAAGACGGGTCGTGGCCTCAGGGCTCCATGGCCAGCTTGCCCCCCTCCCTGTCCCTGCTGCAGCTCCGGGGGAGGGTCTACACTGGGTCTACACTGGCGTGAGCCCCAGCCAGTGACGGCGACGGCCGTGCGGGGGTCCCTGTGAGCGGGACGTGTACGTCTCCATGTGAGAGGCGGCGGGGGGCGGGCGGGCAGGTCAGCGCCCCTCGTGTCTCCGGGGGCGGGCTGTCACCCCGGCCTCTGAGTGGCGCTCTGGTCCCGCCACATGGGCAGAGGCGGCTCTGGAGGTGAGCACACAGGTGGGGGCTGCCTTGCTCACGGGGCCCACGTCCTCAGAGCCCACCACCCATGGTTTCAAAGTCCTCACTCTGGTGGCAGATTGTGTCCCGAGCTTGGCTGTGCTCCCTACGGACCCGCGGTGGGCGCGTTGCTCCTTGAGGCACAGAGGACACTGCACACGGATCAGACACCCGTGCCGGAGACAGTCGAGCGCAGAAGGACTTACAGACACACCTTTACGGCCCGACACCTGCTCGGCTTCTCACTCAGCTTCTCTGCTGACCTGACCCTGACCTCTTGCTGCTCCCAGTTCTCCACTGACCTGACCTTGACCCCCGCCACTCCCTGTTCACCGCTGACCTAACCTTGACCTTCCACCAATCCCAGTTCTCTGCTGACCTGACCTAGACCTCTCGCTGCACCTGGTTCTCCTCTGACCTGACCTTGACCTCCCGTTAATCCCCGTTCGCTGCTGACCTGACCCTGACCTCCTGCTGCTCCCAGTTCTCCGCTGACCTTGACCTCCCATTAATCCCTGTTCTCTGCTGACCTGACCTTGACCTCTCACTGCACCTGATTCTCTGCTGACCTAATCTTGACCTTCCACTCCTCCTGGTTCCCTGTTGACCTGACCCTGACCTCTGGCTGCTCCCAGTCAGTCAGGTCCCCCTCCTCCCTTCAGGCGCCCACCCCCGAGTCCCCGCTGAGCGGTGACCTCCTTCCGCTCTCGGCCAGGGGTGTGTTGGAGGCGAGCGTGGCTGCCCCGCGGTGGCGCAGGGGAGATTCCCGCTGCTTCTCCAGGGAAGCAGGAGGTGGATTCATTCCTCTTGCTCGCGGTGAGGGCAGGAGCAAGAAGCTGAGTGCGTGGGGACACCACCCGTGACCAGCAAGGAAGCCACGCCTGGAACAAAGGCCCGCGGGAGGCTCCGTAGAGAAATCCAGAAGAAACGGATATTTGGTGACATCACTGATCCTCTGATGACCTCAGACACCAGGCTCTTGTGAACTCTGGGATTTTAATTCTTGTGAATTAATAAACTTCCTCTACGTTTGATACATGTAAGATAATATATGTGACATAAGTCACAAAACATTGTGTTAAAAAAACTAGCGTCCAGCCTGAGATCGTGGGTATCGTCTGTGTTTGTGTTTCTGTTCAGTTATGTGTCTTTCCCGCTGATGGTTTGGCTCCGTGTCACTAACAACCCTCAATTTGCCGCTTTTTTCAGTTTCTATGGTGTCTTGTGCTGAACAGATGTTCATATTTTAATGTAATTATATTAATAAATGTCTAATTTTATGGTTAGTGTTTTATATTTGTTTATTTGCTTTAAGCAATCATTCCCAGGCATGAGGAGACCTTCTGTTATCATCTCAAGAACCGCCTTTTGTGGCTGCCCGTCTGCACGGAGTCAGGTCTCCCGTGCGAATTCTGTGTGCTGCATGTTTCTGGTCGGCCGCATTTGTTGGGTTAAGGAAGATTTATTCTTTTTTTTTTAAATGATTTTATTTATTTATTCATGAGAGAGAGAGAGAGAGAGAGAGAGAGAGGCAGAGACACAGGCAAAGGGAGACGCAGGCTCCATGCAGAGAGCCTGACGTGGGACTCGATCCCGGAACCCTGGGATCAGGCCCTGAGCCAAAGGTCTCAACCGCTGAGCCACCCAGACATCCCAGGATGATTTATTCTATCACTGTTTTTCTAAGAGCTTTTTTAAAATCGTGATTTTTGAAATCATAAATAAATACTGGGTTTTATAAGATAATCTTTTGCATACACCAGGGTAATCGTAACATCCTCATTCCTTCTTAATAAGTAAATTTGCTGAGTGATAATTATATATTTTTTGCATATAAAGCCACTCTTGTATGTCTTAGATGAATCAAACACATATTTTTATTGATTATGAGATAATTCTACCCCTGTTTTGCTTGGACTTTTGACATCTATACTTTGTTCTGTTACCAGACTTCTGGGAGCCCACTGAAGGATTTAGAGGATATTTATTTCTTTGCAAGTTTTTATTAGCACAGGATGGCCTGTCCCTGGAAGGTGACGTACGTGCTACGTTTATTCACTGTTTGTAGGACTATGAGAATTTCTATTTTTTCTTAAGTAAATTTTGATGCTTTTGAGAATCGTGTATTTTATTCCAGTTTTCAAATGCACAAAGCTGTTGCTCTCTCCACCTTCCCGTGTTCGCTGCAGCGAGCCGGTCTCCCCACCTCCTGATGAACAATGTCTGATCGCCTCTGGTCGCCTCTCCTGGTCTCCGACCTAGCGGGAGACTGTGTATTTGCTGGGTCTCTTCATAGGACTCACCAGGTCGTCTGTCCTCCTGGGTGTTCTTCCCCTAAAGCCCCGTTAGGCTCACTTACGTCCCGTTTCTCTCATGGTCTGCACCTTGGTTTCTGTGTCCCAGGGTTACATTCTGTACCTTTCCTCACAGCAGTGTCGCCCAATCTCATGCGAGCTGATTCCTGCTTCATGCACTGTCGCTCGCTGCTCAGTATTGTTTTCTTCCCTCCGCAATGTGTTTTTTGAGCCTTTTGTTGGTTAGGACTGTGTTTATCATCTCAAACCTGTGGTATTTATTTATTTATTTATTTATTTTTATTTTATTTTATTATTTATTTCTTTATTATTATTTTTTTGAAACCTGTGGTTTTAAAAATCATACCTGTTGTGGGTGCCTGGGGGGCTCAGTCGGTGATGCATCTGCCTTCAGCTCAGGTCATGATCTCAGGGTCCCGGGATCGACTTCCGCATCGGGCTCCGAGCGTCTCCCTCTGCTCCTCCTCCTGCTCGTGCTCTCTCTCTCTCTGTCTCAAATAAATAAATAAAACCTTAAAAAAAAATCGTGCCTGCTGATTACTGACTTCTCACGTAGCCGTCGGTGACGCCCACGCGTGCTCCTGCAGACTCCTCACCCTTGGGCGCGTGGTATGATGGTGCCGACTCTCGTTTATGGAGGTGTTTCCTTGTGTGATGGGGAGTTTCGGATGGGAGCTCGTTTCCTCTGGAAGCCACGAAGGTCATATTGAGAATGACCCTCCGAAGATGACTGTGCTGGTTTTGGTAAACACCGGTGTGACCCCAGGGTCACTTCTGTCCCTCCGTGTAGACACGGCTGTGTCTGGAGGCCTCCGTGTCTGCCTCCCCTCTGTGTCCGGGCCTGAGTCACGTCCCTGGTGTCCCTCCTGTGGCCACCTACCACCCGCTGTTGCTGCCACCTCCCTTCGAGGCCCGCTTTCCGATCCCTCCATTACTCCCTGGGTCCTTAGAAGGAAACATGTGGGATCTTCCTCTGACTCTCCTGTGATGAAAGGGTCTTAGTTGTGTCGATTTTCTTGCAACCAAAGATGCTGGTTGGTCCAGTCCCGCTGACACCTCACGTCCGCCCGGCGGTTGTCGGCAGACCTGAGACCACTCCTGTGGCCAGTCTGCAACCTTGTCAACAGTGTCCCCCACGCAAAGCCTGCACACCCTCGTGGACGGTATGTCAGAGACCCGCTCAGTGGGTGGGTAGGCGGGTGAATGCACCCAGTGCCCTGCGGGGCCTTGTGGCAGGATCTTCAAGGTGACCGCGGGGGACAGTGAGTCATTGTGACCCGCGTTCTGACTCCACATCACAAGTGTGTTTTTGCTGAACTGGATCCGCCACGTGTCAGGTTAGTTGAGTCCTGCGTCAGTAGAATTAAGAGTTCATTTGAATTACAAGTACTTCTGAGGTTATTGATCTGGAGATTAATTCTTGCTGACCATTCTTTTGGCAAAGTTATTATAATGCAGCGATTAGGCTTTATCGTGAAAACAGGGTATGTAACATGTTAATGGGCTTATCCCGTCTCATAATTTAATAACACGCACCGATATTACTCCTGGTGGCCTGTCCCATCCTCAGCGTGTGTTCAGTGATGTACGGGCCGAACTGTGTTTTCCAAAAGATACGTTGGCGTCCAGGCCCCAGAAACTCTGAGTGTGACCTTAGTCGGAAATGAGGTCTTTGCAAAAGTGACCCAGTTGGGGTGAGTCCCTGGTGTCGGAGGGACCGCAGTGTAGTGACTGGTGTCCCCCTAGGATGAGTGGGCATGGGGCAGGCAGAGGGATGCACGGGGGCAGAGGTCGGGTGCTGTGTCTGGAGGCCACGGGGCCCCTGGGAAGGTGGGCACCACCACGAGCTGAGACCCAGTGATGGGTGCTCCTGCTGGGCCTTCCAAGGGACACCACGGTGCTGCCCACACCCGGATTTCGGACACCTGGCCCCCGGGAGTTGTGTACGCCACCTCGTGTGTGCCCTGGGGAACCCGTCTGGGTGTGCCCCGTACTGCCCTCCTCCTCTGGCGGCAGGAGGCTCATGGCCCGGCCCGGCCCTGGAAGGTGGATGGGCCAAGTACGATCGCAGCCTTGACCCATTGTGCCTCTGTGCACCTGTCTTGTGATCATCACGGTGCAGCCTGCCAAGTGCTTCGGTGGAGTTGGGGTTCCCCCCACAACGCCCCCCTTTGTATGTGTTCCTGTGATTCGTCTTTGGCCAGCCTGTGCACCGGGTGTGGCTGGTGGTTCCCGCTGGAGGCCCGTGGCACGCGCAGGACTCCAGGCCCCACCGGCGAGGTCGGCACATCCACGCCCGGCTTTCCTCCCCCTGTGGTCACAAGCGGAGATGTCTGTGTCTTTGGCCTGAACAATGTGGAGAAACCGACAGACGCGCAGCATGGGACCCGTGTGGCCGTGGCTCGCGACTCCCCGCGCCCACCTCTCCACTTCTTTGGTGCAAGATGGAGACAATCTTGTTAAGTCTCCGGCTTGTTTGTGAAGCATTAAGTGAAGTGACATCCACAATGTGAAGCCATCCACAAACGGCAATTTCTTATTGAAGTGTATGATCCCTTGCGAACGCGTTTGGGTGTGTTCTTAACGTCACAAACCCAGTACTGGCACCGAAATCATGGCAATGACAACAGAAAGAGCCCCTTCTTTTGGGGGCACTGATACGAGTGTAGGATTGGAGAGAGAACTTGCCTGAACCGGGATGGGCAGCCGCAGAGTTGTGGACTCGGTGCCCTCAGATGCCCGCCCCAGGGGGCGCTGCAGGGCTGCAGGGATGGTCCCGGTGTGGGAGCCCAGGGCCATGAGGGAAGTGGGGGTGGGGCGGGTGGCAGGGTCTTTGGGCAACTCTGTCCTGGGAGAGCCGGGGGTGGGGGCTCCTCAGGGGGACGGGGCTCCGAGTGCAGACTTGGCTTGGGTCCCCACTGGCGCCCAGCTGCCCTGGTAAACATCCTAGAAGTGGCTCCAGGGCCAGGTGTGTCAGAGGTCAGGCGGGTGGACTGGAGGAGGGACGTGCGGACACTCCGGGAGTCCCAACAGGGGCCGGTGGCCTCTTGGGGCAGAGGGCTGTGATTCCAGGAACTTCCGAGAGGTGCCCATATCTGTGTGCAGAGGGACGTGACTCCAGCTTCCCCAGCAGCAGCTGAGAGGGGAGCAGGATTAAGTGCACACCGTTGGGGGGAGCGGGCCGTCCTTCCCCGCTCCTCGGTCCCCTCGCCGCCTCCACGCACGCACTCCGAGCAAGAACCGTGATGACACAGCGGTGGACCCGAGTGCGCCTGGGGGCTGGGCGCAGTGCACACGCAGCCCCGCACATGCCTGCCACGCCCTGTGATGTGTGTTTGCAGAACCCGCGGGGAATGTCGCTGTGGGACAGGCTGCGTGGGCCCCTCACGGCGCCCGCGGTATAGTCAGGGCGAAGCTGTGCTGATAGAAAACCTGCGGGTTCCCAGAGGCCCGGGAGGCTGTGCTCGGCTCTCCGAGCACTGGGCGTCTGGGCGCTGGAGCCTCAGCCCTGGGGTTTCCCGACCTCAGGTCCCACAGTAACCAGCTTGCCCTTAGCCTGACGCTGCACCCGCTTGCCCTCAACGCTGCTTGTTCAGAGCTGCAAGGTCCCCCCCCCCCCACCACGGACCATGCCCGCCTGACATCCCTGTTGCCATCCGTGGGTGCAGGGACGCGCGTTCCCCTCCAAACCTGGGCAGCCCGCGAGTGCCCCGAGCTCCGTCCACACCTGGGACACCGCAGAGCCCCTAGCTCCACGTCCGGCTGCCCCGGGGCCACATGGGGGCTGTGTCCCCAGCAAAGAGACCTCCTTCTTGCAAGAAGAGCTCGCAGAGGCTGTCCGGCAGCGGCGGAAGGGCAGGCGGGCTCTCCCCGAGGGCGGCCCAGCGCTAGCGTCCACTCTGGTGAGGACCCGCCTCTGCCGCCCGGCAGCCACGTCCTGCATCGGTGACGCGGTTTAAGGTCCTCTGCTCCTGCTGCCATCGCGAGAAGGCAGGTGAGCAGCGGCGGCCGGCGGCAAGCTCTGTGCGCCACCGTTAAGGCCTCAACTGCACTTTTCCGGACCATTAACAATTTGCTAATATTGTTTTAGCTTGCAAATTAGAGCGGCTCCGCGGCACGGGGGGTTCCGTGCCTGTCATCAATCAGATGCAGACTCCTCATGCGTGAGATGAAGAACGATTTCTAGTCTTCGAGGCTCAGGCAGCAATTACCGAAACCAAAAGTTGCGGGGGGAGGGCACGTCCCTCCGAAGCGCTGTTAGCACTGCTGTCAGCTTGATTTCTCGACATAGGACAGCGAAACTACGCGGGCCTCAGGTAGGGGGACCTGCAGGTTTCTGTTAGAAGGAAATGGCAGCTGTGAGAAGCCGGAGACACTGGGCACTGGAGAGGGACCCGGGGTCAGCGGGCACTCAGACCCGCAGCGTCTCTCGCACTTGACACCATGAGCCATCTTGGGGGATCCCTGAGGATGTGGACGACTTGGAAACCTCGTAACCCCCCAGCCTCCTGACGATGGGCACCAGCATCTTTTCCTGTTGAAGATTTAGATGTTTCTTATCAGTTTTGTGCCATTTTAGTTAGGAACGTGGTCCAGAGAGGGCGCTGGGACGCCAGAGGTCTGTGTTCGAATGCTGGCTCTGGCGCTCGGAGCTCTCTGCTACTATGGTTTCTTTTCTTTTTAAAAAGGATTTTATTTATTTATTCATGAGAAACACAGAGAAAGGCAGAGACACAGGCAGGGGGAGAAGCAGGCTCCCTGTGGGGAGCCCGATGCCAGACTCGATCCTGGGACCCCGGGGTCACACCCTGAGCCCAAGGTGGATAGTCAATCACTGAGCCACCCAGGTGCCCCTACAATTTTTGTTATTATCGAACTTCCCACAATGACTATAACACGGTCCCATCAGGATTTGGGGTCTTCAGGATGACAAGCCAAGGTGTGGCCGCTGCCCATGCTGGACTCAGGGTGTCGGGAGCCTTGGAGTCCTTGATCCAGGTCGGGCGCAGGGTCTTCCTCGGCATTCTGCAGGGATTGCAGATATTCCATCATTCGATGCTCTCACGCACCCTCTGAGGCAGGCCCTGACCCCGCTCCTCCTTCCTAAGGCTGAACTGCGTCCCCCCAAATCCTCGTGTTGAAGCCCTGACTCCCAGGACCTCAGAACATGACTGAATTTGGAGACAGCGTTTTTAAAGAGGTGATTGGGGTAGAAGGAGGCCCTGGGGGGTGGCCCCTAATGCATATGGTCCTTGTCCTTGTAAGAAGAGGAGACCAGGACACAGACATGCACATGGACGGACACGGGGAGGGACGGTGTCTACACGGCAAACGGGCCTCAGGAGAAACAGCTCCATCTACTCCCAGATCTCAGACCTCTGGCCTCCAGGAACCGGGTGGCAAAAAGAACCCGTTGTTTGCGTCCTTGTCTGTGGTATGTGTTGTGGTCGCCCCAAGGGACCCGATGCCGTCCTGTTTCGGAAGCGAGGATGCAGAAACGTGAAGGATGAAGGGCCCCAGGCTTCCATGCTGAGGGCAGAGCCGAGGCTCTAGCTGGGCAGCGAGGGCAGGGTCTGCACAGGGAACAGCTCCAGCCGCTGCCCCGGGGACGGGCTCACCGGGCTTTGGAGATCGGATGTGTGTTCACGGTGGGGTGGCGCTAGGCCTGCATCCCGATGGCCCCTGTGAGGACTTGGGTGCCCAAGCGTCCTCGGGCCTGTGTTCGCCTGTTCTTCCATGGACAGCACTGCCTCCTGCAGGCCGCAGCCCCAGGCGGGCCTGTGTGTCCACCCCACACCTTCCCGGGTCCTCATGTCTGCGCACAGATGCCCGTGTGTGGTGTGTCCGGTTTGCCTGTCCCGCCCACGCCATACATGTTCCTGCTCTTGTTCAGTGGAAGCGAGAAGTCGTCGCTTAGCACGAGGAGGGGCGGAGGGAGCGGTGCTGAAAGCAGGGTCACCCGCGCTCTGCGCTCCTCCCCCACCCTCCGATGCTCTTGACCAACAATTTCCCTTTCACTTTGTCTTTGCTTAATGCTTCCGGGGTTGGATTTCTTTCCCGTTCCTTCACTGCGTCTCCTCCTCCTCCTCATTTCTTTTTCTTCTCTTTCCGCTGGACTTTCTGGCCCACTTGTCTCAGTCTGACTGTTGCTGTTGGCTTTAGAGGATTTCATCTTTCACAGATGTTAGTTCATCAGCTACGATCTCTGCGCTTCCTTTCAGCGTGTTCTAACGTCGCCAATATTTCCTGTCCATGGTCTGCTTCAAGTGCTTTTAAAATAAAAGAGGCCCTCCCTGCAAAACGTGTGAAATATATTCTCGATTTTATTTTGCATCTTTTTTATGACCAAGTCGTCAACCTTCTGGAGCGTCACCTGTATTAAGGGGCGCTCCGCCCGCCGAGGGTGAGCCAGCACCACTTGATGAATAACCCAGCTTCGGGCACCGTGACTTAAAATAATGCCCTTTTATTTTTTATTTTTTTAATAATAAATTTATTTTGTATTGGTGTTCAATTTGCCAACATACAGAATAACACCCAGTGCTCATCCCATCAAGTGCCCCCCTCAGTGCCCGTCACCCATTCACCCCCACCCCCCACCCTCCTCCCCTTCCACCACCCCTAGTTCGTTTCCCAGAGTTAGGAGTCTTTATGTTCTGTCTCCCTTTCTGATATTTCCTACGCGTTTCTTCTCCCTTCCCTTATATTCCCTTTCACTAAATAATGCCTTTTTAATTTTGACAAAGTGAGACCTACCAAATTTGGTCATTTATCTCACAGAAATACCCAGATCCCCTCTGGCCAGTCAAGAAGCAGATGCAGCGCGATGGAGGGAGAGCACCCGTGGGGCAGGCCGGGGACACGGGGCACCAGCGTTACATTAAGGTCGCCGTACAGACTGCATTAGAAGCGGCCGAGCGCAGGTGCAGCCACTGTGACTGAACCCGAGCAGCAGTGAAGGGTCAGTGGAGGGACGGGCCTGAGAAACGTCGGGTTCTTGTAGCTTAGGGCCTTCAGGTCGGACTCTATTGATACACTTGGCCTCAAAAGCCCCTAGAGGCAGAACCTATAATCAGTACGATTGATGGGGTTGAAAAACCGATTGTATCTTCATTGAAAAATTAAAAATGTACAATGTGTGATCCCAATGAACATATTTCAGTCAAACCGAGATGAAGATGATGTGTTGGGGCAATGTCTTATCTCCCCAAGTCTTGAAATTTGACGGAAGGATTAACCTGGTCCAACAAAGTGAGCTCCCCTCCTGGCCGATTGGAGGCTCAAGAGAACTGCACGATTTCGAGGGAGATACCTGTGTGGAGACACGGAGCCCGTGAGGTGCTGAGCCCAGGGCTGCGGCGGGAAGCGCAGGGAGCCAGCGTCTGTGTCGGAGAACAACGGGAGGGTGCTCCCGGGCTCTGGGGGTCTTTCCCAAGGACACATCCGGGACCACTGAGCATCAAGGTGACTGTGGACACAAGGAGACCCTGAGTGCACAGGGTGGCAGCTGAACTGGTGGGGCCGGGGTGGGGCAGGGGGCTGGCGGGAGGCTCGTTCTGGGGGGTCGAGTGGTGGGGGCTGGGGCAGCAGGGTCCAATGGGAGCTGAATTTAGAGGGGGGGTTTAGACTTTGTATTTTGAAATACTTTCAGACTTTAAAAAATGCAAAAAGTGAAAAATAAATTAAGGAAAATACGGAATCATAAAAAAGGCCTTTAATAAGAAAAAAAGAGAGTAAGGAATTAAATTACACGTAGAAGGCAGATGGTGAAAACATCCCCCCGAAATCCTGTGTTCTAAGTGTCTCCTGTTTGTCAGTGGTGTAAATACAATAATTAAGGGGAAAAAAATCTGGCTGCATGAAAACAACCACTATAGACTACTCACAAGAGACACAGTTTTTAATCAGGACATGGGAAATTTGAGAATGGATACTAAAAGGAAGGAAAAAAATAGGTACCACGGGAGCCCTCGCTAAGGGATGGGGATGGCTCTGCAGACACCAGACAGAGCCGCCTTGGAGGTGAAACCTGTCATTAGAGATAAAAGGAACAGCTCATCAGGACAAAAGGGACAATTCAGCAGGAAGTAAGACAACCACACATGCCTGGGGATTTACAAACTTATGCATTTATAAAGAAATAGGAACCAAACCCACCCTCTGGGAGACTGCTGGGAGGAAGAGTTAGAGCGGAGGATCCTCATCACCTGGGGCACTGATAGCGACATTGACATCGCACCTGAGAGCACCTGAGAGCAGCTGAGCATGCCTGAGCATACCTGAGAGCACTTGAGAGCACGTGGGAGCACTTGAGAGCACCTGAGAGCACCTGAGTGCACCTGAGCATACCTGAGCATATCTGAGTGCATCTGAGAGCACCTGAGAGCACTCAAGAGTAACTGAGAGCACCCAAGAGCACTTGAGAGAACCTGAGTGCACCTGAGAGCACCTGAGCCTACCTGAGTGTACCTGAGTGCACCTGAGTGTGTACCTGAGCACAACTGAGAACACCTGAGTGCATCTGAGCATATCTGAGTGTACCTGAGAGCACCTGAGTGTACCTGAGAGCACCTGAGCCCACCTGGGTCGTGGGGGAGCCCCTTCTTTCTCCTTCTCCTGTTCCGCTCACCTGCCCATGGAGCAAGTCCCCTCGGAGGCAAAGGACAGAAACCGGAACCACCCTCTGGCCTCTGAGAACTGAATGGGAGTCAGCAGGGGATGAGCTCACTCCTGCACTTGATGATGCGACACAGCCAAGGAGGAAAGAAGTCACAGAGCAAGTGGCGGCAGGTGCTGGGTGTTGGCATGACGGGGAAGCCCAGTGCGACCCTCCCGCTCTGCCCACCGGGCCTTTCCTAGCTTGGGTGGGTTAGGAAGGTTTGCCAGGGGGCGTCTGCAGCTCTGTCGCGTGCCCTGGCCATGGGCGCCCCTCTTCCCAGCCCCGGGGGAGCCTGCGCGGGCGGGTGGTCAGCCAGCCCGGTGCTTGGTGTCCAGCGAGTGGCCCTGGGGCGTCTCCCGCCCCCATCTCCGTGCACCCCGCTCCACGAAGAGCTGCTGGAAGATGTGTCTTCGGCAGAGTGAGCGTGAGGGGGGGCTCCTTTCTCCAGATCACACGGGATCCCTTCCCCGGTGGGAGCCCCTCACGCACCCCCACCCCTCATCTCACTGCTTCCCCTCTGCCGGACCACCGCCCATGCCCCCAGAGCTGACCTGCCTCCTGTCCGACGCCCAGTCCCCGCCCACACCCGCACGCTGTTTCGTGGGCACACGTGGGGTTGTGTTCCTGCCCCCGAGCCAACCTCAAAGCTTGTTGAGCAAACTCCACACACCGTGCGGTGACCCTCAGCACTGGCGGTCCAGTCCCGCTGGTCCCTGCATCCCTGTCCCCTCTGTCCCTGCCCCCAGCTCCGTACTGAGCCCGGCTCCTCCGCCCATGGCTCAGGCCAGCAGGTGCTTCCACCCGCAGCGCTGGCTGCCTTCATCCCCATGACCGAGGTGTCCGGGCCGTCTTCCCCGACACCCCAACCCTGCCCTGCAGGTGACGCCCATGGGCTCAGAAGCCTCTGTGACCTCTCAGGTGGGCGCCTCGGTGTCCTCAGACAGGGCGGGCCGGCTCTGGGCTTGAGTTTTCTCATCGGTGAAGGGTCACTGGGGGCCAGTGAAGATGCAGCTCGACCACGCAAAGTCCCCGCCAGCACCCAGCGCGGAACAGCCGCACGGGCAGGTGTTAGCTGTTGTTACTATCACGGTTCACCACGTGCTACTGTGGCCAGAGAGGGCCCGGGGCGGGGGACAACGTACTCAAGCGCTGAGCACAGTGTCTGGGGCCCAAATGTTACAAACACCAGTTCCATGAGTCATTATTCCGTTGAGTGCCCCTCTGTCTTCTTGCTGGAGGCCTGCGGGGTTACGCGTCTCACACCCAGCAGACCCGGACGCCGGAGGCCCTGGCCTGCAGGCAGAGGCTCCCCCAGAGCTGGGATGGCGCGGCTGCAGCCTGGGAGCCACACGAGCCCTGCCTAGGCGACCGAGTCAGAGGACGTCCCGTTCGGGTGTTCACAGCCGGGATGTGTGCGCACCCAGCAAGGAAAGCCCGGTGATTTTTCCTAAATTATCTTTCTGTAACATACGCTTGGTGCATCCTTGTAAAACATTTGGAAAACCCACACTCATGGAAAATACAAATTGCCATCACGTGGCTCTGTCCCCTGGGGGTAAATCATCGCTAAACGTCGGGTTAATTATTTCAATCATTTTTCATTCACAAATTTTACATCACGGACGGCTTGAAATGGATGAGAGTTTTTTGCCTGCTCCTACTCTTAAAATTAACCAAGGAAACGCTCCACGCTGTTCTGAGCGCAGACGCATCTCTGACGCGGCGCTGGGATGGCAGAGGGACGCGCCCGCGTCTAGCTCCCGGCTCCGACGCCCAGACACGGGCTCGTCCCGCATTTTAGAGCCTGCCCCGGGGCTGACCTGGCTGCACCCTGGGGCCGACCTGGCTGCACTCCGGGGCCGACCTGGCCGCACCTGCGCCTTCAGCCTCCTCTCCGTCCTGTGCGCCGAAGGTTCGCACGTCTGTCTGCTTGCACCCCGCACACCTGGGGTGCTCATGCCCGCCCCGCGTGCCACCAGGCCTGCGCATGGAGGCCCGAGCTGGCCTGTGAGGAGTTGGCCTTGGGAGCAGAGCTGTGGGGTTCCCGCCAGCCTGGATCCACGGAATGGCCCAATGGACCCGTAGGCCCGGCTGAGAGATCGGACACATGTTCTTGTCGCCACCAGTTTGGGGAAGGCTTGTGGTGCAGAAACAGGTACGGCCACGTCCTGGGCCGGTGGGCTCAGGCACCCGGGGCCCGGTCTGCGGGACGGGGATGGTCACAGCTCCTCGGCACCTCGGCACCCCTCACCCCTTCCAAACCACGTCCCAGGGCATCACTTTCAACTCCGAAGGGTCCTGTTTCTCACTATTCGGTGCTGTGTTTTTATCACCAGGTCACACCAGCTGCCGCACGAGATGAACGCTGCACTCCTGGTGGCCGAGTGACACAAGGGACGACCTCTCTCAGGTCGGGTCCAGATCAGAGGCTCTCTGTCCCCTCTGCAGGGAGCCCAGCTTCTGCCTCCGGGAGCTCTGCCACCGGCCTGTGTGGCCTCCAGGTCCCCGGCTGCAGACAGCAAAGGGGAGCAGAGCCCCGGGGACCTCACTCCTCCCCGCCAGCACTTCCACCACAGGTGACGGTACCCAGGACACCCCCGGGGACAGGAACCGTGTGGGCTGGCACCCTGGCTGCTGCTGGCAGGTGCCCGACTCACGATATCCTGGATCAGTGCTCACGCTCATGTCCTGATGACTCCGTGTCACTCAGCGCCAAGCCATGCAACACGCTTCCCACGACTTTCCTGACCGTCCCTTTATTGTATCTGCCATCGTACATTTGTTGGTGGAACTCGACTTTTTTTGATGTTGTCCTCGACTTAACCCTGGACTCCGGATCAGGGTGCTGCTCAGTCTCCTGTTTGGCCTGCCGGCCTCCACGCATCCCTTCATGTCTCCCTTTTTTCGTAACGGGCACCTGCGAGCTCCCCTGGGGCTGTGACCCGGAGCCCTCCTCCCGGCTCTGCGGACGGCACAGCCCGTTCCTGCCGTTGGCCTCCGGCTTCCAAACTCCCGTCCCCCGGAGTCTCACGCTCTAGCTGGCCGCCCAACGCTGACCCGGGCTTCTCCACGGGCACCTCAATCCCCCCAGGACCCAGACTGGCCTCCTGAAGCCCTAGCACGGACACGTGTGTGGTTCCAGCCTCCTCACTCATTCGCTCCTGCCACGCATGCAGGGACGTCCTTTCTCAGCGACGTCCCCAGCACCAGCACACGGGGCTGTGGCTTCCACCTCACGCCGTCCGGGGTCGCCGGGCATCTCCCCCCAACCTGCCCCGCTCATGGTCTCCCTCTCACTGAGCTGGCCCAGCTGGGCGCTGCCCCAAAGCCACACTCCTCCCCGAGCACGACTCAGCCCCGTCGGAAACAGTGAGCACTCCGACCCTGGATGGCGCGGTTACAGGGTGGGAGCCCCCTTCAGCCTCCAGGGATGTGGCAAGTGCAGGGAGGAGTCCCCGCTCCCTGCACACCCACGCTCCCCACTCGGAAGGCCCAGCACGCACCAGGGTCAAGATAATGAGGAAGGAGCAGAAACGAGAAGGGGCGCGTCTCCGAGAGATGGAGCACCAGACCCGCCCCTGCAGCCGGCGGCCAGTGGGGACCTTCCTGACGTTCAGAGGCCACATTTCCTCCAGAGAAATCCAGAGATGAAGCAGTTTTTACTCTGATTTTGGCGAATCCACTTTCATTTCCAACAATCTCCTCGAGAATCACACGTTGCGGTGAAGTGGACAGAATGTTCTAGGCCCTAAGAAGACACGGGTTTGGAATATGGCTGTAGGGTGGAGCCTCGCCGGGCCTCGGTTTCCCCGCAGGGGCGACTTCCGGCAGGCAGAGTGGGGGAGGAGGGGTCCCTAACTGGGGCCGCCGTTGCTGAGCTGTCCCGCCGTGAGGACGTCGCACTTCGATTTATTCCTACCCCTTTGTACCTGAGCAACATAACGTGACCATCAATCAAGAACTAATCATCCATTTCTGTATCTTTCCATTAAAAGGGGCATTTCTCATCTGCTTGACAAAATGAGTTACGAGCCGCTGCAAACTCCACTCGCCGCCGCGAGTTCATTCGGGAGTGTCCACATCGCAGGAAGGAGCAGGATGGAGAGACCTCGGGGATGCGCTTATTTATCCTGATGACCTGTGAAATCAGTCCGTGTGGCTCCCCCGGGAGCGCTGGGTGCTGGGAGGACGGTTTAATTTCCTTGGGAGGCATGGGGTCCCCGTGTTGGTCTCTGCACTGCACTCGTGACTGATACTGCCTGTCGCAGTTACAGGGCCCGATAGGAAACGAAATGGTAAAAATAGGAGTCGTATTATAGATTTCCAGGTTGTGAATATTTTACAGTTGAATTCATCAAAAATTTAGCTCCGAGGCTGTGGACTGCGCCATAGGAGGTGCTAACCTGTGGCGTGAGTCCTGATTCACGAGGAGGGGAACACGGTTGTTCCGGGAGTCGGGCGACGGGAGTCAGCTCTAACCTCGATTTCCCTTCCTGTCCGCATCGTTTACAGGATCGCAGGGCCAGCTTGGGGCTCCCAGAAACTCCATTCTGAGCAAAGTCTGAGAAATACACATCCTCGCGGCGAACTTTGCTTTGAAAAAAAACCCCGTTAACTTGGGAATAAAAGGTGAGTCTTCAGGACGCAGAGCACGGTCTGCATCCTGAAGGGGACCTGCCTTTTCCTCCAGGGGCCTGTCCAGCTCCGGGCCCTGTGGACCCAGGTCCACTCTCAGCTCCAGGCGCCTGCTGTCCCCTCGCAGAAACGACGCCGCGGTCTCCCGGGGCGCCTCAGACCCCAGCGGCGGTGCCCTGCCTCCCCACCTGCCCCCTAGGTCACGGCCTCCCGCATCTGGGCTCGCCAACCGCCTCCCGGGTTCAGACGCGGTTCCAAAAGTCCCGGGTTCCAGAGTCGACGTTCTGTTTGCTTGGGCGCTGCCCAGCAGGTGAGCTGTTCCCAATTCATAGTCGCGTCACAGTGAAGGGTGAGTCTGTGGGTCTGTGTCTCCGTCCACGACCCGCACCTCCTGGAGTCGTCCCAGCACAGGCGTGCATCTGTCCCGGGGCCTCTCCCCGTCTGCTTCAGGGACTCACGGGGACCCCTGGGGTGTGTTTGGGGCCCATGAGCTTTGAGCTGCGTTTGCAGTGACACAAAGATGCCGTCGGCTGTTGCGCCATCCTCCTCCCACGAGGACACAGTGGCGGTTTCCAGAGGGGACACAGCTGTGGTTTCCCTGCAGACTGGGTGCTGGAGCTGGGCTGAGCCTGCAAGACCCTCTGCAGCCGGGCATCCAGGACACGCACAGAAACAGGGGCTGGGGCCTCTCTGGTCACTGGATGCTTCCTTGTTTTGGAAAATACTGCCACAGTCCGTGAAAATATGTTATTTACGTCAACCTGCATGCGCCCATTGCTCTCACTTGAATTAATGAACCTAAGTGTCAGCTCCCTACTTTAATTTCTTCTTTTTTTTAAAAAAATTATTTATTCCTGAGACACACAGAGAGAGGCAGAGACACAGGCAGAGGGAGAAGCAGGCTCCCTCGGGGAGCCCAACGTGGGACTTGATCCCAGGACCCCGGGGTCATGCCCTGGGCTGATGCTAAACCCCTGAGCCGCCTGGGCGTCCCGCCTACTTTAATTTCTAACGGAATTACTACCGAGGGATGGGGCCCAGGCCCATGTGCAGAGGGCCTGGGGCGGGGTGCAAGCTCTCAGAGCCCCCACCCTGCACACGTCACACCCTGTGCAAACCGTGTGAACTGCCTGTGGAGGGGAAAGTGCTGCGTGCACGCCCGCTTTGCTACCTTCTTCTCACTTTGCTGTGAGCAGCTAGGAATACGGCACCGTCTTCAGGCTCAGATGTCTAACGGGCACGTGCAGCCCAGCCCCGGGGTTCTGTGCTCACACGTGCGTATCCCTCTGGAGCTCAACGAGGAGTCTGAGGGTGAAGAGCACACGTTGGCTCCTAAAGCCCTGTGTCCACGCAGCTTCCCGTTCGCGTGGCTGGGAGCGTCTGCCGAGCCACACTGGGCGTCCACATGGGGCTTCCCAGGCTGGGCCGACACCCAGGCCCTCGGGCTCCTGCCCCAGCTGCTCCCGGGACGGTGTCCCCGGGTCCTGTCCTGACGCCTGCGGGCGGCTCCGCGGTGAGGGCCATGCGGCAGTGGCGTGGGCGGCGGGCAGTCAGGATGGGCCGCTCAGGAAGGGCTCATGTGGGTCTAAGGCTTTGGGGGAGGCCGGGGCCTGCCTGTAGGAGGAGGCACCTGAGTGGGGGCGCAGACGGTGGGCGACCGCGAGCCTCGGTGGGCGCCCGTCGATGGGGAGTCTCCACGGGCTCTGGCTCGCCCCCCACTTCCCTCCCCTGCACCGGGGCCACCCTCCTGCTCCTCTTCCTCAGGTGAGAACACGGCCCTGTTTCGAGTTGCGTCTCATATTTCCCACGATCCCTGTGTATCTGGAGCAGTTGCGCCTGTGCCCCTTACAAACGCCCGCTCCCCCGGCTCCTGGGCACAGCCCGCCCGTGCGCCTTGGTGGCAACCAGGCTACCCCGTTTCTTCATCTGTTGCAAATGATCGTAGCATTGGACTGCGGGTCGTCCCAAGGGCCGCGTCAACATGATGCACGAAGGAAGGATCTCCGTGCCAGCCGCACCGGGTTTTGTGTGGATATTGAATATTCCGGGCGGGCTCCCCCTTGGTCCCTCGGCCGTCAGTGCTCACACCTGCCAGTGCTCCACTTCCTGCTCTGCTTAAGAACTACGGACACGTACCCTGGGATTTGAGGGGTAGCGGAGCTGATCGAAGCCGGAGAACATCCCTGAAACTGCACGGACACAAGCGGCGCCGCCAACCGCCCACCCTGCCACGGGATCCCACGCAGAGCCACGGGCACCTCCTCGCACGCAGCTGGCTATGCCGTGACATCGAGGCCACGGCCCAGACGCCCATGGACACGCACCCGGCTCCGGACAAGAGTGGTCGTGCCAGCACGGGGCAGCTGCGGGGCCAGGCTCTGGTGCTTCACCGGCTCTCAGGCTCAGGTGCGCGGCGTGGGCCTCACCGGCACGGAGTCCCCTCCTCATGCAGGTGTCCCCCCCGAGGTCCTCCTGTGCCGGCCTCCCTTCTCACGCCTGCATCTCTGCATCGCCGCTGGACCTGCGGCCCCTCCCGGCCGTGACCTCCGCACCCCTCACCGCGGGAAGGCGGGGAAATCTGGCAGGTCACACACAATGCTCTCATGTCCCTGTTCCCGGCGTTTGGCATTTGTTTCAGGATGATTTACAACAAGTGCGTTGCTTTTGGATCCATTACTGAAACGAGGTGAGATCCGTCCTGTGTTTGGAGAGGGGAGCGTGGGCCTGTGACCACCCCCACCGGAGTTTGTGGCTGGCCTGGGGTGAGGTCACAGACTAGCCGGGGCGGGGGGGGGGTGTCACGGGCTGACTGGGGGTCTCAAGCTGGCCCGGGGGGGGGTCTCAGGCTGGCCCGGGGGGGTCACAGGCTGGCCCAGGGAGGGTCACAGGCTGGCCCGGGGGAGTCTCAGGCTGGCCCGGGGAGGGTCACAGGCTGGCCCGGGGGGTCTCCGGCTGGGGCTGTGCTCCTGGGGCCTGGCCCAACACCCCTCCCTAAGCCCTCCCACACCCCTGCTCCTGAGCCTCTCACAAACTCATGTGTTACTTTTACTTTTCTTTTTTTAAAAAAATATCTTTTTTTAAAATTGCCTTATTTTTCCCTCATTTTATTTTATTTTATTTTATTTTTTTATTTTTCCCTCATTTTAAAAAAAATCCTAGAGTGAACAGAGGATGACAGATTTCATACCTGCCGCGGAGTGGAATGTGTGCTGGGCCCAGACTCTTCCCAGCTTTCCTGCCTCCCCTTGGGGACTGGGAGCACCTGGGGTCACCCGCACTGCTCCAAACCTCTGCCCCTGACCTACCTCCTGCACAACTGTGGGTGATGTGGCCCCACCACGTGGGGTTCACGTCAGCTGAGCTGTAGTCACGCGGCCCGGTGCAGGTGCAGTGAATGCGGAGCCTCCGGCCCGGTGGTCAGTGAGCTGCAGGCCCTCCTGGCCCATGGGGGGACGCTGGGGACCTCAGCCTCAGGTGGTCTCACATCTGCCTTTGGGGGGCTGCTATCGGGGAGCCTCACGATTGGTCTGCCTGGGTCTCCTCTCCAGCCCGGCCCTAGCCTTTCCTCTCTGGGCCATGCCCACTCTTTTCAGGGTCCCTCCCTTGTAGGGAGCCTCCCACCCCACCAAGCCCTCTGCATAGAAGCCCATCACCCCTGACCTCCTATGTCATCTTGGGGGACAATTTCTGGCTGCTGCCCAGCAACTTCCTTTAATTCAGGTCCAGCTGCAGCAAGCCTGGCAGATTTCCTTAAAAAGAAAGCCCTGAAGACAGATGACATGTGCAGCCATTTGCCAGGGCAGCCGTGACAAACTACCAGTGTCCAGGTGGCTCGAAACAGCAGAGATTTATTCTCACGCAGCGTGGAGGTCAGAGAGGGCAGCGCCAAGCTCCCTGCAGAAGCCCCAGGCAGGGCTCTTCCCTGCCTCTCCAGCCCCTGGGTGCTCCTGGGCTGTGGCCATGCCCCCCGTCATCACAGCCCCTGTCATCACATGGCCCCTCCGTGTGCATCCGTGTGTCCTCTCCTCTCTTAGAAGGACTCCAGTCATTACATTTAGGGCTCATTCGAACCCAGGGTGGTCTTATTCTGAGTTCCCTAACCTGGCTGGGCTTGGAACCTCCTTCTGGGGACCCACGAGCTCCTACCACGGCTTCCTTCCCCATCACTTCATTTCACACACATTTGTCCACCCGGAGCCCCAGCCTCCAGAGTCCCAGTCAGAGGGTGAGCGGGGTGTCAGCAGGAATCAGCAAGTCAATATGCAACCTTTTTGCTTGAGGGAATATTGCCTTCTGGAACCCGGCCCACTGGGATAGGAGCTTGTGTCTCCCCTGTCATGCGCCAGTGCGGAAACCGCCTCCTCCTCCACCTCCTCCCCCGCCTCCTCCCTCGGCCTCCCAGGGACCCACAAGAACGTGACCTGGGACCCACGTTCCAGGAGCAGATGGGGCTCTTCCTACTTCCTGGCAGGTGAGTGCGGCCTTGGCACCGTGGCTGCTCCCTGTGGGTGACTGGTGAGCCTCGTGTCCCTCTGTTGGCAGGGGTGGGATGGCGCCGACTCCCTCCATGCCTCGGTGACAGGTGCAGGGACAGTTTCTGTAGTCCCTCACTCTGAGAAGCAGCAAAGATGCAACAGGCCCAGCACCAGGCCCTTGGCTAGGAGGCACAAGAGTTCACCCACACAGCTGTGGCGACCTGGTTAATTAGAATTCAGGGACATTCACTTTAGTAGAAGAGCAATTAGGTGCTTTGCCTGCGTGTGTGGGGGAGCGAGCTGGTGACGAGGGAGGCTGGATGGCCTGCACCCTCCAGATGGGAATCAGCATGCTCCCGGAGAGTGAACCGTTGCCAGCCCTGCCTCCCATCTGCCCGGAGGGGACATGCTGGAGCGTATACAAAAATAACTCCGGATTTCAGGTTGTTCTCAGCATCCTAGCTTTACAAGGGTTGATCCTAAAATCACAATTTCGTGTCTCAAGTACTCACAGTTCCTCCTGCACCCTGCCAGCTATGGACGGCTGGCACTGCCGTGTGGGTGGACATGTTCTTTTATGGGTCTTTCTCAAAGAACACAGATGAGTGTAGTTATCACCACTTGATGCTGCCAGAGTCATATTTGCAGCTTGCAACGGGCCCACTCATTCATCTGATGACTGTTCATTGATCCACATGACCTAAGAATACGAGATGCATATGACTCAGAGCAAGAAGCAATACATTCGATCAGCAAGTGTGCATTTCGTTGATTGGGGTTTTGCAAAGGGAAGTCCAGGCAGTGCCTGGAGTCCAGGAATGCTCCTCTCAGCAGGTGTCACAAAGGGCACACCCACTGCAGCGTGGAGATGGCCAAGGAGAGGGATAGGGACCTGGGGCATAGGCAGGTGCAGAGAAGGTAGAGACGCACAAGGCCTTGGAAAGAGTCCCAGAAGGCCATGCAGTCAAGCAGAGAAGTGACATGATTCCAGTAGCAGTGTTGGAGACTTCTTCCAGCAGCTGCTGGGTGAAGAGGGTGTCTGAAGCAGGCAGAGGGAGGCGGGCTATTGGGGCAGCTTTGGGGGTGGTGGGAGTTTGGGCCAAAGGAAGACAGACGAGACAGAGATAAGTGAGCAGCTAGGAATAGCCGGGAGTTGTGGAATGGTGAGCGGGCGTGGGCTCAGGACAGAGGAATGCGGGCCCTGGAGCCAGGCCCTTGTTAGGTTTTTCTGGAGCTGGTGGCCAGCCAAGCATTGGACCACAGATCTCACTGTATATGAATTATGTCTAAATAAAGATGTTAAAAACCACTTTATCAATAAGGTAGAAAAAAATAGATGAAATAGACAAACTCACAGAAAAAAAAAGCCTTACTAAATTGGCACAAATAATAGCAAATCTGAATTATTTAAAATCTGACAAAGGAGATTGCCCTATAATCAAAATCCCTCACATGCACATGCAAACACACAAACTTCAGCTTAGTTGCCTAGTGGCTGAAGTTTTTCTAAATATTTAAGAGCTCAGATCTGTTGTAACCAACCAAACTGTTCCAGAGATTACAAAATGAAAGAGCATTTCTCAGCCCATTTACGGGACCAGCAGGACCTTGACATCTAAGCTTGGAAAATTAAAAGAAGGGAAATTTATAGGATGGCCTCTCTTATAAATGTAGACAAAGAAATCCTAAGAAAAATACTAGCAAACCAAACCTATACACATATCATATCATAAATGATCATAGCCAAGTTTGGCTTATTCTAAAATGCAATATGGTTTGACATTAAAATATTAGCTACTACCCTGCTTCCAGTTCAGATGTACAGATTCATAAGTGAACATTGTTTGCCCTCTAACAATTAAAGCATTCCAGATACTTGAAAAAATATGTATGTCAAAGGCAAGAACATCAAGAGTCCAGGACTAAAGCAACATAAATGATCTAAAGTCCAGATAGTGAGGAATTAGTACTGCTCCTGCCCCCGGTGGGACTGCAGAAGGAATCCTGTAGGTACAGGCAAGAGAAGCCCGCCCAGGTTCTTACAGACTTTCAACAACATGGTCTGGCACCAGATAGTCCCTGGATAATATGCAGCAGCAGTGGCTTCTCTCAAGTATAAGTCACATGCTTTCAAAAGTGGGAGGCATTCCAGGAGAGCTGAGAGACCCCCAGCTCCTGAGGACAATTGGGGCGATGTGTGGTTGTTGAGACAAATCCCTGATGCATTCCAGGCTTTCAAAGTTAATCTGAAGAGAAAGGGGAGGGGAGCAGATAAGAATCTCTCTAACGAATTGCAATCCATCCCAGGAGGTAGGAGAACCAAGGGTGGCATCCACAGAGCCTGCGGTGGGGCAGAGGAGAAACACTCTGAGCTCAAAGAGCCTGCATTAGGACTGGACGAGAGCCCTAACTGGAGCTGGTGTCCCCAACAACCCAAAAACAGGCCACCAAACCCACATTAGAAAAATACCATCCACAGAGGCATAATTCTCTTTAGTGCTCAGAATCTAGGCTCTGAAAAGGAAGTTTTTTTTGATACATCCTCTCAAAATATTTGGAACTGATGATAAACTAATGCAAGGCCCAGAACCAGCTCAACTGTGGGTCAGGCTTTGAGACAGTGCCCTATTCTGGATGTGAATATTATTGATTGCAGTCCGGGCTTTTCTTATGTGCTGTGCATCCAAAATGGTTTTAGGATATCATACACACACACACACACACACACACACACACAGAAATGTGACTCATTTTCTAGAGAGGAAACAGTGAATAGAAGAAGAGTCAGAGAAGACTGCTATGTTGAGTCATCAGACGGGACTTTGAAATAATTTAGTTAAAAAATGTCAAAGACCTAGTGGATATATATTAAGAATGGCAAAAATGCAAGATGGAACAAGGGTGGAACTGAATCTGTGTTGGACAAACTTCAGAACAAGAGACTTGACCTCTTTCCTGCCGGGGACTCCATCTGGTCTACACTGGCTAAGGACTCCGGGTGAAAGGTAAGTGCTATGAGGCGGGCCCAGAACAAAACAAACAAAAGAAAGGCAAAGACCCACTACTGCTTCCCACTAGAGACAGACTTAACTGTAAGATACAGGACAGACAGAAGGACGGGAGGTGGAGGAAAGAGGCCCCATGCCGACACTGGCGGTACTGCTACCAAACAGCCGACTTTAGGAGAACGAGTTTTGGTGGACATGAAGACAGCTGATTTTATAATGATAGAGTGATAGATTCATCAAAGAGACGCAACATATTAGGTAAGTCTTGGCCTAACAGCAGAGGTTCAAAACACATGAAGCAAAATTGTCAGAAACCAAGACAGAAATATGCAGACACGTAATCATGGCTCACAGTTTTTATCACCAATCTTTCCATTGCTTGAAAGAATAGGGAAATTATCTGTGTATAATATGAAAATGATTGTCAACCTACATGTATCACTTGAAATTTATACAAACACCCTAGGCAACCTCTGCAGGATGTGTGTTCTTTGCAATCACGAGTGAAACTTTCTTCAAGATAGACCCTATGTGGGCTGTAGAAACAGTGTTGATATATACAAAGGAATTAAATAGAAAAAGAGTTATACAGAACATATGCTCTAACAATGGTTTTATTTTTTTTAAAGAGAGGCAGAGACACAGGCGGAGGGAGAAGCAGGCTCCACGCAGGGAGCCCGATGTGGGACTCCATACAGGGACTCCGGGATCCTGCCCTGTGCCAAAGGCAGATGCTCAACTACTGAGCCACCCAGGCATCACTCTAACAATGGTTTTAGATTGGAGATCAATAACAGTGACATACTTAGGGACCCCTGGGTGACTCAGTGGGTGAGCGTCTGCCTTCGGCTCAGGTCATGATCCCATGGTCCTGGGATCGAGTCCCACATTGGGCTCCCTGTGAGGAGCCTGCTTCTCCCTCCACCTGTGTCTCTCTTTATGTGTCTCTCATGAATAAACAAATAAATAAATCTTAAAAAAAATCCTAATGAGATACTTAAATCATCCACAAATATTTGGAGGTTAACCTGTGACTGCTAAATACTGCGGGGATGGAAGAAGAAACCATAGAGGGAATGAGATCATATTTCAAATTGAATCATAATGAAAACCTAACATATCAAAATCGTTGGTATGCAGCTAGTGAATTCAGGGAGAAATTTATGGCTTATATTTTAAAAAAATGGTATAAATAAATAAAATATGATTCTACCTTAAGAAAAACCAGTAGTAGAAAAGCAAACTTAAAGTGAGTGGAAGAACTAAGATCAGTAATGGATACAATAGAAAATTAAAAAAGCAACAAAAGCAAAGGGTGTTTATTTGAAAAACTAATAGTAATGAACTTCCAACAACACCGATTGAATGCAGCAAAAGGAAGAAAATAGAAATCACCAACGTCAGGAAGTGCAGACATTACATGCACTGGAAGGGGAAGTTATCAATTCTTTATGAACAGAATCTCAACAACTTTGATGAAGCAAAAAATTCCTTGAAAAATACAGAGTACCACACTGGACCTAAGAAGACACAGAAAGTCTAAGCAAACCTACATCTATTACGTAAATTGAATTCATAATCAGAAATATCCCCAAGAAGGAAATTGCATATTCAGATGGCTTCATCGGAGAATTGAACCAAACATTTATTATTAATACCAATATTACACAAACTCTTTCATAAATAGCATACGAGGGGCCCAAGTGCCGGCAAAGGAATCGTCAAGAAGCAGAACTGCAGATTCACCACCATCGCTCTTGCAAGAAGATGCAGAAATACTTAATGAAACGTTGATGTTCAAACCCAGCAATAAATGAAAAGATTAAAACCGTGACTGAGCTTCATCCCAAGAATGTGAGATTAGTTTAATATTCACAAATCAAGGTGCTATAGCTCATCGGGAGAATAAGAGCAAAAACAAACATGATTATGTTCGCACACGAAGCAGAAGCACATGATCAAGTGCACAGTGGAATCTCCCCGCAAAGGAGGAGTGGAAGCGGATCTGCAAAATCTGCTAAAGGAGTATTTATGAAAAGCCTGAAGCTAACATCTTAATTAATGGTAAAAAGCTGACAGTGATCCAGCAGTTCCACTTAGGCCCCCGAGTTGAAAGCAGAGTCTCGAGGGGATGTTTGTAGACTCGCGTTTGCAGCGGCATCGCTCACGACAGCTCAGACACGGAAGCGGCGTGTGCGTCCATCAGTGGAACAGAATGTGGTCCATCCAGATGATGGCGAAGCGTTCCACCTTCCGAAGGGAGGAAGCCCTGACACCTGCTAGGACGTGGGTGAAGCTCGGGGCCGCTGTGTTAGTGGAAACGAGCCAGTCACACACACACACACATGTGCACCAAATCCCACGATTCCACTTACGTGAGGTACCCAGCAGAGTCAGACCCACGGAGGCAGAGAGCGGGTGGTGGTGCCAGGGGGCAGGGGACAGGATGACTTGGGAAGATGGAAAGGTTCTGGAGATGGATGGGGTTGGTGTTTGTATATTATGAATGTATATAAAACCACTTACAAACAGTTGAGATTGGTAAACGTGATGCTACACATATCTTCCCACGTTAAAAAATTGGAAAAAAAAAGGGAATAAATCTAGGATATGTACCTGTTCTGTCTCTACTCAAAGATTATGCAGGAGGTTCTTACGACTCAGGATGGAAAACAAAGAAAATAAAAACAACGAAATTTGGAAAAAACAAAGCTGCCAGCAGCATTGTGTTCACATCAATTCCGCGCAATAGAGCGAGGGAACCGACCCAGCCAGGCGGCAGGACACAATTCTGTCCCACTGCTGGTATTTACTGGCTAGGACGTGCTGGGGGTGTGCATGCAGGGGCGCCCGGGGGCTCAGTGGGTGGGCGCCTGCCTTGGGCTCCAGGCATGACCCCGGTCCCACATCGGGCTCCCTGAAGGGAGCCTGCTTCTCCCCCTGCCTGTGACTGTGCCTCTCTCTCTGTGTCTCATGAATAAATAAATAAAATCTTTTTTAAAAAAAGAATGTCTATGCAGGGTCATTCATAATTGCCCCAAACTGAAGATGGCCAAGCAGTCTATCAACAGGAGAGCAGATAAACAATGGGAGCGCACCCATAAGACGGACGATTTTCTCAGTAATAGGGAAAAAGATGCACGTCGGACCGTGACGCTTCCTCATGGAAGCACCCAGCGGAGGAGCTGAGGCAAAAGTGCACACACCGTGTGTTCGGTCTGCGTGGACTTTGAATGAGGCAAAACTAGTCTGCGGGGGGCAGGAGCCAGTTATTGGTGGTGGGGGGACCTGTGGGGACACCTTTCTGGGAGGATGGGGATGTGTTATATCTCGTTTTGGGTGCAGGTAACACGGATGCACATGACTGATAAAACTTAGTGACCTGAACGTGCAAGGATTTTGTGCCTTTGTATGTCAATTATACCTCTAAAAAAAAAAAGAACCAAAAAATTTTAATGTAATTCACCACATTAATAGAATAAGCTAAAATAATCACTTTAACAGGTGCAACATAAAGCCCTTAGAAAACATCAGTGTTCGTTCATGATAAAAACCCTTAGCGAGCCGATCGATAGAAGAGTGGAACTGCCTTAACCTGACAGGGCGACATATGCCCTTGGGATAGGATAATGGAGTCTTTTCACCGGAAAGGGAACGAGAAAAGGGTGCTTATTGTCACCGCCGCTTTTTAACATTGGACTGAAGAGTTCTAGCTGGTATAGCAAGGCCAGGGGGTGGGGGGAGAAGAAAGTATGGGGATTGGAATATAAGAAATAAAATTTATTTGACTACAACATAATTGATTATATAAAACTTCAAAAAGGTCATGGAATAATTATTAGAATTAAAAAGCTGTATTTATTGTGGCTACTGGAACAAGGTAAATACCAAGTTTGTCTTTACATAGAAGCCAACAATTAGAAATGGAATTTTAAAAATGTTATATAAACAGTATCAGAAATATTAAACACAAAGGAATAAATCTAATAAGGAGTGTGCACGACCTCTGAAGAGAAAATGTTACTGGAGAAATTAGCCCAAGATGCAGGGAGGGTGTGTGTGGTGGTGGCATGGGGTTGGAGGGGGTCCTGAGGGCGGAGGGGCCGGGTGGGGAGGCGGGCGGAGGGGGCGGCCTGGAGGTCTCATATTTGGGGCAGCGAGAAGCGAGACACCTACCCCAGGGCCCTGCTCTGGCCATGTTGGATGAGACGGTGTCTCGCAGGCCGAGGGAAGGGAGGGAGTCAAGGACACGACCCGATGCGAGAGCGTGGAGCCCGTTTAATCCAAAACAACACGGTGGACGCCGATCTGAAGCCTAACGAGGGGTGGCGGGGCCTGTGCCCCATCCACATGGCCGGACACCCAGCAGAGGACATGCCAGCGCGAGAAGGCCGTCCCCTTGGGTTTGGAGACATCAAGTGGGAGGCGGCGGTCCCCCCTCTGAGCTGCGATGGCCTGAGGGTGGCGTGTCCTTCACCACCTGCCTTCCTCTAGTTCATAGACCGAGCAGCCGTTGTGTTCTCGTCACTGGCAGTGTAGACCTCGGCTCCTGGGGGATCCCGTGAGGCTGTGCTGCGTCCCCGCCGGCCTCCACTCTCCAGTCGTGGAACCCCGCGCTCAGAGCAGGTGCTTGGGAGGGGACACGTGCCGACGGGGACGGCCTCTGCTCCTCGGCTCCGGAGAATGACCTGTAGGTGGGCGGCTCTCCCACGTGCCCCGTTATTCAGGGGGCTGTTCAGCTGAAATCGTTCAAGGGATCCACAGTGGGTTACATAGCAATTGCCGGCTGCGACACCCCTCACCCCGTCCCCCGAGCCCTTTGGGCAGCTGACAAACGAGGGTGTGAAATGACTCTTTGTTCCCTGTTAATACTGTGGGGGGAATGCAGAATCGGGCCTTCCAGTCGGAGATGGGCAAGCAAAGCGGGAGCGAGTGGCGGGGGGACCAACGGCCTGGTGCGTTAGCTCGTTAAACCAGTGGGCTGCACAGCACCCACCGAGGACGCGCTCACCATGGCTTGAGCCGCGCCGACGGGGGGCACCGCCCCGGCTTCCTTCCCGCCACACGGCCGGGCCCCCCGGAGTCCTCTCAGTGACGCAGGGAGGGGGGCGCCTCTGCAGGACACGGGAGCCCCCCAAATGCTGTGCGGTGTGGCCACTTCACGTGTGGTCCTTTTAGGGAGGCCGCCCCACACCCTGCACCCTCATCGGACGAAAGACACGGGGTGGGGGGGTGACAGTCCTCAACTACCATTTTTCCTGAGGCTTTCTTTGTATTGTATTACTTTAAAAAAATTTTTTTTTTATTTGAGAGAGAGAAAGAGAGAGAGTGAGCAGGAGATGGAGCAGAGAGAGAGGGAGAAGCAGCTCCCCGCTGAGCAGGGAGCCTGATGTGGGGCTCGATCTCAGGACCCCGGGATCCCGCCCTGAGCGACCGGCAGACACGTCACTCATGGAGCCCCCAGGTGCCCCGTGTGAAATTACCGTTAAGCCCACTTCGGGGGCTCTCGGACCGCAGCCTCCTGGCTCCCGAGGTCTCTCCATCATTCCAAGAACATCGTTTTACACGCACACACGGCCTCCAGGGGGTCCCTCTCACACAGCCGGCTCCTGGTCTTGAAGGACGCGTGGCCCACTCTCCACGGATGCGGCTCCCGCCAGGCCCTGGAGGACACTCTGCTCGGCCACACCTTCTCTTGGGATATCACTGTGTCACCCGCGGCAGCTGCTGGGGAAAGCCACAGAGTCATGCGGCCCCGAGACACGCCGGATTGGTCGCCATGGCCACCATGCCATCGGGTGTCTGGGTGCCCCTGTTCTCGGAGTGACTGAACCTCCCCCGTCGCTGCAGCCCCTCCCCTGACACCTGCTGCCTCGCTGAGCTGCCTCTCGACCTCGGCAGCGCCCAGCACCCTCCCCTCTGGTTAAGGACATCAGCCCCGTCCCTCTACCTCCTCATGGACTCCCCTCACTGCTAGTCCCCCTGGCCTGTGTCACTGCACTTCCCCTGAAATTCAGACATGCCTGGGCTGCTCTCATCTTAGTGAAAAGTAGGCCAGTAGACCCCCTTGAAGAAAAGGTGTCTTTGTCCCAGGGGAGCCCTCCATGTGCTCCTCCCGCCGATGGGTCATGAGGGGCTGTGCTCACCCCTTGCACGGCCCAGAGTCCCAGGAGCCTGTCTAGTCTCCCACCTTCTGCTGGAAACGCCTCCTGCCCAGCGGGGGTCGGGTGGCTAGCCTGGTGGCTACTCTTAACGCTCTGTCTTCCTCGCCTCCGTGCAGACGCTGGAGCTGCGCACCAAGCTCTCTTCTTTTTAAAATTTAAATGCAATTAATTAACATATAATATAGTATTAGTTTCAGAGAGACAAGTCAGCGTGTCATCAGCTGTATAAACACCTGGTGCTCAGCCCATCTTGTGCCCTCCTTCAGGCCCATCCCCCAGGGACCCTGTCCTCTCACCTCCTCCCCTCCAGCGATCCTATTTGTTTCCTAGAGTTAGGAGTCTCTTATGGTTTGGATCCCTCTCTGATTTCTTCTTATTTTCTTTTTCCCTCCCTTCCCCTACGAGCTTCCATTTTGTTTCTTACATCCCACATAGGAGTGAGATCGTATAGTATTTATCTTTCTCTGGTTGACTTATTTCATTCATCATAATGCCCTCTAGGTCCATCCGTGTCATTGCAAATGGTAAGATTTCATTCTTTTTGATGGCTGAGTAATGTTCGTGTGTGTGTGTGTGTGTGTGTGTGTGTGTGTGTGTATCCACTGCATCTTCTCTATCCAGCTGACCACTCTCATATTTCTTTGAAAGGAGAAGGGGACTAAGGTCGGGCTCCCACATTCTGCACTTTGACTCACCTCAACGGTGCTTGCACATATAGATTTAAAAATAATTCACAGTGTGCACTTTTCACAAAAATGATTCCTATACACTAGGTGTGAAATAGGAGACTGTTTTAGTAGGGGAAGTCTTGAGTGGATCCCAGATGGAAATAAAGATCCAAAATAATCCCATTTTCCAGGAGAAGAAAGTTGCCAAGTATTATTTCACTGTAACCGTGAACAAGTTTTTTTTCACTTATTACACACATTTTTACTGTAAGGGGCTGAGAAACACTTCTGGTGTAGTTTTAAGTCTTGATGTCAATGGCAATGAATCTCTGAGAGTAATATATGTGATTTCATAACAAACATTGACTCACAGTAATATGAAATCTCAGTTTTATATTAGCCAGATGGAGAAAATGGTGGTTTATGTTCAAGGCCTCAAATTATGATGAATCATTTTTCTTGTACAGGGAACTGGGTTGCTCACCAGTTAAATTAGTTAGTGTACTTATAACAAGACCTGGTAAAGTCTGAATGCTGCAAGCTATTAGCTGCCTCAGCTATTATGACGCTAATAATATTTATTCTTTATATTGTTCCTCGCTAAATGGATCAAAATGAATCCAATTAATTAAAATGAACTGTAATTAGGGAAACTAAATCTGTAGAAGCAAAAGAGCAAATGAAATGTCAGATGGAAAACACATTGCAACGGTGTTCAGTTAACTTCTGGGTGCCCTTGGCCACCGAAGACCCCGGGACCCCGCCTTGTCTATCAGGCTCGTTCGCCACTGAGGTTCTGGAAGGAAAAGCAGAGGTCAGGAGGCCCAAGCGGGACACGTGCGGTGGGATCGCCTACGTTTCCGTGCTTCAGAGAAGCCAGTCTCCCTGAAGGGCGGGATGGAAAGGCAGAGGTCTCGTCTCACTTTGGAGGCCTTGCAACAGGGGCATGACATCAGCTGAGGCTGCCCCCAGCCCTGACCCGACCCAGGTCCTCATGAGGGGATGTGGTGAGCCCCCTGCCCTCTGCCTTGTGGAGGAGAGAGCATCCCCTCTGAGGGATGACACACTCTGTGGCCACGTCACACCTGACACCCAGGAGGCTCTTTTCTCTTGGGATGAGAGATGGGAAAAAGGCCATTTAAAAAAAAAAGATTTTATTTATTTACTTATGAGAGACACAGAGAGAGAGGCAGAGACACAGGCAGAGGGAGAAGCAGGCTCCACGCAGGGAGCCCGACGTGGGACTCGATCTCAGGACCCCAGGGTTACGATCTGAACCAAGGGCAGATGCTCAACCGCCGAGCCCCCCAGTGTCCCGGGAAAAGGCCATTGTGACCAACAGGCGAGAGGAAGAAAAGTCCCGGGGATGACAGTCAGGCCCTGAGGTCAGCAAACAGGCCTGGACAGCGGTAGCCATACATATGCTGAGGAGGATAAAGGGGAGGCCTAAAAAAGTGGAAGAAAATACGCATAATTTCAATGCTGAGTGGGGCTTTACTAACAATCCTCAAACGGGAAAAGTCCTCAGGGCTGGAAAGTACAATCCCTGGAGTGGACTGGACGTGGGGAGGACAGAGCAGCCAGCAGGGGGACGCCCGTCAGGGACGTGATAACGCGCATCCCTGAAACGCATTCCCAGGAACCCGGAATGGGCGGGAGTAGAAGTCTCCAGGGATCGTGGGGCCCCGGGAACACGGTCTCCACGAGCTGTGGACCACGGAGAGCGCTTTGCACCTACGCACGAGATAGTCTCGAGAAACGACAGGGAAGTAAAGATGTCATCAAACTAGCAAAGGCATGAAAGATGGTGCGGTAGCGTCTCGCCGTTTGGCGCAGAACAGAGGGCGACCGCCCCGTTGCCAAGATCGACGGCGACTCGTAGAGTGGATGTGGGCACAGGCAGGATTCACGGGCAGGCGGGAGCACGGGTGGATCGTGCGCTCCCCTCCCCGTGTTCTCCGTCGGCCGAGGCCCAACCGAAGATACGTGGTAGCAGGTTAAGGAAACGTGTCTGAGCTGCGGGGTGTCGTGACCAGTAACAGCTAAACTTTGCACCAGCAGGTGCAACGAGGTGATCGGATGAAATAGCAAAGGGACTTGATTTATGGAAATGAAGGTCAGGAAGGACCGGGAGCAGACCCGACCACGCGCCGAGGGGCCGGCCAGTGCGCCGCGAGTGCCTCCATCCGCAATTCTATTAAACGCAACTGAAGCCACGCTCCTGAGCCTGGAACCAGACAGAACCACCGCTGCCCACAGATGGCACGGCCACGTGATCGGGCCACATCTCGGGACACAAATGCCCTGCGTTTCTGATACTAGCAAGGATGGCGGGAAATGGAAAGTACGAAGTAGTCTGTTTTAAACCAGCGCCAAAAGATGAGAAATACATCAGTATAAATCTAACAAAATGTGGGTGGGCTGGTGCACCCGGATCTAGGAACACTGGCACAAGCAGTCGGAGAAGAACTAGATACAGGGAGGGGGCTTGGTGCTCTGCGCTCGCCTCCAGGGGCACGTCCGGCCAGTACATCCAGCCTGCGGCCTCTGGGGCCTGGAGCACCTGGGATGTGGTTATGCCGCGTACCCCCTTGGCGTTCCCCCCTCTGTGTCCCTCTGCTGTCCCCGCCTGACGAGGGCCCTTGCCCGTGCCCTCAGGAGCACTCTACTTCGGGGGCGACCAGGTGGCTGGCCCTCCCTGGGGACGGCTAGGAAGGGGTTCCTGTCACTGTTCCTCCAGCCCAGCCCAGTGGTGCACTGGGGGCGGCTCATCCATCTACCCCTCATCACCTACGCGCCCCGAGGTGCCTCTGCACCTGCCCTGAGCTCCTGCTCCCCAGGAGGACCCTGGAGGGGACAAGAGAGCAGGAACCAGACCCAGTGCAGACGGTGGACGCTATTGCGGTGGGGACTCCTCTGTCGGGACAAGGACCCTGGTGACTGAGGCTTGGAAAACCCCAGCTCGGCTGTGATGCAGGTGATGGGAAGGTGTTTCCTGGTGGCTGGCGGCTGGGGGGGGGTGGGGGGGTGGGGAGGTGACCTGCCTGTTTTCCTCCCAATCCCGAGGGAGGCCAGTGCAGGGGGAGGAGGCTGCTGCACTCAGTGGTGAGCGCCACGTCTGCAGAAGGTGCCATGACGAAGCTGCCGGGAGAGAGCAGAGGGACACCTGTTCCATCTGCCGTGCACCCCCCTTGGCTCCTCTACCCCTGTCTGGGGCCCCTTGAGGTTCCAGGGCCTGGACGCCCCACCAGGCACCCCCACCTGCAGCCGAGGCCCGAGCACCCCCTTGTCTTCAGGCAGGGGGAACCGTCCTCTCCTGTCCCATGTCCTTGGGGGCCCTGGGCTGTCTGCCTGCCAACAAGATGGGAAGCTGCTGCTGCTGCTGGGTCAAGGGGACAGGCGGTGGCTTCCCTCGTGGGCTTCCTGGGGCCTGATTAGTGGGAGCAGCGGGAGCTCTCCGGGGCATTTTTAGAGAGATTTAGCCGAGCCAGAAGGACACCAAGCATCCCGGCTGACCCCGAGGTCACAACAGGCATCCAGATGAGTTTGGGGCCGGGTGCCTGGTGTGCTGCCCCTTGGGAACACTCTGCCATCTGCCATCCAGTGCGGTTCTGCCCGATGCACCCTCCCGCCCTCGGGAGCGCCCAGTAGGATGAGCTGGGGGCCTTCCTCCAGGTTGGACCCGGTACCGTCTGGGCCGCTTACACCTGAAGGGCCCACTGCCTTTTCCCGAGGTCCTTGTAGGGTTTCAGACGTGGCTCGAAAACCGGACCTGAGCTGCCTTCCTGCTGGAAGATCCCCAGCAGCGCCTGCAGAGCTCGCAGGCAGGAGCTTCCCTGGGTGGCGAGGGGCACCGGGACATGCGGGACCTCGGGGCGGTCACCTCTGGCAGGAGCTCGCAGGAACTTGGGCTTAACTGATGTGGCCCCGTGTGCAATCTGGACCCCACGCACGGCGAGCTGGGGTCTCCGCTGGCTCCCGGGGCCTGCAGCACAGAGGCCGTCGGGGAGGGCTCTCAATGACGTGAGCATCTGCGCCGGCAGTACCCCCCACCCCCGTAAGAACATGCCCTTCACATGTGTGCCCACAGCTTGGGAGCGTGTTGCACGCCTGGGAACAGAACTTGTGCCATGACAGATCTGCTTTTCTCCGAAAACTGTCAAAACGGCCAGCGTTTATCCCCGGGACCTTGTCAAACGCAAATGAGTAAGTAAAGTAGAAAGAAGAGCGCAAGGCTGGGCCGAGCCGCGTTACTAACCCAGGGGCCCCCTGCGCCTCCCAAGCTGAGGCCCCGCACCGAGATCAGACCGGGGGCTCAGGTCGCCTGCTGCTTTCTGGAAACAATATGCTTTGAAACAAGGCATCTGCTTTCCCAGCTACAATGGGAAGGTTTGCATTATTAAACAACGCGCTTAATAATTCAGGCAGAAATAAACTTGCCACGCAGAAGACAGTGCCCCGCGCACCGGCCCAGGAGCGAGGGGCTGCCGAGCTTGCGCCTGGGGACCTGCCACCGGATGCCGTGCTGGCCCCAGAGATGACGCGGAGGGCAGAGGCCCCGGCTCCTCTCCCAGGGCCCATGGAGCAGCTGCGTCCCTGGGTGTCCCCCGGGCTGTCCACGGGGATTTCCTTGGCCCGGCGCCCCCCACAGAGCTCAGACAAGGCCCAGGGCCTCGGCTCGGTCCTCTGCCCCGGCACGGCCTCTCCCCGTGTGCCAGCTGGCCTGGGGCCTGGGGCCCACCGTACCCACCACCCACAGAGCAGCCCAGGGCCGGGGATGGTGGCCCTCTCTGGGAGCAGATCCTGGGCTGAGATCAGAGGTGGGAGCCCAGGTCGACCACGGTTTTCTAGAAGCATCCATGCTAGGGTACGGTGAGGCCGGGATCGCCACTGCCCCCACTGTCCTGAGTGCCTAGTCTGTCCTCACACATGGGGTCAGCAGCTCCTGTCGTCTCACTAGGGACACTGAGGACGCCCCTTTTCAAATGGTGATGTCTCTTCACCTCGCCTGGGTTTTCTCTGACATTGCCCAGGACCCTCTCACCCTGGGCACCCTCTGCCGCCATGCACAGGGTCTGCTCCACCTGCCTCAAGAGACTCCCAGACCTGATGGCCTGTGAGTCCTGGTAAGGGTCCAGGTGTGGGTCCAGGTCTGAATCCAGGTGTGGGTCCAGGTCTGAATCTAGGTGTGGGGCCAGGTGTGGGCTCAGGAGGAGGTCCAGATGTGGGACCTGGTGTGGGTCTAGGTCTGAGTCCAGGTATGGACCCAGGAGGGGTCCCAGGTGTGGGTCCAGATGTGGCTTCAGGTGTGGGCCCAGGAGGGAGTCCAGGTGTGGGCCCACGTCTGAGTCCAGGTGTAGGTCCAGGTTGGGGTGAAGCCCCGAGATGCCTGCATATCTTGGCACGCAGCCTGGCTTGGCAGGGGCTTGCTCCTCAAATGAGGGACATGCTAACTGCGTGACCCCCACACCGTCCCAGGCGAAGCGTGATCTGTTTTTACAGCTCTAAGCAGCAACTTCAAGTGGTGACTCTAAGATCCGTGTTTCCCTGCATTTCAGGGCTCAGCCGATCCCGTGTCCTTGAAGTCCTGAGCCGGGTTCCCTGCTGCGAGGACCCCCAGGGAAGAGCAGGGGCTTGGGGCTCCCTCCCGAGCAGGCCAGGGCCCGGAACTGCGGCGTGGACTGGAGTCATCAGTTGGTGAGGAGAATTCAATGTCTAACGTGGAAGTGGGGAACGCGGCCAATTTGCCGGTGGCAGTTCCAGTGACACGGTGGTTGAGTGGGGGTCCCTTCCAGCAGAGACCCTTGGGGCCCCAGTGAATGACTCGGGGCAGGTGGTCGCTGAGTCTCACTAGATGCAGGCCGACATGGGTGCTCCCGGAAGGTGCCCGCTGGGGCTCCAGGGCGCATCTGTGTGGTGCACATGGCAGGAGACAGTGGCTTTTCCGACAGACCCAGGGAGGAGGTGGCCCATCTCCCTCCCGGTAACGCAGCCAGCGGGCCCTGCAGGCAGGGCTGTGTGGTGGGGAGCTCCCCGTGGAGGGGGGTCGCAGGGCGTGAGGTCCTTCCTGGGGTGTCTGGCAGCTAGAGTCACCCTGGGGTGATCGGAGCAGATCCCACTTTCCTGTGATGATCATTGTAATTTAAGCGAAGCCTATGGGCTTCCCGGGGGGCTCCGTGGTTGCGCGTCTGCCTTCTGCTCAGGGCGTGATCCCCGGGTCTTGGGATCGAGTCCCCATCGGGCTCCCTGCGTGGAGCCTGCTTCTCCATCTGCCTGTGTCTCTGCCTCTCTCTGTGTCTCTCAGGAATAAATAAATAAAATCTTTAAAGAAAAACAACCCCGAAGCCAAGGCTCTCAGCACAGGCAAGGACCGCAGGACAGCTCCGTGGGGCCCAGAGTCGCGGGCCGTCCGCCAGCCCTCGGGGGCAGGGCTGCAGGGGAGGAGACGGCCGCTCTCAGGGGCACTTGCTCACTGCCTCGGAGGAGGCGAGGGTGGAGCCAGAGACCCCCAGGTCCTGGGGGCTGCACGGGAGGGGGGCCGGTCCCACCAGACAGCAGGACACATGCTCCTGTGAGCTCGGTGGCCAGGTCGCAGGAGGGCCGGGCCGGGCTGCGGAGGCGAGGCTCCTGGCTCAGCTCAGGACTCGGACAAGTAAACTGGGAATTCAGGTGAGCTGGCGGCGCAGCCATCGCGGTGCCCGAGGGCTCGGAGGAGCCAGTGGCGGGCCTCGGGGTCAGCGAGGCTGCCCGGGACGGGGCACCTGCAAGGCTGGGGTGAGTTCTGCCGGCAGCCGGCGTCCTGCAGCCCATCCTGGGCGGAGGGCAGGACATCCTCGAGGCCCACCGGGTATTTGGGGCCATACAGAGGCCTGACCCCGAGGGCCTTGCGCACTGAGGTCTGGAATTCCCCACGAATGGCCGAGGGGAGCCAAGGAGGGATCTCACTGCCACCCTGGGTCGGATCGAGTGTCTGGTGGCCACCAGGTCACGGCAAAGCCAGAGAGTGTGACTGCAGGGCAGACGGTGGTGTCCAGAGCATGTGTGGGAACAGGCGGCCCAGCTTAGCGAGGCCTGGACAGCGCTGGCTGGTGGCCTGGCTTGCAGACGTGTCCGGGGGCATGGGGATGCACCCTCGCTCTCCTCACTGTGCTCGTCCTGCCGTGTCCTCACATCTCCACCGCCCTGAGGGGCTCCCAAGGTCACACCCCAGGCCCCGGTGGGTGTTGAGTGACTTCTGTTAAGGTTTGTGTGGCGAGTTTGCTCCTTCCGCCCCATAACCTCCATTTCCAGGCCTGTATCATGCAGCTCAAATCCAAAGGGGGGACTGTGCATCTCCCTGGTGCCGAGGCGTGAACGTCAGCTGACCTTCCAGAAGGTTCCACGTGACTTCCACAGGCACCAACATGCTCTGAATGTGACCTCAGGGTCTTTCTCCCTGAGCAAGGCTGTGCCCGGTACTGTCCCCCGCCACCTGCCCCATCCCTTGTGTCAGGCGTGGGTCTCACCCTCTCTTCCCCGAGGAGGAAAAGGAGGGGGAGGAGATAGAGGAGGAGGGGAGAGCGGGTGTCCAGGTTGGGCGGGTAACCTGGGCATCTCCTGGGGGGGATCACCCCCATGTTACCGACGAGGCCACCGAGGCTGACATCCCAACCCCACCTGAGCCATGTGGCTCGGACCCACTTTTGTCCTTGCAGCGGGTCTGCTGCAGAGTTGGTACACGTGGCTCATCAACAGCAGGCATCGCCCTGTATTGGTTTTCTATAGATGCCACTGCAAGAAAAAAAAAAAAAAAAAAGAATTACCATACTTCGTGGCAAAGTGTAGAGTAAGCAATAAAATGCATCACTTTATAGTGCTGGGGGTCAGGGGCCCCAGAGGGACCTGCTCGCTAACCTCAAGGTGACAGCAGGCCCCGTCCTGGTCTGGGGCCCTCTTTGGCCTCGGAGCCGCCACCGCCAGGCCCGCCCCGCCCCCCGACTGCCCCGGAAGCCGACTACCCTTTGCCCTTCCCTCGGTGGCATCAGTTCAGCTCTCGGACGCCTCTGGGGGCCTCGATCTCCAGAGCCAGGCTCCGCTCGGACAGTGCCTGGCACCTCGCATCCTGTGGGCTCCCAGGCCTGTGTTCATCGGAGTCCCCTCTGCTGGGCAGGGCCACACAGGGCTGACCTACCGCCCAGGGCAGCCCAATGGTGGATGGCCGTGCCCCGTGGCCGTGGACCCTGGCCGTGCCCTAAACTGTCGGGGTGGACACTGCCATCTGGCTGACCTCCACCCCCCAAATCTGAGCAGGTTCACAGCCCCCCCATCCCGGGCCAACCTGCAGCACCCCCAGTGTCCCCGAGCGCAGCGCTCTGTAGCACCTGCTCGATGCCCGTCAAGGGAGGCCATTCACGGGGAGGTGCCCTGGACCTCCCCTCAGTGCCTCGGGAGCCCGGGGAGGCGCAGGCCCTGGGGCCCCTTCACGGTGCGCTCACCGCTTACCCGTTCTGGCATCACAAGGCTGCATAAACGCGTAGATCAACTGGGTTGAGCCTCCACCCTGCCCTCCCACCCGGGAGCTGGCCGCGGGGCTGCGGAGTGGGTGCTGGGAGCAGGAGCGGTGGGTGCAGGGGCTTCTCAAGGGCTCCTGGACCCGCGGCACAGCTGATTCATGCACAATTAGGCGCAGCTAAGACGCCGCTGCCTTTATGGGCACTTTAATTATTTGCTCCACGCACTGGAAAGGCACCGGCGTTTGATGATGTGGACGGGTCACAGGGATGAGCGCGGTGGTAAATACCGTGAGCCGTTCTCCTGGTGCGGGCCACCTTCCATTTGTTTGGCCTGATAATTAAAGATTAATGAAATCGGACGGCTTCTAATTGGCAGCCTCTTGCCTGCAATTCCCCTCACGGAGCCAGAAAACAGAGCAGAGCGAAGCAATCGCCTTCCTCGGGGTCAGGGCGCGGCCGTCGTGGCTCCGGGTGCAGGAGCAGGCTTGTCCCCCGCTCCGAGCCACTGGGCCTCACGTTCCGGGCGGAGCCTGCCACTCGTCGTCGTCGTGAGGTCGGCCGTGGAAACCCGCACGCGTATTTACGGAGGTCGTGTCCACTCGCAGTCGATGCCGCAGGGACGGAGGTGGGCACAGGGAGAGGGTTATCATCCCAGCCTGGGCCTGGGCAGGGCACCACTGGGCACCGCCCGGAGCACACGCGGCCTTCCACGCACTGTCCACGTGCACGTAGGGGAAGCCCCTGGAGGCCTCCTGAGCCGCCCGGCTGTTCATACGCTTCTCTTAAACCCCACGCCTGACTCACACCCGCCCCCAGCACATGCTGGGCACCTGCCTTAGCACGAGGAGCCACGGGAAACCCGGAGATCCATCAGTCACCTGGGCGTTAAAACATGTGATTCTTGCCCAGGTGCTCACCTATGATCTTTTGAGCTTCACCAAGATGTAAAAAAATAAAATAAAATAAAAATTAATAATAATAATAATAATAATAATAATAATAATAATAATAAGCACGTAACCCCCCTCCCCCCCAAAAGGCTGTTCCTTCCCAGTCGTGCTTTCCTCCCCGTGAAGACTGCGTTTCCCCGGCAGCTGTCCCAGTGCGGGCTCAAAGGAAACGCTGCTCCTCACTCTCAGAGCTTCTGAGAGGTTCGCCCATGGGGTGTCAATGGAATCTGCACGTGAGGAAGGTAGTGACTCCTCTTCACGCTCACGCCGTCCTTGCAGTGGCGGCCGGTGTCTCCGGCAGCGCAAGGCGGGAGCACCCAGCTGAGCCACGTTCCCTCCTCCTGGCTTCAGCGGAGGGCACCTCCGGGGCCTCGGCTGAGGGTCTGCTTCCCCATGGTTTCCAGGGCTGCGTGTCCTCCCGTCACTTTGTTTCAAAACGTGTGGACTTTGAGGTCTGGTCAAAATCGATGGTGCTATAGACGGGATGGAGTTTCTGGGTAATTTTGAAACTTGAGGGAATCATTGAGAATTCGCGCCTCTACGTACAGATCCCCCGCGTATCTCAACCTCACTGGTTCAACCTCAACCTTCTGCGTCTTCCTTCGTCCTCCTGGAAGGTCCTCGGAGCGGCTGCGGTGGCTGAGCCCAGCATGTGGCTCATGTGTGCGTCTGAGCAGGTTCCATGGACACGCTCTCTCTTCCGCCGTAGGATCAGACGCACACTCATGCACTCAGCCCCGTGCCGGGCTGTCCTCTTCCCGCCCTGTTGGATCCGGCTTTGATATTTGCGCCACGTTTCAGCGACATCTCGTCTTGCCCAATGTCGAGGTCGCCAGCTGGCCCTGCTGGGGTCATGTTCAGATCATGCATCTTCCCCGTCAGTGTCGTGCTGACGGCTTTGCTTTCGTGGTTTACGTGTGTTCTCTGCAGACCATGTCCCGGGAGTCTGTTCATCTTCCAATCACCGGAGATGCTCTTCTTTTTTTTTAATCTGTTTATTTATTTCAGAGAGAGAGTGAGCACGAGCAGAAGGAGAAGCAGATTCCCGGCCAAGCAGGGAGCCTGACGCAGGACTCGATCCTGGGACCCCAAGGTCACGACCTGAGCCACAGGCAGATGCTCCACCGCTGAGCCCCCAGGCGCCCCTCTGAGATGTTTTGTCTTATAAATAGTAAATTTAAATCCTCTGCCTTTATTTAGAAAGTTGTCATATATCAGGAACTCCATCATTTATGTCCTATTTTCCATTTATCACATCGACGTTACTCGCCTGTTTGTCTTCTTCTGTGTCTCTCTTGTGTTTGCTTCCCTGCCGCTCCGTGTCCACCTGGTCCTACTGATGCCGTGCAGGACGGTGCCCATGTTACTCTCTGTGTTGAGGGGCTAAATTTTTATTTATTTATTTTTTAAAGATTTATTTATTTATTTATTTATTTATTTATGATAAACATATATATATATATATATATAGAGAGAGAGAGAGAGAGAGGCAGAGACACAGGCAGAGGAGAAGCAGGCTCCCTGCAGGGAGCCCGACGTGAGACTCGATCCCGGGACTCCAGGATCACCCTCTGGGCCAAAGGCAGGGTCCAAACCGCTGAGCCACCCAGGGATCCCCTAAATTTTTATTTTTATTTATTTTTTTCTTTTTCTTTTATTTTTTTTTCTTACCAATTTCTATATTGTTTCTCTACAAAGATGGCTATTTTAGCAGATTCATGTTCCTTTCTGAGTCGTCATGAATATGTTTTCTCTTTTTCTTTCCTTGGGCTTTAGTTGTGTTTTTTGTTTGTTTGTTTGTTTTGTTTAGTTTATTATTATTATTATTATTATTATTATTATTATTATTATTATTTAGTTTTAAGACAAAAGTAACACCCAGATAATAGGTCACCCTTATTCCCCACGTGGCTTGTGATTTTTTTTTTTCTTTTTCACTAACACATAATGAGTTTCTAAGTTCAAACCTCCCTTGTGCTACATCTGGGGACTGCGCTGGGCGATCTGGCGACCGTCCGTCCACGGCCTTGCAGCGTCTGGGCGCCCGGGGACGTCCTGCAGGGGATCGTCTGGCTCCTGATGGCCCGGCCGCAGCCTCTGCAACTCATCATGCTCACCCCGTCCACGCTTCAGAGACCACATCTTCCTGGAATAACCAGGACTTCCACATGCTTCTTTTCCTGTGAGTTTTCCTTGTCTCGCCTTCTCCTGGGATCTTCCAACATCTGTCTGTCCTTGCTTCCGCGAGTCACTGTTTCAGTTTCCTGGTGTTTCACCTGTGGGAGCTGTGCCTTTGTGGGGCTCGGCTGCTACTGGCGTTTTGGGCAGAGGTCAGAGGGCAGACCCTTCTGTGTCAGTCCCTGGAGTTGAGAAAGAAGCGGGGACACAGCCCCAAGGGAGTGGCCGCTCCTGAGGCTCTGGGCTGCTGTCCGGCCGCCCACACCTACCTCAGTCTCCCCCTGCAGACGCCCCACCCCAAGGGCCCCTTCCCCCTGCAGGGGCTGCTCCAGGCGGGACGACAAGCCCAGAGCCCTAACCCTGCTTCCTTGCCAGGGCCAGAGCTGACCCGGCGACCTCACAAGTGTTCACGGGGACCGAGTGGCCAGGCTTCTCAGGCTTCCTGGCACCGACATCACACGCACACCCCCTTCAACTCCGCAACGAAAGCGCAGCCAACGACGAAAGGCTGGGAGGTGTCGCAAGTGGACAATGCAAACACAACTGTGCGAGTGACACACGCGGGGGAAGAGGCGCAGTCTCCCCAGTAACAAGTGATCCCAGGACGGCCCTGGGGTCTCTGAGGAATGGGCAACGCGAACAGATTCAGAAAACCCTTCAGATTAGCTCGCAGCCTCTCCCTGTGAGACGCCCCCTCGGGGTGCAGGGGTGCAGAGAGGCCAAATCCAGCTCCAGCAGCCCTGCCGCCCCCCTTTTCACCCTGCCTCCCCCTGCAGAGGCCGAGTGGGCCTGTGGATGCTGCTGCCCTGGACCGGGGACCCTGAAGGCCCTCAGCCGCAGCTCCTGGGCCGTGGAGGGACCTGTGCTTCCTAGCCTGGGAGGATGTGGCTCCTGCTGCCACCTGCACCTGCCTGCACCTGTCTGCACCTGCCTGCACCCTCCAGCCCCGACTTGTGCCCACCTGCACCCTCCTATGCCTACCTGCACCTACCTGCGCCCCCACCTGCATCCATGCGCGCCTGTCTGCACCCGCCTGTGCCCACCTCCCGGGAACCGCTGCTCATCACGTCACCCCGGGCACACACCATCAGGAATGTCCCCCAACATTGAGGCCCAGTTGCTGGCTTCTGTTAGTTTCTTTGACAATTTTGGCAAAATCGCATGTCCTTCCAAAGTGGCCCATTTCAACAGATGGTCCAGATTTTAGCGGGTAAATAGAGACACCTTCCCGTCGTGGACTTCCCCGCCCTCTGTCTCGAGGCTGGAACTGACCGTCTCATCTGCTTGACCCGCCCGCCCGCCCCAGACCCCTGGGCGTCTGCGCTCTGCCGCGCTCAGGCCCCCCAATCCCGCCTTCCGGTTACCTAAGGCTTTCGGCTTTTCCTCGGGCTTTCCTGGGTCTCCCTCAGCGCCCAGGTTCGTGCCCATTGTTTGCTCTCGTTATTTTTAAACAGAAGTAGTTTCAGAAGCAGTGAAATCTGATCTGAGTGGGGCTTTGGCCCCCACCCAAGTGTGAATTATTTTTTTAACAAATTATGGGGACGCCTGGGGGCTCAGTGGGTGCAGCGTCCGCCTTCGGCTGGGGTCATGGCCCCAAGGTCCTGGGATCGAGTTCCGCATTGGGCTCCCTGCGCGGCGGGGAGAGTCTGCTGCTCCCTCTGCCCCTTGCCTCCCCCCGCCAGGCTTGTCCTCTCTCTCGCTCTCTCTCAATAAAATAAATAAATAAAAATCTTAAAAGAAAAATTATGGTTTCAGATTTGGAGGAAGGAATACACTTCTTTCTCCTCGTCTGTGTTTGAGTCATTTTTTAGTTTGTTTTGTTTGTTACGTTCTCTATAGTTATTTTGACATTATCGGGGAATATCCTCCATGTAATTTCCAATTTTGCAAGTTACTGAACTGTGTTTTATTGTACACGTGACACAGCATATTATCTATTTTTCAAAAAAATCTTTCCAGTGCAATTAAAATAAGTTAATTGCTTTTTAACTGCATTGATTGGGACATTTATGATCTCATTTCTATTTGTTGTATCAAAAACAGAAATATACGAGTCAGTGTCTCCCCTAATGTTGTGTTTATGTGTCTCCTTCAGCTTCTATGTGTCTATTAATATCAGCAATTAAAGACGTTTATGGGGATCCCTGGGTGGCGCAGCGGTTTAGCGTCTGCCTTTGGCCCAGGGCGGGATCCTGGAGACCCGGGATCAAATCCCACGTCGGACTCCCGGTGCATGGAGCCTGCTTCTCCCTCTGCCTGTGTCTCTGCCTCTCTCTCTCTCTCTCTCTGTGTGACTATCATAAATAAAAAAATAAATAAATAAATAAAGACGTTTATGTTTTGTTTTGAGGTTTGTCCGTTAGAAATAGCAAGTAGGTACGCTTTGTTTTGTTCCAGTTTGAACCAATTTTCTTTCTAATGAGATGTATAGTTCATACTACACTCAGTGTCTGGTTTCCCAACAAAAGTGCCTGAACATGCAAAAAAAAAAAAAAGCATATATAATGAGAGGAAGAATCAATCCATAACCAAAACAGCTTTTAAAAGGACAAAACTAGGGGATCCCTAGGTGGCTCAGTGGTTTCGCGCCTGCCTTTGGCCCAGGGAGCGATCCTGGAGTCCTGGGATCGAGTCCCACATCGGGCTCCCTGCATGGAGCCTGCTTCTCCCTCTGGCTGTGTCTCTGCCTCTCTCTCTGTGCCTCTATGTCTATCATAAATAAATAAATAAATCTTAAAAAAAATAAAAGGACAAAACTTGAGGAGTAAAAACCACCTGGTTTCAAGGCTTTTGTTAGGAACCCACAGCAATGAAGCTGCCATACACATTCGGATAGGTTGGAGGAACAGAAGAGAGTCCCAGCACAAAGTCTGAGAACGGGCTTGAGGAGCAGGTGTAAACCTTACACATATAGACAGCTGGTTTCTACCAAAGGTGCAAATAATTCAGTCGATGGAACATGGTTTTTCTCAACAAACTGGGGCCACAGCCAGTGACCACACATCACTGCAAAGAAGTGAGCTCCACTCCCCACATGCACTACATGGGAACATCCACTCGGAGTGGTCACAGGGCTCTGTGGAAACTCTGAAACCATAAAACTCTCAGAAATAAACACAGAAGAAGATATTTGTGGTTGGGTTAGGCCAACATTCCCTAGATGTAAGACCAAAGCACGACTGGCATAAGAAAGATCCATTGAAAAACAAAACAAGAACACACAACTTCTGCTTTTTGAAATAGACCATTAGCAGAAGGAAGATGTCAGCCACGTCCTGGGAGACGATATTTGCAAATCACCCACCTCACACAGAGCTCAATTCATGACCTGCGAGGAACCCTGCAAAATCAACGAGGAAACGTGCAAGCATTAAAAATAGGCAACGGATGCACAGGGAAGGTGTTAAAATGGCCGATGCGCACACAGAAGGATGCCCGAGGTCACTATGCATTATGGAAATATGAAATAAAACCAAAAAACATATATTTAAGTCGCTAAAATTGAAAAAAGAAGGACGAGTAGGTGGACGGAGCAGCAAATGGCCCCATTCACTCGACAAGGTCCTGCTGGGCACTAAGGAGGGAGCTTCGTACGTGGAAACAATGTGGACGAACCTCAGAATAATTCAGCTGAATGAATGATGCCAAACAGGTGCTTACCGTGTGATCCCATTTATGGGAAACTCCGGGAAATGCCCTGTGGTGAAGGAAGACACTGGGCCTGTGCTTGGACTGGGGGAGCCGCGGCCAGAGCTGGTGTAAGGAGCCGGGAAGCATCCGGGGATGTGGGCACAGATGCCACCCTCTGGTGCGGGGATCTCACAGGTGAGTAGTATGTGAGGTGCATCGACGTGCACCGTAAATACCTGCACCTTAGGTAGACCTGCATGGGCTGTTGAGAAGCCTGGGCCCCGGGGCCTCCGGGATGCACCTGCCCCGGGTTTGCGAGGCCTTTCCTGAGCCATTTTCCTGACAGTGGAAACACTGAGTTCTAGCGTAGTTAGGGTTAACTTCATGCTTTGGTTTCCCAGGGCTGCTTTTACAGATTTCCATAAACGTAGACCCTCAGAGGGTTCCGGAGGGTTCTGGAGGTCGGGAGTCTCGGGCTAATGAGCGTGGGCAGGGCAGCCTCTCGGGAGAATCCCTTCGCCTCACCTTAACTGGTGTCCAGGGCTGCCCGTGTCTTGGGTTGCTCCTTTTTCCACCTCTGGGGCCCGAGACAGGCAGTCGGGCCGTCGTCAGGTCAGGGTCCCGACAGTCCCCCTGGGTCTCCCCTCCCCAGGAGGGGCCGAGGATGACAGGTGCCCACCAGGGAGCCCAGGACAGTCTCCCCATTGCAACGCCGGTGACAGCTAAAACCAGCCCAACCCCATTGCTGCCCCAAATCCCCAATTTGATGGGTTTGGGGGTGAGCCTGTGGGCGGCCCAACCTCACTTGACAGGCGACGCCAACAATTTCCTGCGGAGACCACGGCAGTCCCATTCAGCGGGCGGAAGTTCCTACCACCTTTGGAAGGATCTTTTTTTTTTTTAATGATTTATTCATTTATTTAAGGGACAAGGAGAGAACGAGAAAGCCTGCAAATGAGTGGGGACAGGAGAAGGAGAGGGAATCTCAAGTGGACTCCTGCCCCCGTCCCCACCGACCCCCTGAGTATGGAGCCCAAGTGGAGCTCGATCCCAGGACCCCGAGATCACGACCTGAGCCCAAATCAAGAGCTGGATATTCAACTGATGGTGCCACCTTGATGCACCTGGACAAATTTTTTTTTTTTTTTTAGCAGACTGGTAAGATATGTTATCTCATTTTGAGTTTCATTTGCTTTTTTCCCAGATTATTAGAAAGAACACATTTTTATGGAACTGATGAACCGATCTCGCCTTCTCTTTTCACTGGATCCGTGGCAAACGTCTCCGCTAATTGTCTCTTGTATCTCCAGAAGCTTGTACTTTTTTTTGGTGCTGAGAAAATCCACCTAGTTTCAATGTTGCCCGCCACCTTTATCAGCTTGCTGAGCTTTCTTTGTGCGAGCAGATGTTATCTTAGGTCTAAATCACTGGATAGACGCTCCGGTCTTCTTTGAAGACAGCTACCTTCATCCTGCCTTCCACCCTTTATCTGTCAGAAATGGATTTTTATGTGTGCTGTCGAGTAGGAATTTAATTATAGTTAAATTTTAGGCACACCTTGTTTACCTGTCAAATTTTTGATGGAAGTTGCAGTGGATCGACAAATACTGTTTAAGACAATCGGGATCTTCACGCTTCTGAGGCCTCCTATATCGAATAACACTTTGTATCTGGCCAAATATTTAATTTTACTTTCCAGTCTTTCAAAAGGGCAACATAATGTTCCCTCACGTGCCCGTCACCCTAGGTTTATTCACCGGTTTCATCTAATGGGGTTCCTGTAGCTAATCTAAAACAATCTGTTAAAAATCATCCTGCCACACAGGCACAATGCCGAGCTTTCTTCCTTGCTGTCCCGTTCTCACTGCACGACGCTGAGCGCTCCGAACGGCTCCCCGGGGACCCTGCCGGCCAGATCATCCGTCACTGGGACCGACCACACCCCGACGTGGCCACGGTCCCCGGGGAAGGCACGAAGCCCTCCCCACACGTCGCATGTGTGCAGCTGGCAGCCTTTTACCGCAAAAAAAGGAAACGCTCATCTGATTTCAGCGCTTGGAGAATTATTTTTAAAGATTTATTTATTCATGAGAGACACAGACTGAGAGAGGGAGAGAGAGGCAGAGACACAGGCAGAGGGAGAAGCAGGCTCCATGCCGGGAGCCCGATGCGGGACCCAATCCTGGATCCTGGGATCATGACCCAAGCCGAGGCAGGCGTCCAACCACAAGCCACCCGGGTGCCCCAACGCTTGGAGAATTTTTTATCACAAATGGATGTTGAACTTCTAAGGATTTTTCAGCCTCTGTTGAGATGGCCAGAAGCTGCTTCAGCTCAATCTCCTCTCTTAATGGTGAATCTCACGTGATCCTTTTCCGACGTGACCAACCTTGCCTTCCCGGGATGAGGCCGATCTGACCCCGGTGCGTCTTTCTCTACACCCTGTTGTGTTCAGCCAGCCAAGTGGTTTATTTGTGGATTTACCACCAATGTGAGCGAAGGAGAGTAGCCTGCCCTCTTCCTTGGTCACGGAGGCGTTGTCCTGTAGGGACACGGAGTAAGGCCGGCCTTGTGACGGGAACTTCCGTTCTCTGAAAGCACGAGAGCTGGAACCATCCATCCGTTCCTTGACTCCAGGAGCGTGTGCACACAGGGCGTGTGAGCACGTGTGTGTGGATATGTAGACCTACATAGCGTGTCTGAGCTAACGATCGTGTATAGGAATGGAACGTCTATGCAGCCGCATATTTACACGTCACTACATAGACCGAGCACAGGTACCGTGTACCGGCTTGTGCTGGGAGTACATTGCTGCCAGTACCCTGGCATGTGTTGCACGCTGCAGCCTGGCTAGGGCCTCGCCTCGTTAGAGGGTATCCTCCGTGTTATTCTCTCCCCGTGTCATTCTCTCCCCCTTCTCAATGCTCTGAGTGTCCAGGCTCCTTTTATCCCTATGTTAACAGTACCTGGTGACCCCGATGTTGCCCGGTGGACGCCAGTGGCTGCATCTCTCAGAGGCTCCTCCCCGCTGGCCGCCACCACCTGCCTGCAGCATCTCCGCTCCTGCCTGCCTTGCTCTCCTGCTCCCCTCCTGGGTTTGCCGGTGTCGGCTGAGGTTTCTTAGTGTTTCTTCCTGGTGGTCTCCTGTTACTTTGTTTTGAAACCCATCGTATCCATACTCACTGCCCTGTCTACACCCGCATAACTACTACCCCCGGGGATTCTCACCCGGGAACAGGGAGCTACAGATACATGCACTGTTGTGCTGGGAACTTCTCCCAAAGCCCCTTATCTGGAACAGCGGGCCACTCAGCTGATGCCCAGCAGGTCCCGTGCTCCTGCTGGGTCGACGGCCCTCTCCCCACACAGCGGCTGCCCCAGAAGACGTCCTCAGCACGTCGGGCCGGCCAGGGCACACCTGGCATGTCAGACACTTGGCCCGATTCTCACAGGCCTGTGCATTAAAAGCCTGTCTTTCACCAACACCAAACCTCATGACGGCCCCGCTGGCACCCCCACCCATGCAGGACCGCTCAGGCCCCGCCAGGTAACCGTCCTCGTTATCCTCCCTTAGCTCATCCTGGGCATGCCGGGCGATCTAGGGGAGCCCGCGTCCGTCTCCCGCAGGAGGGCAGCTTCCCGAGAGCATGGCCGGTGCCGTGTCCTCTTGCCTAGAATGCTGCCTGGCCGCGGTAGCCGCGCCGTGGCGGGGGCGGGGGGGGGAATGAATGAACGAATGAATGATATAAAACTAAGAAGTGCACGCTCAAGCTGGACAGAACGTTTCTTGGTTTTGCTCCAGCTCCTGACAATCCCCCAGGTGGTGGCCTTGGGCTGTGTGTCAAACTGGCTTGTGGTCGTTTTTTTTTTTTTTTTCTAAAAACTGAGTTTTGTATTATTTTCTACCTTTGTAATTATTTCAGTAAGAAGACAGAAGAAGGTTCAGTGGGGACTGTGGGGCATTTGCCATCTCGAAGGGCAACAACGTGCATCCTTTTACTGCCTTAGGAGGAAGCCTTGTTTCCCGAAGCCGCTGGCCAGAGCTCAGGGCTGCAGGAGCGCCGGTGGCTTCTTTGGGGAACACCTGGTCCTCGGATGCTCCGCGCTGCCGTTCACCCTGAAAGTCGCAGCGGGGCACGGAGGTTCCTAGCCTTCCTCCCGTCAGCCCTGCCACAAGCGTGTTTGATTTCCCAAGCGGACGGAGCAAGTGCGCCCGGGGGTCCGGCTGGGTGTCCACCTTCGGGAGCAAATCTGCGATGCCCCCCAAACAGCTGTCAGCACAAACAGGCTGCTTCAGGGGCAAGTCCTCGGTGAAGAGGGATGAACACAGACGACAGTTTCAGAACCTCAGGCGCGTGTGACATACGTGTGCACACGTGTGTGAAAGCATGAAGGAGAAAGGATGTGAATTTGCAGGATCCTAGGGAACACGTACTGCCGCCCTTCTATTTTGTGATAAACCAATTTGTCAGCCCCGTTACTGCAAGGGAAGCACGTGTAAACCCACCTGCCCCCCTTCTCTGCCCCACTGAAGGGGAGGGGCGGGGGCGCGATCGACCAGGCAGGGGGACCTCTGGGGCTCGCCATCGTGGGGGCCATACTGCTCCCCAAAGGAAGAGCTGAGAAGGACAGCAGCCTGTTGTCCGTCCTCTGGAAAGCGCGTCCGGGGAAGGGCCCAGAGCCTGCCTTCCGCAGAGGGGCTGGACCCTGAGGCGGGCCAAGGTGCCCACACGGCTGCGGGGTTCGGGGACCCTGCAGGCGTCAGCAGACCCGGGCTCCGCATGGGGTGGGGGGTCTGAGCCCCGTGGCAGCAGGAAGGCACGTCATGACCCCTGCAGAGGCGCCCGGCGTGTCCATCCTTGATCCCGTGGGCTTCCTGGGGGCGGGAGGGGGCGGTGGGCAGACCCTGAGCCGCACCTGGGGGGGATGGGGAGCCTGCAGAGGGGGCGCAGGGAGACAGACGCACCTGCTCTTATTGCCGTGGGAGCCGAGGGCGACAGGAGGCTTCTGCTCTCTTTGCCGACCGCCGCTTCCCCAAGTTCCGGATCACGAGCGTGTGTGCTGTAATCAGCAAAAGCACAGCACCCCATGACCTCCTTACCCACTCGCCTGGGGGGGGAACGCCTGGGCGGCCGCCGCAACATAGGGAACGCGGCTGTGAGCATCTACGCCTTCCAGTTAGGGTTTCTGTTTTCTTGGGGCCAATGCCCTGGTAGTGGAATCACTGAATCCTCTGGTCGTTCTATTTTTAACATTTCGAAGCTGTGGCTACACAGACAATGGGACAGTCCTCAGCCAACAGGAAGAAGGAAACCTTGCCATTTGTAACGACGGGGATGGACCTAGACGGCATGACGCTGAGCGAGGTAACTCACCCAGAGGAAGACAGTGGCCGTGTGCGCTCACTCGTATGTGGAGGTTGAGAAGCAAAACGGATGAACGAACAAACACAAACGAGACTTGACGAGCGAAAGTGCACACGTGGTTGCCAGAGGGGAGGCAGGAAGGGGTGAGAGGGTGAGGGGAGTAGGAGCACGGTCCTCAGCGGCAATGGGGCACGTATGGGGGAGTCAGACCTCACATTCTGTGCCCGAAACTAATATATAACACTCCATTTAATCATACTTCAAAATAAATGAAAAAAAGAGAAAAAAAAGAAAAAAATACAGTGTTTTTGGCACGTGACGTGATGGGCACTGGGTGTTATCTGCAACTGATGAATTATTGAACTTCCGTCGGAAACTAATGCAGTGCTAAACGTCGGTTAATCGGATTTAAATATTAAAAAATCTGCTTAATTTCTCCCGTTTTTAAGCCACTATTATACAAATAGATTTTTAAAATAATGTATTTCTGTTGGTTCCGTCTTATGATGATAAGAAATTTGGTGCCAAGCCATATATGGTATCTCGGGAGCCGGGCTGGCCTCGGGCACTTGCCGCGTGCATGGAGCACAGGCTGCAGCTTCGCTCCCTCTGAGGCCAGACGTGAAAACCATCCCTGTGTGCGTGGGTCCCTGGGCTGCTGGCTCACACAGACCCACAGACCCGCGCGATCCCCGGACCTTCGCAGAGGAAGCCTGGGGTCTGGGGGCGGCCCAGGTCCAGGAGTCGGGGCTCCCGGCGTGTCTGAACCGCGTGTCGTGATGAGCAAGCCTGACGCCCTGACTCCCTGTGTCCAGATGATGACCAGAGAGAAGGCCGCGCACCTGCTTCCTCAGTGATTCAGGAGACGACGCTTTGTTTTTTAATTTAATTTAATTTAAATTTAAATTTAACTAATATATAATGCTGTCCTGGTTTCGGCAGAGGTAGAGGTCAGTGGTTCGTCGGTTGGATATCAACCGCCCCCTCTGTGCTCATCTCGCCTTGGGCCCTCCTTCATGCCCGTCCCCCAGGGACCCCGTCCCCAACCCTGTCCGCTCCAGGGACCCTCAGTTTGTTTCCTGTGATTCAGAGTCTCTCACGGTTTGCCTCCCTCTCTGATTTCGTCTTGTTTTATTTTTGCCTCCCTTCCCCTGTTTTGTTTCTTAAATTCCACATACGAGTGAGATCACAGGGCGATCGTCTTTCTCTGGCTGTCTTGTGTCACTCAGCGTCACACTCTCCAGGTCCATCCACGTCGTCACAAATGGGGAGATTTCTTTGTCTGATGGTTGAGGAATATTCCGTTGTATATGTAGGCCACACCTCACGGATCCGTGTTCTCTCCGCAGACACCGTGGCTCCTGTGGACGTGGCCGCTGTGAACACCGGGGTGCGGGGGTCCTGTCCTTTCACTACATCAGTGTCTGTGGTAAATACGCGGCCGTGTGATGGCCGGGCCGCAGGGCAGCTGTCTCTAACTTCTTGAGGACCCTCCACAGTGTTTTCCAGACGGGCTGCACCACCCACAGCGCGGGAAGGCTCCCCTCTCTCTGCATCCCCGCTGACGCCTGTGGTTTCCTGACCTGAAGGAGACGAGGCTCTGAATCAGAATCTCTCCTTACAAATGAAACCCAGGAGTCCAGGTGTTGATAAAGTTACATGTAGGCTGGAGGCTGAGCCGAGGTACGGAGGCCAGAGGTCAGGGCGGCCTGTGGGCCTGAGGGAGGGAGCAATGATGGCCCTCCCTGTGCTACCTGCCCTGACTTCCGCATCTGCCCTCCCGCACCTGTTCTGCCCTCCCACACCTGCCCTCCCTCACTTGCTCTGCCACCTACACCTGCCCTCCCACACCTGCCCCCCACACCTGCTCTGCCCCCTGCACCTGTCCTCTTGCACCTGGTCTGCCCCCCACACCTGCCCTCCCACACCTGCCCTCCCATACCTGTCCTCCTGCACCTGCCCCCATACCTGCCCCGCGCTCCACACCTGCTCTCCCGCACTTGCTCTGCCCCCTACACCTGCCCTCCCACACCTGCCCCCCACACCTGCTCTGCCCCCCACACCTGCTGGCTGGGCCGGGGTCCTGCCTGTAGTCAAATCACCAGCAGCCGCTCCACAGCAGTCAATCCACAGGCACTTATAGAACATATCACGTGTTCCTAACTGGGCTTGTGCGTCTGTAGATCAGCTTGGGTTTCGAGCACTGGGATCTCACAGCGCAGACCAGACTCGGAGCAACAATCACAGCGGCTCACACCTGTCATCCACATACAACGTCGTCAGAGTGGAAACGTGGGCTGGCCGTGTGCACTCCCCTCACCCTGGGCGCCGCCTGTGCAGCGTCCCCACACCCCCAGTGTGAGCACGAGTCCGGGCGGGGGCGGACGACGTCAGGACGTTTACCTGTTATGCCTCTGTTTTCTTCCCTGAGAATTCATTTGGAATTCCCGCCGTGTGGATATTGTGACAGTGGAAGTTACCTCGTGACCTGTGCTGACGTTCACCTCTAGGGAGCACCCCTGCATGCAGCGATGAGCCAGGGAACGTGGGGGACCCCAGCCTCCAGTCTGGGTTCTGAGATAGGACGCTGCGGTCACCTCACCCCAACCCCATCACCCTTCCGTGAACAATCCTTCCGGTTTCGACCCTCCTGCGAGCAGGGAGTACGAGCACCGGCGGCTCCGGGTTCCTGTCGGCCCCAGGGATCTGCTGGCAGCGGCCTGTGCACCTGCCGGGTTCCCGGCTGCTGCCCGTGTAGATGCGTGGCCGGCGCCGTTCAGAACAGGCCGCAAACTGGCCTCATTCTCTCCAACCAACGGCCCACGAACACGGGACTATTTACTCTCAAGGGGAGAAATGAAGCCCGGTGAGTTGGGGTCAGGTCTACAGGGCCGAAGGGAGACATGCCCGGTCGCAGGGCAGGTCTCGATGGCACCGCCGGCCGGGCTGTGACAGCGACGCGGGTGGGTGCTTGGCCGCACACTCTCATCCCTCAGGGTTCTGGAGCCTGGAGCCTGAGCTCCGGGTGCAGGTGGATTCGGGGGACAGCCCGCTGCCCCATCGTCCCCTGCCTCACACGGTGGGGCCAGGAAGCCCTGGCGCCTCTCTCCCTCCTGCCAGGGCACCAACCCGTCACGGGACACCCCACGACCCCGCCTGACCCCGCTCACCTCCCGGGGCCTTCAAACCCCACCCCACAAAGGTTGGAGCTTCAACCCAGGAATTTGCGCCACAAAGGTTCAGTCGGTAATGGGCACCATGACCTTTCTGCTCTGGATTTTTGCCCCTTCCATGCTTGTTTTTCATGGAATAATTAGGAAACACATTTTAAAAAAAATTATTAATAAAACTCAGTTAATTGTAGATTCACTGATGTCAAGCAGAGCACCGTGCGCTGGTTACCAGGCTAGGGCTCCAGACGCTCCTGCCCACTGTGTCATGACACCGAGGTGCCGGGGAGGCGTGGCCCAAGCGAGCCCTGGACCGATGGCCCCACTCAGAGAGGAGAGTCGGCTCCAGTGGCGGGTGCACCCCCACGGCCAGCAGGCTCCCTGGTGGCCCATATGGGGAGACCCTCCTGCACAGGGGAGCACTCGGCCCTCCCCGGGGAGGACCGATATGCCAGTGGGGCTGGGCAGGTGCCAGATGACGCCCACGCTCACGAGGGGCACACGACGGCCCGGACACGGAGAGAGCTTCCCGCACGAGGGGACGCACCTGCCCCGGCGCCTGGGAGGGAGGGCCCTGGGCCCCCAGACCGCCCTGCCCCACGCTGACCTGCAGCCTCATTTACAGCATGTGACCCCACTGGAAAATTGGTTGAACTGATTGGTATTAAGTTGAAAACAATTGCTGGGTTCTTAAATCGACAAGAAAAAGCACAATTAACACCATTAAAGAATGGGCAAAAGATGCGAACAGGCGGTTTAAATAAAAATGCATAAGTGGCAAATAAATACGAGATGTGATCAACCAAACTAGTAACACAAAATCCTCATTACAATGAAGGGGACGGACGCCCGGGGGGCTCAGCGGGCTCTGCCTTGTGCTCAGGGCGTGACTCCGGGTCCCGGGATCAAGTCCTGCGTCGGGCTCCCCGCAGGGAGCCTGCTTCTCCCTCTGCCTGGGTCTCTGCCTCTCTCTGTGTCTCTCATGAATAAATAAATAAAATCTTTAGAAAAAAACGTAGGAGACTTTTGTCAAATTGGTGAGGTCGGAAGATTCATGAAACTCAGATGCAGACGGGGAGGGTGACCCCCGGGACCGCTGGGCTCAAGGACTGTTAGGGTGTCCCCGGGGGCGGGGACCAGGCAGGGGGCCCCCGTCTCCACAAAGACCCCGTGAGCACCTGCAAACAGCGATCCCGGCACCGCGGAGTCAGACACCATGGAAGGGACGGAGGTCGCGTCAGGAGGAGGCTGGAGGGAGGACGGCACGGCCCGGTCGTCGCTGTGCGGAGGGGCCAGGTGAGCGGAGCGGCCCCCGGGGGTAGCCCAGAGCACCGTCCACCAGCACAGCACCGGGTCCGGACACGGCACAGGGGACAGAGGAGGGGGTCCGAGCGCCCAGCCCCCACCCCAGGCCGGTCCGCGAGGCTGCCCCCGTCCCACTCTCACGTGGTTCCTGATTGTTCATCCTCGGCCTCAGCCCCGTCTCCCCACCTGGGGCACGTCCTGGGGCGTCTGTCTGCTTGTCCTCGTCCCCCTTGTCACCCATCCCTCAGCTGGTGCTTAGAGCCGCCTCGGTGACCAGGGTGCCCCCTGCACCTGACTCTTTATTGTGCTTCCCCTGACACTGCCCCCAATCCTGAAGCTGCCTCCCAACCCTACCCCTGCCCCCCGACCCTGCCCCTGCGCCCCCGACCCTGCCCGTGTCCCCCTGCCCCTGCCCCCTGGCCTGGATGCTGTCCCCCGACCCTGATGCTGCCCCCCAACCTGGATGCTGCTCCCTCACCTTGATCGTGCCCCCCGACCCTGACGCTCCCCCCGACTCTGACACTGCCCCCCTGACCCTGACGCTGCCCGCCCAACCCAAATGCTGCTCCCTGACCTTGACCCTGCCCATACCCCTGACCCTGCCCCCGAGCCTAATGTTGCCCCCGACCCTGCCCCTGCCCCCTGTCCCTGTCCCCCGACCTTGCCTCCCTGCGCCGCCCCCCCCACTGCAACTCTGACTCCCCTTCCTCAGAGCAATTGCCTGACTGGTTGCATCTCCTCTTCTTTCCTGCCCGACCCCCCAGGGGCACGACCCCCGAGGGCAGGGACCCCACCTCATGCCTTGAGCCTAGTTATGTCCAAGCGAGTCTGTCCAGGGCAGAAGCCAGTTGAGGCCCCGCCGTGCACAGCCCCGGGCGGCCCAGTGAGCATCTGGGGGCTGCTCTGGGGGCTGCCCCGGGTCACCCTGCCTTCGGCCCCACACTGCCCCCGAGGACTCTCTGTCCTTGGGGTCACACGCCGGTGCCCCCGTCTCCTGCTTTACCCTGGAAGGGGATGTAAGGGGTGCCCAGGAGAGGCCAGGACCCCCAGTGCCCCACTCCCCGGTCCTCCCGGCTGGGGATCCTGCAGGCCTGCCTCCCCCAGGGCCCGGTGGCAGAGGAGCCCCTGTAGCCAGGAGGCCCCTGGTCCACTTCCTGTCCCGGGTCAGGGGTGGGGAGCCCTAAGTCATAATGAACGGGAGGAGGGGCCGAGCTCCGGGTGGTGAGGAGACCCCGTGCGCCCCCGCTGCTCCCGAAAGCTGGCGGCAGGTGGCTGCGGTGTCACTTCGGGCTCCACTCGGGGTGTTTCCCATGTCCAGGGGGTCCACGCGCAGAGGGACTGTGGCTCCCGGCGCTCCTCCCTCAGTCGGCGCAGGCTGCTAACCAAACATGCAGGCGGGCGGCTCAACCACAGGGCTGCGCCCCCTCCCCCGGCCCCCCGGCCCAGAGCTGGAAGCCCGAAGCCCAGGCGTGGGCCAGGCTGGTGTCTCCGGGGCTCCTCCTGGGGCACAGGTGGCTCCCGTCCTTGGTTCCCCCCCGGGGGAGTCTGTGTCCTGCTCTCTTGTCACAGGGGCGCCTTGACCTCATTTCACTTGCGTCACCTCTTTGGGGACCTGTGACACTCCGGGGGGCCAGGGCTCCCACACGGGAATCTGGGGGGACAAATGCTGGGAGAGGACGTGGGGCTGGGGGGCCTCCACGGAGGCCAGGGAGCCCCTCCCTCTGCAGGGTGGGCGGCGTGGGGAGCTACGGACTCTAAGAGGAGTGAGGGATGGAGTCCTCGCGTCCTGCCAGGGTCATGCAGGTCATGCAGGTCATCCTTTGCCCCTCGGGCCCCAGGCCGCTGGCAGGAGCAGCGCGGGTGCTGGAGTGAGACCCGCAGGTGAGGTCCGGGGGTGCCCCAGGCCTGCAGCCACGCCCCGGCCGGGCTAGGTGTCCCTCCGCTGCCAGGCTCCCCAGACACGGCCGGCCGTCCCCATGGGGCTGGCACACGGGGTTATGTTCTAGCCTCGCTCCCGTCGGGGTCGGGCCGCACCCCTGCTGTGCTGCTGGCATTGCAGGTAATTCCCAAACGGACATCCCCAGAAGTACCCTCGTGTCCAGCTCACCCCCGTGCCACTGGCCACAGCCCCTTGAAATGCCCGTCAGAGCTTCAGGTGGGACGCCCTGAACCCGCTCACCCCTGCTTCCCCTCTGTCCCTGATTGTCCATCGATTCTTCCTTGCGTCTCACCCAAGGTCACCTCATTCCCGGTGGATGGGATCCCACTCGAACCCCAGGACTCCCCCTGCACACAGGAGGGCCACCCGGTGCCCCCTTCCCTGCGGCTCCTGCACCCCTGCTCCCCGACCCTGTCAGCCCGCGGCGGGCGCCCCGATTACCCCCTGCGCTCTCCTGTCCTGCTTTGGCAGACGTCAACAGCCCAGCAGGACACATGTCTCGATCCTCGGAGTGGCTCGGGCCCCTGCAGGACACGGTCCTCTGGGCTCTCGCATCTGCACCCCCGCCTGCCGCCTTCCCCACCTTGTCAGTGCCGTCCACCCTCCTTCCGTGCCCCTGTGTCCCCGAGGCGCACCAGCCCAACGCGGGCCTCCCGGCCGGCCTGCCATGTCCCAAAGCACAGCCCACGGTGCCGGCGTCCCCTTCCCGGAGTGGACCCAGTGGGTTCCTGTGACCGTGAATAAGGGAGCATCTCAAGGACACACCGTTTATTAACGAAAACAACCATCCATCCGTGTCAAAAGGGCTTTCTACATTATCACATAAATCCCAATATCACAGAAACAGATGCTACAACCATTTATGTGTCGGAAACATGGGTAAATGCGTTTACGTCTATTAATATTACCTCCATGGGTCATCAGTGCTCGTGCAATGAAACACATGCAGCCATGGGAGTGCACGAGCTAGACCTACACGGACTACCCGGTGGTAAACTCCTCAGTGCCGCTACCACGCTGCCTGCATCGTTCACCTCTGTACTTTCTTGGGGGTGGAAGGCTGTATGGCGCAAGGAGGAGCTTCCACCACCTGCTCCTGCTGCACAACAACCACAGCAGAACCTACTTGCTGGGGTGAGAACTGCTTGTTTGGGTCACGATCCATGGGTGCACAGCTTGGCCGGGCTCAGCTGGGTGTGCACACGGCTGACGACGCGCTGGTCACTGCGCAGATCTGCTCGCCTGGCTGGCTGCTGGCGGGGCAGTGGGGACGGCTGGGTCCCGGGCCCCTGGTCATCTGTAGGCCAGGCCGGTCTTGTTCGTGTGGTGGCCGGATTCCCAGGGCGGGCGATGAGCAAGCTGTGAGGTGCATGGGATTGGAGAAGATCCGATCGTCCAGTGCAGGCCATGTGGCCAATGCAGTAGGTGGGGAAGGTCCTGGGGCTGTTTTCGCTGATGCATAGTGAGTATTTCTCGAATGAATGACTAAGTTCACATGAAGAACATCTCTCGAATCATTATATCGAGTCCAAAAAAATCCCCCAAAGCCAAGTCACATAAAGTGGAGCACTCGATGATACTATACATTGTTTATTGGCTTCCAGTGACCTGTGACCTTCCTCAGTGGAAGGTCAGGGCCCTGTTGGGATGTGGTCAGCTTGGGAGGGGGTCGGGGGGAGCGCTTTGGAAGGCAGGGCAGGGCAGCGTGGTGCTGGGGTACGTTCTCCTTTGAGACCTGAAGCACAAATGTTGGACACTAACATGTACTACAGCCCCGAGGACACGTGCCAGATACCTGAACATCCTCCTCTCCCAAAATTCTTCAGTGTCCTCGTGGGTCAAGGAGGAAAGGTCAGCTTTCAGACAGGGTGGCAGGCCCTCTGTGGTGTGCACTTGTGGCACCTTACCTCTCCTCCTGGTGTGCACCTGTGGGACCTCCCACTCCTGGGCCTGGTGCGCACCTGTGGCACCTCTACCACTCCACTTGGTGTGCACCTGTGGCAACTCCCACCCCTCCACCTGGTGTGAACCTGAGGCACCTCTATCTCTCCACCTACTGTGCACCTGTGGCACCTCCACCTCTCCGCCTGGTGCGCATCTGCAAGACTTCCCACCTCTCTACCTGAGGCACCTCCACCCCTCCGCCTGGTGCACACCTGCAGCACCTCCCACCCCTCTGCCCTCTTGCACTTACAAGCTGGACAGTGATCTGATCACTTATGTCCAGCCGCGACGGTTTCTGAGCATCCTCATATCGCTGTTCACCCTGCTCTCGGTTCCTGGACTCACATCCTGCCTCCCTGGCTGCGCCATCCATCCTTCCCGACCTGAGGTACCAGGTGTCCGGGGCTGTGCACGGAACATTGTGTCCCCCCAATGACCCTGGCTTTGTATGTTGAACCCTTTGTCCCAAGTGGCAGTGTCAGGATGTGAGGCCTCTGGGAGGTGAGCAGGTCAGAGGCTGAGCTGCGTGACGGGATTAGTGTCCTTCAAGAGAGACCTTGAGAGCTCCCCCGCAACTTAACCTTGGACGTCCAATCTCCAAATGTGAGAAATAAGTACCTGTTGTTTACGAGCCTCCAGGTCTGTGGCCTTCCTCACCCTCTGCCACCCACACTGCCACCCGGCTCAGCCGAGGTCCCTCCTCTGGGCCGTGGTGCCATCTCAAGTGCGGTGCTGGCCCCGGCTCATCAAGACTTACCAACACATCTGCTTTAACTCCCTTCTGTCCCGTGGTGGCCGCTGCGTGACTTTCAGCCTGTCTGCAGGCCTGGTGCCCGGCCTGGAGTCCAGCTGGCACCCGCCGCATGGTTGTCCAACAAAGCTGGACCGGGTGTCATCCCAAACTGAATGAGCCACATTCCAAATACCAGCAAATGAATTTCTGATAATTTCACATAAGAGAGCTGTGGAAATTTAGAGAATTTGATCTTAAGGCCAGATGCGGTTTTGAGGATGGGCGAGCTGGCTGGGGGGCGGCTCCCGCATCTCGGGGACCCAGGCCAAGTTTGCTGGAGGGACGAGACCGCGTTGCTCCCTCTTGGTGCAGGTCACCCGGTTACAAATATAATGCAAGACATCGTCGACTGCGATCTCAAAATAAATCTGTTGAGTGTAGACCTTGGAAAAAAACCTCACAATTTGTAATAGTCAGAATTACCTAGTTTACAGGGATTTCCTGAGACCAGATGCTAATCCAGAAAGGGCTGGAATTACTTGGAGGTATTGTTTCAATTCCTTGCAGTCCAGCTGGAAATCTCCTGTTGATTATAAATAACTGTGTGTAATTTCTGATGTGACATCTCATTTCCCAAACAGAAGCAGAAAGCTGCTTCCCTTAATCCTTGCCTTGCAGCTGCCCTGGCCCGGAGGAAAAAAAAATTCCCACAGACAGCTCTGCTCATATTTCAACACCCTGGCTGCTTCCTCGGGGGTGTCAGGAGCCGCTACGCACTCGGCGCCACGGGGCGGATGTCCGTCCGATTCTGCTGGGCAGGATGCTCGCCAATTCCGCACATCCTGCACCCCAGAGTCAAAGTTCTTAATAACATTTTCCAAAGAACTGAATGCTTTTTTTCTTATGAATGTATGGAGAAAATATGGTGTGGGTTTAATATTGCGTTATGAGCCTCTGACTAAGGATTTTTAGAATATGCTTTATGCATGAATATATAAAATGGGCATATGTTGCAGTAAAGTTTCACTGTTGTGCATAAAGTAGATTATAATAAAAGTTGTAAAGTTAGCCCTTAGCAGAGGATGGAAACGGGAAAATGAAAAGCCCACACACAGCCAAGGGGGATGCATTCTCCTACCGCATTGCTCTTTCTGCCGCATGAGGCCACTCGCTCTTGCTGGGATCAGTAGGTGCGAGCCAAGAAGGCCTGGGGGGGGGGGGTCACGGTGGGCCAGTCGTGTGAAAACAGAGCTGCTCTGAGCCTGGTGATCCCCCTGAACAGCAGCCCAAGCCAACAGCAGCTGCAAATCTGCCTCAGAAATATGGTTGGATCAGAGCTCTTTGCTACACTTCTGGAATGCTTCCACGGGGAAAAAAAAAAAAGAGATTTCAAACATGGACATGATGATGTTTTTTCTGGGCAGATTAGCTTCATGTTGGAGTCACCCCCATGGCACTTAACACTGACCACCGTACAGAACTCCCGGGTCAGGAGTGCCTTGGGGCAGCGGCCTGTCATGGGCATTATTCCCGCCCCAACCACAGGCTCGGGCTCACGCACCACGTAGTTGTACATTTGGCACAGTAGGCAATAATGGAGAATTGGTTAAATCACTTACTGAATTTATCTTTAAAAAAGCTCAAAGAATGAAACAGGAGGGAATCTGTGGCCTGCGGTGTTCAGGCTGAGCAGGCAGGGAAGGTGATGCCCGAGGGTCATGGGCACTGGGGAAGTGCCCTGGCAAAGACAGACCTGCCCTGCCCTGGGCTGCAGGTGGGCCGAGGTGTCGGTGAGAGAGGCTGGTGTGGCCACAGGACAGAAGGAAAGGCCGGAGGAGGACGTGATCACAGTGTGACCCGGGGTCAGGAAGTCGTTGGGCTGATTGCACCACAGATAAGGAGGTGCCTTCTCAGAAGGTAAGAGCAGGGCAGATTATTAACGACTCTTTTGATGCTGTGAGAAAAGGGAGAAGAGGAACAAGGAGAAAATGCAAGGGGAGGAGGAGAAGCAAGGCAATTCTGATAAGCAGTGCTGAGCCACTCAAAGTTTTGGGTGGGGGTGTTTGCTTCATAAAAGATGGGGCCAAAGAGACCAAATGTCACCCTTATATAAAACAGTGTCCAACAGAAACATGAGCAAAACACGAGCCAATGAGTTTATAGCACTGTTCATGAGATAAACACAGACAGTGATGACTGGGAAGCGGGAAAAAACCAGGTGAACCCATGAACCCTGCTTCTGTCTTGAGAGGCCCAAGGAAGAGTCCAGTGGATGCCCTGAGTTGAGGAGATAGAGCAGAGCATTCAGGGAAACCAAGACAGATAGAGTCCTAGGACAGAGTGTGGTGGGAGACCCTAGAGAGAAAGAACGACATTGAAGACTGGTCAGCACTTGCAGGTGGGCCAAGTGTCCAAGGCCAAAAAGTGGTCCGCCTGGTAGGATAACGGGTCTGGAGCTTACACATGGCTGTGAACTATTCCTGTCCCACCTACCACAAGCCAACCAACCAACCCCAGGCCTATAGGCATTGGGCACCCTGTTCAGAAAGACCTGCCCTGGCAATGGAAAAAAACCTACACATTGAATGCTTCTTTAATTTGGCTTAACAAATCCTAAAAGTGAGACCCGGAAAGACAGAGCTGTTTCCAAGAAACTTAACTGCATTCCAGAACAAAGCTCAGTAATATTTTTATATTCCCCAAAGTATTCATTACCCAACAAGGAGAAATCTAACAATGTTTGGTTTCAAACAAAAAATAACTGGGCATACAGGAAAATGTGCTTTGTCATGAGAAAAACTAACTGAAAATTATCCCTCAAAGATAGAGAAGGTAGAATTAGTAGAAAGGACATAAAAGTTCATTTATGATGAGAGAGGGGTGAGTGCATCAAGACAATACAACACTCTTCAACATTCATGTACCTAACAATAAAACTGGGCTTCAAAATTCATAAAGCAAAGATCGATAGAGCTGCAAGGGATCTGTAAATATAGAAAAACTTAAAATTATAATGAGAGATTTAAATATGCCTTTCCTGATAATTCATGGAACAAGGAAACAAAAAGTCAGTAAAGATCCAGAAAAGGTTAACATTATCAATTAATGACCTAATTGACACTTACCATTTTGCTAATTTATAGCAAGCACAACATGCATTCTTTTCCAGTCCACAAAAATATTTGCCAAGGCAAACCATATTCTGGGATATAAAACAAATCTCAATACATTTAAAATTATTTAAGTCGTAGAAAGTATGTGTCTTGACCACAGTGGAATTAAATTAGAAATTGATAACAGATCTTTGGAAAAATCTCCAAATGTCAGAACCTAAATAACATTTCTAAATAAGTCATGTATCTAAAAGTAAATCAAAAGGGAATTTAAGAGATAGTTTGGAATGAATTAAAGTGAAAAAATATGCATAGGCTGTCACCAAAGGAGACTTAGGAGAAGATTTATGGCCCTAAATACCTATACTTGAAAAAAGAAAGGTGTCAGATCAATAACTTCCCATCCTGTGTAAATAAATTAGAAAAAAAAAGCAAACAGAAGAAGGAGAATAACAGAGTAGAAATAAATTCAATAGAAGAAAACAGAGGAATAATTGAGAAAGTAACAAACAAAAAGCTGGTTCTTTGAGAAGGTTGATAAAATTAATAAGCCTCTCCTTGCCATACTGACCAGAATAGAAAGAAAAAAGGCATAAATTGCCACTATCGGGAACAAAAGGGGCACAACAAATGTGAGGAGGATCATAAGGTTGTATTATCAACAACTTTATGCCAATAAATTAAACAACTTAGATAAAATTAATGAATTTACAACAAAATGAAGGTGGCTCAAGACGTAGGCATGTGAATATCCTGAGCTACTTCACACATTGAACCTAAGTTAAAAAGCTTTACTAAAAGAAACCTTAGGCCCCAAGGACTTCCACAGTGAATTCTCCTGAAATAAATATCCATTCCACACAAATTCTTACAAAAAATTAAAATGGAGGCAACATTTCCCAATTAATTCCATGAGGCCAGTATTGTCCTGATACAAAAACAAAGGCATTACTATAAAGAACACTATAGACCAACGACCCTCATGAACAAAGAGGCAAAAATTCTAAACACAAATTTGGCCAATTAATTCCAATAATAACATGTAAAAAGGATGTTATATCTCAACTGGTAGAATTTAGGCCGGGAATGTAAGGATTTGTCTTTTCCTTTCAACATCTGAAAATCAATGAGTATAATTCACCATATTACTAATTTTAAAAGAATCAAATTAGATGATCATCTCAATGAAAAGAGAAAAATCACTTGACAAAATTCAACAGCTGTTTCCTGATAAAATGCCTCAGTAGAGCAGCTATGGAAATGAGCATCCGCAGCCTGATAAACCCGTAACCATGAAAACCCAGAGCTAGTGTCATAGTAAATGGTGGAATTGGAAGCTTCCCCTGCTAAGATCCGGAGCAACAGGAAGGATGTCTGTTCTTACCACTTCTGTTCACTTTAGGACTAGAGATTTTATTTTATTTTATTATTTTTTAAAGATTTTATTTATTTATTCATGAGAGACACACACACACACACAGAGGCAGAGACCCAGGCAGAGGGAGAAGCAGGCTCCATGCGGGGAGCCTGATGTGGGACTCAATCCCGGGGCCCTGGGGTCACCCCCTGAGCTGAAGCAGATGCTCAACCCCTGAGCCCCCCAGGTGTCCCTGGACTAGAGATTTTTGACACTGTAATAAGACAAGAAAAAAGAAGTATAGAAGAAGTATAGTACAACGTATCTGTGAAGAAAGGAGCAAACCATCCTTATTCACAATGTGATAATTTGTGTAGCAAATCTGACAGATTTTTCCAAAAAGCCAATAGAAGCAATGTGTGAACTGATAATGTGAATTTTAAAAGACATCAGGACACAAGATCACAACACATTCATCAGCAGTGGGAGTGTGGAGACGCTCCTGGTGGGGATGCAGACATGTGCAGCCACTTAGGAAAACTGGTCATTACTTTATTTTTATTTATTTACTCTTTACTTTTACTTTTTTTATTTTTAAATTTTAATCAATCAATCAATTAATTAATTTTGGTCATTACTTTAAAGCGAGCTGTGCAGCAACCTCATGATCCCGTCCTACCATCTACGTAGGAGGAAGGGCATCGTGTGTCCATACAGAGACTTGAGTATGAACATGGACAACAGCCTTTACTGGTCTTGGCCCAAAAGTGAAAACAACCCAAATGTCCCTCAATAAAGGAGTCGGTGAAGAAACTTGAGTCCGTTCATCCGATGTAGTACTTTTCAGCCAAAGGATGAAGTGCTGACATGTGCAATCCCATGGATGAATCCAAGACACTGGTGCGGGGCGAAAGCACATCGACCGAAGAGTATGTGCAGGTTCCAGTATATAGAATTCTAATAAATGCAAAATAATGTGGGAATAGAGTAGCTGGGGGAGGGGGGAGGAGATGAAACTTGGTGAGGAGAGGGAGGAAAGCAGAAAGAGACACGAATCCATGAGGAGTGTGTGTGCAGGGGAGTCACCCGCTGGTTCTCTTGGTCACCGTGCTGGTGCTACAGGTGCACACACGCGTCACGGCTCAGCAAGTGTACACTCCACGTGCAAGTAATTTTGCACGGCGATTTTCCCTCGATAAAGCCGGTTTAAAAAACACAACCTAAATTGTGGGAGGAGGGTAGCGGGTTTAATGTTAAAATTATGCCGGTGCAATCTGGCTTCGGGCACTATTTAAAATCATCGGGTTTTAGATGGTTAAATTCTGCTGCTGTATACAGATTTTTAAATTTTGCGAGAATGAATGGTCCAGGTAATGAGGCCACGGGATGAATTCCACCACAGGTGATGCACAACCACAAACTTTCTCATCAGACTAGACCACAGGTGTCACCCGAGGCTGTCCCGGCAGGCCTGGACTGATGTCCACTCCCGTCACGGCCTATATCCCTGCTCCCATCCGTCTCCATGGGGCCTCCAGCTTGTCCGTCGCTCCCTGCCCCCCGACGCCCGCACACCTTGCTGGACCCACCGTACGGTCGTGCGCCGCAGAGCCTCTGGGAGCAGGGCCTGCGCAGGCACCTGCCCTCCCATCCTGTTTCCCCTGAGCCTTGTGGAGCACGCTACGGGCTCTCAACAAACATTCGATGAATAAAATCGTGACCAAGTGGCGAGTTTAGTGGGTGCAGACTTGAGCGTCTGCAAGCCCTGTCGTAGGTCTGAGCTAATTTTCTCAGCGTGGGCATCCGTGGCACGGGCTGCATCTCCACGCCGGCGTCCCCGTGCTGGCGCGCTGTCATGTGTAGAGGATGCGTATGCCAAGCACAGAATCCCAGGAAAGTGTCCGCGCCTGGGCTCGGCACTGAATATAGACGTAGCAGCTTCTCCCACGTGTGATAATCCCATGTTTTCCTCCCAAGGGTCTGCCTCTTTGAATTAACTCGTCGACGTTTGCCTTGTCTGGGCTTCTCCCCACGGTGCGCGCAGTCTTTCAAAGAATGTTTCACTGAGTTGCAAATCGGAGCAAAGCTCTTTTTAAACAGAAGGTTATTTTACTTGGGTATTTACTGGTGATTCCTGGCTTAAAATTAAACAGCTGGGGATTCTCCATGGAGCCTGTGGGGTTTCCATGGCAACCCTGGCCTCAGAAAGGCAGGCGAGGGACAAGCCCCTCCGGATCCCGCGGCGCTCATGGCTCAGTGGCTGGCCGGCAGGGAAAGGGGGTCGAGGCCCCGGACAGCGGTGTTTCCTTGGGGCCTGGAGGGGCCAGGCCTCTGTCCAGGGCCTGTTTGTCAAGTGGGTGAGGAGCTGCTTCTCGTCCGCCAGCCCTGGTCAGAGCAGGGGCTCCGTGGCGCAGTGCCCGTCTGCGGGCACGTCGGCTGCTCTGGCTGCGAGCGGTGGTGCCCGGGGAGTGGCAGGGACGGCGGTCGGTGGGGCCTTTCCTACCTCGGGCCCTTGTCTGCTCTGTTCCAGCAACACCCGGGACGGGATGGTAGGACCACGTGCGGAGCCCCGAGCCGCGGCCGGGGTGGGAGGGCGGGCGGGCGCCCCCAGGCAAGACTTCATGTCCCAGCCCCACCTGGCCCGGGGGAGCTCTGTACTGGGCAGAAGGGAGGGACTCTGGTCCTGCTGGAAACCTATTAGTGAGTGGACATCAAAGGGCCTGGGGCGCCCGGGGTGGGGGGCCAGCAGCGGGGGATGGGGAGGTGATCCTCCGGGGCGTGCGGCTTGGGGCTGGTGGGGCCCAATCGGCCTGAGCCGCTCCCGGCGCCCACAGCCGTGGCCCTGCCCCAAAACGGGACCTGGAGGGAGAGCTTGTTGATGCCAACTGCTCACCTGGAGCCCGCGCTTGTTTCCTGGGTTCTGCTCATTGGTTTCTGGATCCAGAATGCTCGAGTGCGATTCCCGCCCCTCGTGAAGCGTCGCCTCCATTCCAGTTTCCCCGGTGGCTGGACCATCGAACAGGGGTGGGTCCTCGCTGTCCAGGCACGCCCCACCCCGCCCAGCTCTGGGGCCCCACGCGGTGTCCACGCTCACTGGGAACCGGCCTCACCGGTCCCTGAACGTGCTGTGCGCTGGGGACAAGGGCGCGCACGCAGGTCCTGGCAAATCATGACACCGGAGGGGTCCATGGAGTTGAGACACTTGCCGCTGGGCCCAGACACACGGAGCCCCACAGGCCAGGGTACCAGGGTCGCGACCCCACGGCCCTGGCCCCTCCAACAGCCTCAGGCCAGCTGGGGCGCCCGGGAGACGCTTGCAGAGACGCGGCTGGTCCTGACTGACGGCGTGTGTGATGCGGGAGTGGCGGCTGAGACGCTGGCCCTTCGTGCGCGGCTCCTTCTTCCTCCAGCCCCACAGCTCTGTGCTCTTAGGTACGATTATAACCCACATTTCACTAAACAAAAGACAAAAGCTGCTCATTTTCACAATCATTAGTTTTATTCTTAGCGATAAGTTGAGGGCCCCACGGGGAGCAGCCCCTGGGCCAGGCCCGCTGTGGGACAGCAGTGACTGGACATGACCACAGCCCAGCCCCGTGCCTTCTGCAGCTGCTCCCGTGGTCTGCGTCCACCCCGTGGCCCCCCACCCCGGGCGCTGGTGACCTCGCACAGCCTTCTGCCCCCGAGTGTGGGCCGTGCCCCTCACAGACCGGGGGGCGTGGTGAGGGGCCACTCCTGTGACGGTGGCTCAGCATCCACGGCGCCACTTTGCTGTCTGGGAAGGACCAGTCACGTGGGGAGAGGGCCCAAGGACGGTGGGCGGTGCCTGGACTCCACCCCGTTGCCCCCAAGAGCTCCGAGACATGCCGGGTGCTGAGCCCCTGACTCCGTGCAGCGACAGAAGGTCACGCTGGCTGACGCGGGGCTCAGGTGGGTCCGTGGACGCAGCCCCCAGGCTCACGCTCTGCAGCCCGGGCGTGCAAGAGGATGACATGTGGGCACACTCCTCTGAGACCTGCTTCCTTAGCCCCTGGGCACTAAGGACTGGAGCCCGGCCTGCGCCGAGGGTCCGTTCTGGGGTAGCTGTGCTCTGTGTTCTGGGGTGGGCGCCCCAACGTCCTGCCCGCCGGAGCCAGCCACGCGGCTTCTGGAGCTGGTCTGCACACGGTCGGGCACACGCGTTCCCGCGGCTGCCCTTCCTTGGGGTTGACTAACTGGCTGCCGGTTAGATGTGCTGTTTCAATATATTAGCCGTGGGCTCCCCAGACGGGACCCAGCCCCCCACTGCCGCTGCCTGTTCACGTTGGAAGCTGAGCGGCGTCATTAGGGCTGAGACCGACAGAGGCTGGAGTCAGATGGCTGTTGGGTGACCAGTGACATGTGAAGGGCAACCTCGGACTTGGCAACTCTGATCAGAACTGATAACTTTCATTCCCGCAATGAGTGGAAATAGCTTTGTTTTATGTCTCTGGCCGCCTGGCAGCGGCCGCGCTTCTCGGGACGCGTATTTCATTCCATGGGACTGCCAGAGTGTGACCCCGCAGGATTCCGCGTCCGCCGGCCCCCTGGGGCCACCGTCGCCGCAGAGCCCCGCGCTGGCGGCTCTCGGGGGCACCTCTTGACACGCAGACTTTATAAAGGAGGCCGTGGGGCCTAATTCTCTTTTTCTCTGATTTGTCTTACTTTCTCCCCAAAAATGTTCTGTCTCAGTTTGAGTCAGGAGGGTAAATCCGCGAGTGCCTGGGCCAAGCCGGGCGGCTGTGTCCTGTGTCGCTCCCCCTAGAGCCCCCCCGGCACCGACAGCAGGACATGGGCCTGACCCCGCAACCACATCCCAGTGACCATGACCCGCAGTAGCCAATTCTGTCCCTGTTTCCCATCAAACGATTACTCGCCTGCGGCTGATAAAGGACATTTTGGGAAAAGCTCCTAACGAAACATCACTGTGAGGCTGGGTGGCCCTCAAGAGGCAGTGGCAGGGGCCGCGAGCCTGGGCCCCACCCGCCCCTCCGGGGCCCTGACCGGCAATCCTGCCCCAGCAGGGTCCCAAGACCCCGGAAACTCCTGGAATTTTGCTTTTCTTTTCCTGGAGACATTTCAGGGGGCAGCCGCCCCTGAGCAGAGCCCCGCCCCTGCAGGGGTTCCTCGCCGTCAGGCAGCCGGGGAGCAGGTGCCGGCTGGCCGGGGGCCCGGAGCTCCCGCCCGTCACCCGCCCGCCCTTGACAGCAAAGCCCAGAGGGGCCAGGATGCCACTCAGTGACCGGGTGGCCTCGGGGCACAACGAGCAGACGCTGGGCTGCCGGCCATTCCCTGGCGACGACCCGGTTGGCCTCTGGGACCCGCTGCCCGCTGAGCCCTCCGGAGTGCAGACCCGCCTCGGCCAGGTGGCAAATGTTGGCACCTGCGGCGAGTCACATCGTCCCTGGACTGTGCAGGCGGGAGCTAGACCTGCGTGGCCTTCGTCCCCATAACCACGGGCCTCACTCTGGTTGTGGGGGACCCCCCCCACCACGTCCCTGTAGACGCCACCCTGCAAAGTTCCTCGGCAGCCGGCAAAGCTGCGGGTTGTCGGTCCTTGAGACGCACAGGCAGGCGGAGCCCATGTCCCCAAGCAGGTTCTGGGCGGGGGGCGGATGTGAGGTCCCGACCTAGTGGCCCCCGCGACGCTTCCCGAGGAACGCAGGTGTTAGGGTGCGGGCTGGGCCGAGGGGCCGAGCACTGTCGTGACACCATCTCAGCAAACCTAAGACTGTCCTAGAAGTTGTCAATGTGGGGAGAGCAGCCTGTGAGGTCCCGGCGCACATGCGCTGAGCCGCAGGGGGACCTCGCGCACAGGGGACGGTGAGGGCCCAGAACGGAGAACCTCGTCCCTGGATCTGGCCTGGAAGTCCTGGATCAAGGGGGGGCAGGCCGCGTCCCCTCTGGGGCTCCAGGGGACAGTCCTTCCTGCCCTTTCCAGCTCAGGTGGCCCCAGAAGCCCTTGGTGCTCCTGGGCTCGCGGCCGCGTCCTGCAGCCTCTGCTCCGTCCTCACGTGGCTCCTCCGCAGTGTCTGTCTACACCACCCGCCTTGCCCTCCTCCTAACTCGACCACACCTGCACACACCCTGTTTCCAGATGAGGTCGCATTTACAGGTGTGGGGGGTTGGGACGTGGGTCACGTCCTCGTGTCAGTGCTGGCTGGCCTGGGCCCCAGGCCCCATGGCCAGCGGGGTGAGGAGGGGGTGCACTTCCCAGAAGCTGACCTGTGTCACGGGTTTCTACGGATCACACATATGAGATGGGGTCTAGAGGACTGTCCAGTGAGGACAGAACCACTTCCCAACCCGATTCACCTGTTGCTCCCACTCCCACCCTGCCCGCAGCTCTGCCAGCATCCCCGGGCGGTGAACATGGGGTGAGTCCCCGGAGCCTCAGCCTGGGGCTTCCAGGGGAACGGGTGATGGTGCAGGAGGGTGCTCGGAGGGCCCACGGGTGCTGACGCCCATGCCGATGCCCCTGCGGCAGAACACGGGAGGCGGTGTGAGCGCACGGAGACCGCACCCCCTGCTTGCCCGTGGGAGCCGTGCGCACGCTCGGGGCCTCGGCTCCCTGGAGTCTCCAGAACATGGTGACGCCTGGCAGGCCGGTGTGGTCCCACAGGAGACGAAGGCCCCTCCGGGGTGCGGGGACCCAGACCTGCCCCTGCCTGCACACCTGACCGTGTGCGCCTCACCTGAAGCCTCTGGGGAGGAGCTTGGACCTGGTCCTTCTCTGGGCGGCTTTCCTCCACACCCCAGGGAGGGACGCGCCAGGGGTCCCGCTAAACCACCGCCACGGGCACGACGGACGGATGTTGGCCAGGACGTTAATTTTCAGATTAAAAATGAAATGAAATTTCAGATCCCTCCCGCTGCTCTTGCATTACGACGTCACGATCGTGCCGTGAGGGCCGGGTTTTTAGACTGTTTTGTACCGTGCACGTCCTCAAGGTCATAGGGACACAGAGTGGCCCTGTCTCGAGGGCTCTTCAGCCTTTATATCCGGGCTCGGATGCGTCTTCTGCCTCCCGACGCACGCGGGGAGCTTCCGGGGCCTGTTGCCGTCCCGTGCACGCATCCCGCACGGAGCTCTGAGGCCTCCACTCCCCGCGGGGTCCCCAGTCCTGCAGGATGAGGCAGCCCCGTGACCCCACGGAGCCTGACCCACCGCCAGGGGCGAAACCCCACACCCAGTCTCCCTGGGGCCTGGGACTCCCACACAGGCTTCCTGGGGGGCACACATCCTGCCCCTAAAGACGACCTCCGCTGAGCATGTGCGGGTCCGTCCACACCGTAGCCTCGCTTCCCCGGCCTCCTCCAAGCACGTGGTTATAGCCCGATGGACGTGTTGTCTTTCCTGGGGGAGGGCTGGACACTCGGCTCTAGGACCGTGCTTCAAGGCCGTCCTGCTACTAATGCAGCAATTAATTTTCTCTTTGCACTAAATTCTTGTCCCTATAGCCTTAATAGGACTGATTATTCATCAATATTAAAGTGGCAAATTCATTATATTCTAATGATCTGACATCAAATATTAAATCTCATTATACGATTGGCTGGGGATTTATGGCCACTATTAGGGAGCTCAGGTGAGCCTCTCATCACCCTCGGGGGGCCGCTGGGAGCCCTGGGGTTCGCATCCCGGCCTCCCGCGTACACTGGCTGCGGCCGCGTGGGGAGGAAGCTCTGTGGCCTTCGGGGCAGATGGAGGGAGGCATGGGGGACATCCCGCTCTCCTGGAGGGTGACTGTCCAGGGCGTCTGGAGGAGCCCCACCTCTGACCCACGAGGGCTTCTGGAAGTTTCCAGAGCATACTGTGTCTTTCTGCCTGGGAGGACCTCCCACCTCCCACCTCCTACCTCCCCCCTGCCTCCAATGAGCTTGTGTCTCGTTAGCCCCTTGGTCGGCCTCCCTGGCCCACGAGGTCGAGTCGTGTCTCCCACGGCCTGGGGGGACGGTCCCTGGTGCACAAGCATGTCCCCCTGCATCCTGTCCCCTGCCCGGTGGTCCCGTGGCAGGAAGTGGGTGCTCCACCAGCCTCATCGTGGCCTCTTCTGGATCCGTGGCGCCTGGGGCCCGGGACCCCGGCCTCTGCTCACGGGCAGGTCCGCAAGGGTCTCAGGCGACCCCGGGTGAGAGGCCGTGGGAACCCGGGACGCTCTCTCTGGACGTGCGCCCTGCGGTCCTGCTGGGAGATTCCCGCCTGCGCGTCGGGCTGCCCTCCGCAGCGGGACTGGCAGCCTGGTCCTGCGGGACCTACAACACCTGCCCTGTAGAGGCGCAGCGGGGTGGCCGTGGTGCAGTGAGCTCAGGCCCTGGGCCCCCAGAAGGCAGGGGCACTGGTTCCCCCAATGTCACCGCCCGAGTGAGGAGGTGATGGCCGGTCACCACGAGAGGTGAGGAGGGGAGACGGGTACAGTGCCCGCCGAGGTGGCACCCGCCCTACCGTCCTCCCGTGGGGCATGCAAGGCTCCCCCGCTCGGGGCCATGGAGTCTCTGGCGACCCCACACAGTCCTCATCTGGCATCAGAGCCATGGGGGGATGGGCGCCTGGAGTGGGGCCTTGTAGGGGAGTGGCCGGAGGGGGGGCTGCACACACCTGTGCCCACCTGCCCCACTGCTGCTCACATACAGTCCCCACATGGGCTCACTGCCCCAGGGTGTGCCGTGCTTGCACACCCTCACCTGGATGCCCTGTGGGTGTCACCTCTCACCTGGACCCCCCTCAGGTGTCTTCACCCCTCACCTGGACCTCCCTGGGTGTCACCCCTCACCTGGATCCCCCCGGGTGTCATCACACCTCACCTTGACCCACCCTGGTGTTGTCATCCCTTACCTGGCCCCTCCTGGGTATTGTCACCCCTCACCTGGACCCCGCCCCAGGTGTCATCACCCCTCACCTGGACCCCCCTGGGTGTCATCACACCTCACCTGGACCCCCTTGGGTGTCCTCACCCCTCACCTGGACCCCCCTGGACGTCACTCCTCACCTGGACCACCCTCGCCGGATCGTGTCCTCACCTGGTGTCTGGGGACTGCCTGCTGCTGGGCGTCCCCTTGGCTTCAGGGTCTGTGCTGCCCATCTGTGTGTCTCTGGACGCCCTGGGGCCCCTGCTCCCCCAGGATCCTCTGTGGCCCTGAGAATCCCCTTCCGTGCCCCACCTGGACAGCCCTCCCTGTTTCGTACCCTCCCCAGCAACGCTGTCACACAGAACAAGTGTTGGGGAGGATATGGAGACAGCGGTGACCCCTCAGTGTCCCTGGCCCAGGGCTCTCCCTCCAGGCAGGCAGGCAGGGCCACGGGGGGGCGGGGAGAGGACTCAGGCCCCTCTGCTGCAGGGTGAGCAGCGTGAGCACAGAGGGGGCAGGGAGGGGGTGAGTTCGGGTGACCTCGATGACCCGGCTGGAACAGGTTCAGGGGAAGACAGTTTGGGGGGAGCACAGGTTCCCACTTCACCTCTGAACCCCTGTACCCTTCAGCCTCTGGCCGTGGGCACCCACAGGGGTGCAGAGGACGGGATGCGAGCCGGAGCTCTTACCAGCAACCCCAAGGGCCGTCGGGCCTGGCCAGGCCCCCAGCAGCCCAGGTCCCGTCTGCTCAGCCTGTGGCCGAGGGGCCCCTGGATCCTGCCGTCGAGTCTGTCTTCCCAGCGGCCTCGGCCAGAGGCGTGGGCCCCTCCCTGCCCTGTGTCCACTGTGCCAGGGGGATGCCACCTTGCGGGACCTTCATTCCCCAAGAGCAGGACCCCAGACGCCCGGGAGAGCCATGTGTGCGCGGAGCCCAGCGCTGCCAGCGTGGACAGGACCCGGTCTGCCCGTGGTCCCCGGGGGCCCTGTCGCCCACCAGGCATGCGGACAGTCGCTTCGACATACACGCTTTCTGTCGTCGCTGTATTTCTGGAAACAAAATGGCTAAAACTAAAGTGATGCCTCCTGTAGGCAGATGCGGAAGCGGGGCCCCTCCCACTCCCGGGGCCCGTTTCCCTGCACACACGCACCGGCTCCCGGCTCCTGGGGACTGTCCACCCGCTCCGTGCATCTCCCCGATGACCCAGGGGGAGGGGAGGAAGCGCCCCGGCCACACTGCCACCGAGCTCAGGGGCAGGGAAACCAGCCTTGGAGGCGAGGGGCTCCACGCAGAGGCCCCACGGGGAGCCCGGCTGCCTCCCAGGGCGGGTGGAAAGCTGCCATGACTCAGGCTTTGCCTCAGGGAGGACAGCTTACTGCAACAGGGCCACCCCGGGGTCCCCAGCAGGCACCCCGCGAGTGTGGGGACCTGGTTTGTCATGGAACTATCAGCATACAGCGGCAGTGAGGCTGAGTGCCATGAGCCAGCACGGCTCCTGGGAGCCTCTGGGGGGGGGGGGGCAGGAGAACTGGGGCGGGTGCAGCCGTGGGGCTGGGGGCGCGCCGGGCACTAAGCCCACGACCGCGCCTCCGGAAGGAGCCCTGCCTCAGGCCACTGGGGAGGATGAGTTTTGAAGGGCAGAGATCAGCGATCCTGGAAAGGACCTCGGGGAGCAATTAAGACTAGAGGAAATGCAGAAGCCTCTGTGGGGCCGGTGCGGCCTCCTCCCTTAGGGGAGTCAGAAGCAGTTGCCTTTGTTCCCAGATGGGCCTGGGAGGGTGGCTGTTGTGGTCCTGGGGGCAGGGGGAACCGTGCCTGAGCTCGACCCCGACCCCAGCCACCACCTTCGGGAGGAAGCATCTCCAAGGAAGGTGGGTGTAGACCTACCCCTGCAGACCTGTGGGTGCGATGGGAAGCCCACGGCCACTTGCAGCTCAGAAGAGTGAGTTACGGGGTGACATCGGGGGAAAAGCACCTTCATCGGGGGTGCTCAGCCCCGGGACTGGGGTCGGAGCAGCAGGAAAGGACATCAGGGAAGCAACGTTTGTGGGCTGTCAGTGAGACGTGGAGCAGCTGCCCCTCGGCACGCGGGGCCCATGTGTCACCCCCACCCCATGGCCTCTCCATCCAGGGCGGGTGGCCCACCCCCAAGTTGAGGAGGCAGCAATCTAGGCTTCGGGGGCTCCCCGCCCAGGGGATGATCACCGCCTGCAAGTCTGGCTTCCCCCCACACTCTCCCCGGACCCACCCTGCACCATCAGCCGAGGTTCTGGGAACGTCACCTGCTCCAGGACCGGCAGTTCTCCCTCCGGCCCCGTCGTCTGACCCAGGGCCGGGCTTGCTATGAAGGCGACGGCAGCTCCTCCAGGGAGTTTGCGTCGTGACCCTGGGTCCTGGCAGGGTGCCTGGGTCTAGCACAGTACCGTGGCCTGGGCGCCAGTCCGGCCAGTGCAGACGGCAGGACTCTCTCCCGCCAGGCGTGGGGACAGGCCTCCCCTGACCCTGGAGCACACCCGCAATGCCCGCTGGCCCCCCTTCCCCACCCCACCCCGTTTATCCATGACCCAGTAACCACAACAGATGCCCCCTGACCCCGGGGTCTGCACAGCTCTGAGACACCACACTCTTGGGGGGGTGGGCTCCCTGAGGAGGCAGGGGTCCCGGGATGGAAGCTGCTAGATCATCCTTGGGAATCTGCGTTTTCACAGCCCCATTAAAAAGAAAATGGCTCCGTGTTCCCTAGGAAAGCCCGAGTGTTGCTGCTGGACGCGGGAAGGGTCAGTGGGCTTTCGGGAGCAGAGTAAGTCCCTTGAATATTTGCAGCCAAACCAGCTCATTCTGCAGGGGACGAACAGAATGCATGCACGCTGAGGTGTGTGCTTGTGCGTGTGTGTGCGTGCGTGTGCGTGCGTGTGAAGGGTTTCCGGCTGGGTAAGCGTGTTACCCACAAAGGTTAGCAGGTTCAGCCACGGTTACGAACTCGAGTGTTTGAAATAGCCAACAACAGACCTTATCAAGCGTCGTTCACTCTCCAAATATCACTTTCAAAAATCTGAGTTTTTCACTTCCTGACGATCTTTTTCTGCTTTTTAATCTCCTAAGAACATGAAGTATTAAGTAGAAAATTTTAGTCTCATAATTAAGAGTTGTTTACATCGCCCCGGGTCAAACCTGCCACTAAAGCAGACAGAGTCTCCAGAGAGTTCTTGAGTCACGTTCGGTGATGCGCATCTTACATTCAGAAGATGTAATTTTTGAATTTCAGTTATGATGTTTCAACTCCAGAATTTCTATTTGATTCTTTTCATTAGTTTCTCTCTCATTATTGATATTCTCTATGTGATGAGATAGAATGATCATGCTTTTATTCAATTTTCTCAGACAAGTTTTCCATTAGTGCTCCGCACACATTTATAGTAACTGATTTAAAATCTTCATCTGGTAAATCCAATGTCCAGGCCTCCTCAGGGGCAGTTTCTATTAACTGGATCCCCCCTCCCCTTTGCATATGGGCCTTAATTTCCCATTTCTTTGTGCCTTTTCTAATTTTTTTGGAAGGCTGGCTATCTTAAATAATATAACGTAGCAAGTCTGGCAATCAGATACTTACCCCTCCCACCCCAGCACAGAGCTGGTTTAGTGTTGATTCTCTAAGTTTTGTACTCTTTATTGTGTGGGGGCCCTAAAGTCTTTGCGTGGTCAACTTAGAGGTCAGCTACTGATTCCACAGAGATCTCCTAGTGACCTTGATCCAATGTCTCGTGGCCTCCGCTGAAGGGTCCTCTTGGGCAAGCCTTCCATGCTTAGGTAACTCTGCTTGGTCCTCTCTTCCCACTGTGCAGAGCCTCAAGGTCAGCCCCCAGGAGAGGAATTAGAGTCTTCTCAAGTCTTTATGGGCATCAGCACAGCCCCACCCAAGCATGTGGTCTTCGAGATTTCCAGGAGTGTGTTGGCAGTTTTCAACCCCCCTACAGACATCTCATTCCCCAGATTTCCCTTGTTGGTTTTTTGGCCAGTCTCCTTGCTCCTTGTGGCCCCCGCCTGCAATCACCGCCTCAAGGCCACTGCAAAATTAAATGATTGCCGCTGCTTGTTTTTAACAAATATTCTGGACAGAGGCCTGTTTTCATGCATTTGTCTCCAAACCAGGTCAAATATGGAGAAGGCTTCTGAGCGTAACTTTCCTGGCAGACAGATCAAATAGTGACAATTCTCTGGGGACGGGTTTTTGGAGCTTTTAGCCCATTTTCCCCCTAGCGGCTGCTAGGTTGCTGGTTTCCACAGCTGCCATCGTTGTGAGGATGCTATTTGCTTTCGTTTGTTTTTGAAGATTTGTTTATTTATTTTAGGGGGAGAAGGAGAAGGAGAGACAGTCTTAAGCAGACTCCGTGCTGAGTGAGGAACCTGACACAAGGCTCCATCTCACGCCCCTGAGATCATGACCTGACCTGAAACCAAGAGTAGTCAGACACTGAGTGGATGGACTGCAGCACCCAGGCACCCCAGGCTGCTGGTTTTCAGTACTACCAAGAAGTCAGGAGGAGGAGGATGGGAATAAATTAAAATGTCACAAAGCACAGTTTTCTTGGATAATTATTCTTCAGTAGCCATGCGGGTGTTATTCCCAAGGTCAGTAGCAAAGCCAGAATGGCAATCAGGGTCATCGCTGGGAATCCCTAATCAGCAGCGGTCTTCCTAGGAGTGAGAGAGAGGCTGGCTACTTGTGTGTTGCTCAATTTAAAAGGAAATGAAAAAAATGAAAGTTGAATTCTCACAAGCAGGAGGATAACGTTGGCCCCTTCAGTGGAAAATCCTGATTCTCTGCTGAGGATGTGTATGCAAATCGGCCCTCGGGTCCAGAGCCAGCTGACGGAAGGGGAGGCTTTCCAATTTCCCTCCGAGGAAGGAGTCAAAACGCCCATTGCAACGTGTACATGGTGAATCCTTTTCTAAAACTTCTCCAAAGGGTCCTATAGATGCTTGCCGGGGTTTCTCTGCAGCAAGGAGAAAATACCCGCTGTCTCCCAGTGTTGCGGCTGGTAACACAGTCTGAGGTTGTACAAATAGGAGTGGACCTGAAATGCCATTGTGCCCTTCCAGCTGCCATGGGGACCTAGGGAGTCCCACGTGGGTGGAGTTGGGTGCAGCTCCATCCTTGCGTGGCCCCGTGGATCCATGGCCACCTTTCTCCATTTGTTCCAAGGGAACGACTGGGAAATAGTTTGGGCTGCGCGACTCGCACGCGAAGGCTGGTACGATAGGAGGGACCAAGCGGAAGGCTTGTAACTGCTCCCCTTCCGACCAGGCCACAGTGCCGGGGCAAGAGTTCTCCCGTCGGCAGCCACACACCTGATCCTGGGAGGCCCCAAGGGCTGACAGCCGCCGTCAGAACTCCCTGTTGAGTCACTCCGTCCTTGGCTAACGCCGGTGGATCATGGTTGGATCATAAATGTAACTAAACGATAGTCCCCACTGCAGAGCTTTCCCACCAGCTGTGTTTATCGAAGCAGATCAACACCTTCTCTCGCGCTTGGTATGTGTGTTTATAACCATCACGGCATCTTCTCCAAGGACCTCGCTGCTTGCCTACGTGTGCCATTTACTTGGTAGATGGTGTAGACTTGCCAAATGCTTTTTTCCTCCCCAATCTTCATCAGGAGGGAGGCTCGGAACAGTTTGTCTTTATGCGACAAGCATTTATCTTATATTGTTCGGGGTTATGTTAACTCTGTTGCTTTCTGTAAAAATAGATTCTGAAAGTATATCGATCATCCGGGTTTCCCGCAGAACAGAACCCCGATCATCAGTGTTGGATCCACTCTGATGCCAAGTGGACTGGAGAGTAGGAAGTGCCAAGCTCCCTTGGGTCCTACTTATCATAATGTATTATTAATTATTATTATTGTTGATACATTGATTGACACTAATTTTATTTTATTTTATTATTTTTAAAAGATTTTATTTATTTATTCATGAAAGACAGAGAAAGAGAGAGAGAGAGAGGCAGAGACACAGGCAGAGGGAGAAGCAGGCTCCATGCAGGGAGCCCGATGTGGGACTCGATCCCGGGACCCCAGGGTCACAACCTGAGCCAAAGGCAGATGCTCAACTGCTGAGCCATCCAGGCGTCCCAGATTGACACTAATTTTAAATAGAATTTTGCATTGATATTTATAAATAATACGGATCATTTTGGTAATTTTGCTATGTCTTTATTCAATTTTGTTTTTAGAGATATACTAATTACATAAAATTCAAAGGAGAGTTATTCTTACAAAATACTTTCCATTTTCTGGAATATTTTAAATAGCATGGACTCATCTGTTTTTACTTTAGTAGATTAAAATGAAAATCAGTTTGAATTTCAGTTTAAATGCATCTAATCCTTGTGATTTTTTTTCAGTGGTAGATCTTTAATGAGTTTGTGATTATTTTTTATGCTAATTGGCCTATTCAAGTTTTCCACTTCTGGGATACATTTAGTTATTTTTTTATATTTCTAAGGAATTATCTCTTTTTCTACATCTATAAATATTTTCATAGAGTTAGATACATTATTACCTTATAATTATCTCAACTTTCCCTTTATATGTGCTTATTCTCATGTTTGTTCCTTACGCCCCCCGCCTCCCCCTTCCCATAATTAGCTTACCAAGGTTTAACTTCAAAGGATCAGATTTGAATTAAGCCACGTTTTCTACTTATTTGGTTTACTATGTCAATATTTTCGCTTTCATGTTTGTTCAATGCATTTTCCTAATTTATGGGTTCGTTTTGTTATTTTCCTAATGTCTTCAGCAGAATTCCGAATTCCTCTATCTTTATTTTTCTTCAAAAGTAATGAAACTATGTTAGGACAATGTGTTTTCTTTTAATAGAGTTTTTCCTGGGTCCAAATGGCTTCGGCATGAAATGTTCTCCTTTCCAAAGCTCCCTAGGTACTTTTTCATTTCTTTTTTGATTAACTCTCCGATCCAAGGATTATCCATAAGTAAATTTCTTATTTTCAAGCCCTCAAGATATTTTCGGTCTTCTTTTTCATTATGATGACTAATTTTACTTTTTAATGATCAAATGATAGGACCAGCCAAGTTTCCACTTCCGTTTTAATTGTTTCAAAAGGTTTCATTTGAGGCTGAGCACGTCACCAATTTTGGTAAATAGTGTCTGCAGGTGGAATCGCTGCTTCTTTTTGAAGGACGCTAATGTGCAAACCGCTCAGTGCTGGTGTGGCGGTTGTTAAGATGTCATAAATCTATTTGATCAAGTTTAGTGGTTATTCCCTGAGATTTCTCTATGTCTCTATTTACTGGTGCTTCATCATATCCTAGGTCTGCACAATAATAAAACAGGTGCAGAGAAGTCTCACTGCAATATCGATTTTTATCAAGTCCTCTCGAATTTCTAGTAGCTCTTGCTCTAAGAATCACTCACATTTATCATGTGCTGAGTGATTTCTAGAGTCACTCCCGTGGACCTCGCAGGAGCCCCCGGCATCGGGAGCCCCCCTCATTCATGTGCACCCCGTGGCCGCCGTGCAGAGCTTCCCTCCAGGGCTCCTGCAGGACCCCTCGCTGGCCACCTCTCGCTGCTGGCCACCCTTTCGACGCACAGAGTGTGAAAATCATCACTTCTTCATGAAGTTTGCCTTTTATTCTGGTAGGTTTAACCCTCTTTATGTCACTTAGTATTTTTTTTATAAGCAACTTAACAGCTTTATCGAGGTATAATTGATATATAAAAACTGTAGGTGTTGGGGATCCCTGGGTGGCTCAGCGGTTTAGCGTCTGCCTTTGGCTCAGGGCACGATCCTGGAGTCCCGGGATCGAGTCCCGTGTCGGGATCCCGGCATGGAGCCTGCTTCTCCCTCCTCCTGTGTCTCTACCTCTCTCTCTCTATCATAAATAAATAAATGAATCTTTAAAAAAAACTGTAGGTGTTTAATGTATATAGTTGGGTGAGCTTGGACACATGCAAACCCTGTGACCCATCACAGTGGAGGGAGCAGACACGAGCCACACTTCCCGGGGAATTCCTTGTAGCTCCCACTTTTCTGTGGCAAGAACGTTGAACACGACATTTACCATCTCAGCAAATTTCTCCATGTACAGTATCGCTCTGTTGACGATAGATGCCGTTGTGCAGAGGCTCTCGAGCCCTCCTTCATCGATGTAGCTGGAACCTCAGGCACGCAGCTCCCCACTCCCCCTCCCAGGCCTGCAGTCACTGCTCTGGTCTCTGCATCTGCGGGTTTGACTACTCAAATTGCCTCCAATAAGTAGATCATGTAGTATTTTCCCCTGGTGACCAACTCACTTTGTTTAGAGTCATGTCCTCCAGGTTCCCTCATGTTATTGTTATTTTTTTAAGGCTAAATACCCTTCCGCTGTGTGAATGCTCCACGTTTTCTTTATCCATTCGTCCATGGATGGACATTTTCGGTTGGTTCCATATCCTGGCTGTTGTGACTAATGTGCAGTGAATTTTGGGTTGAGGGGGGCAGATATGTCCTTGATATCCTGCTCCTGATGATTTCCATATAGACTCAGAAGTGGGATTACTGGATCTATGATAGTTTTATCTGTAATTTTTTTTAAAAATGTTTTTTTTAATTTATTTATTCGCAAGCGACACAGAGAGAGGCAGAGACACAGGCAGAGGGAGAAGCAGGCTCCCTGCAGGGGGCTCAATCCCAGGACCCTGGGGTCACTCCTTGAGCCAAAGGCAGATGCTCAACCACGGAGCCATCTAGGTGCCCCTATCTTTAATTTTTTGCTGTCTTGATGAACACTTAGTATTTTAACCTCAATTTCCATTTTGCCTTTATCAAACTAACTTTTGTTTAGTTCATATTTTTCTCCCCTTCCTAACGTACCAGCTTTTTAATCAGCAAACATTCTCTGTTGCGGGTTTTGTTGCTGACACTTGTCCTTTGCTGAGCCTCCGTATTTCTTCCTTTATTTCTGACGCCGTCCTATGATTTCATTTTGCTTCTCTTCCTCTCGCATTCTGTACAGACCGGCTTTGTTGTTAGTCAAAACCGAAAAGCACAGTCACTAAAGGGGGACGACCGTCCACTCACCGTCAGTATAATGACTGCCACATGCGACGCTACTGGTCACCGAACACGTTACGTTTATTGTGCATTTGACTTCCTTGTATTCGCAGTTTTGTTCAAATGGTTGTTTATTACATTTTCTGCATTTTCTATTTGGAAGCTCCACTGTAATTACTCCCTTAGAATCGACATTGTTAGGGGATTATCTCCCGACACTGGAACACAGGACCCTGCTCCCTCCCTATGGTCCTCTGTTCCCTGGGCCGGTGCCTGGGCGGTGATGGGCTCCACTCACTTTACAACTCTCTCCACTGATAAGACCTTTCAGACAGCTTTGCTTTTCCCTCCCCGCCTCCTCAACCTTCTAGATTGTGCTAAGATTGTGTAAAATCTTATTTATGGACCATGATTACAATTTCCATTTTAGTTACCAATGGCATTTCTCTGTATTTAGCCTGCAGATACACTCCCATGTTAGAGGTGATACAGGAACAAGGGTGCTGATCGCACTGTGCCCAGGAGAAGTTAATTACGGGAAGCGACCCAAATGTCCACCAATAGGAGGCTGATTGTATAAATTCCGGTGCATTCACGCCTTCGAACTCTGTGCAGCTGTTAAATGTAACTAGAACACTCTTTATATCTTCTATAGAAATAATCTCCAGGTGGAATTTTAAGGGATGACAGTACAGTACAACCCGATGTGTGTAAAATGTCACTATTTTATTTCATTGGTGAGGAGGGGGACTCAGGGCTTTATGTGAGCACAGGATGATGAGTCTGCTAGAAAGACATGAGAATGAGCTATGTTTTGTGCACCTGTGCAGAGGAACTCGGGTGGCCTCAGTGCACCTGGACACCTGTGCACCTGTGCAGAGGGGCTGAGGTGACCCCTGTGCATCTGTGCATCTGGACACCTGTGCAGAGGAACTGGGGTGGGCCCTGTGCCCCTGTACACCTGTGCAGGGGAGCTGGGGTGGCCCCTGTGCACCTGTTCACCTGTGCAGAGGAGCTGGGGCGGCCCCTTTGAGACCCTCAGACCGGCTCCTGGGTGGTGACTGGGACCTCTGTGAGCATTGTCCCTAAGGGAGCCAGCAGGTGGCGCCTGTGTGGGACTTGTGCGACTGCACTGTGCCTTCTGTGCTGGAGGGGTGTCCTCTGGGCGGGTTTGGGGGCCCGGATGAGGTCTCTCCTTCCAGGGCTCCAGGGGTCAGGACATGACCTGTGTGCCCTCTGACATCTGCTTTGCTGAAAGTTTGCTCTGTTTTCTGTTCTTTGCACCCCAAGTGTGCCCTCCTTTCCATCCTTACTGCGGGGTCAGGAGCTCAAGTGGGACCCCGGGCACCTGCTGGCCGTGAGGCTCATCTCCTTGGTTCCGAGGTGGTCTCGGCCTCTCGCTTACCTGGCCTCCCCTCTGTCCTCTCCCCTGAAGGATGGTAACAGGTCCACCTCCTGACTCCCCAAGAGATTCCTGTTCTTGCCTCGCACGAGCTCCATCCGGGTTCTGCTGTTTGGTTGGTATCTGCCTTGGGGTTGGCACCTTGCGGCTGCAGCGCTGCGTCCTCACCTTTAAACATGAGTTCTATTTTGCTTTGTTTATTTGGGGGGTCGCTTCCCCCTAGAAAGTCCTGTTCAGATGTTACCTCGCTGTCCTCCAGGATCCTGCAGGCTCCTTCCTGCCTCCCGCCTTCAGTTCCTGGATCTTGAGATGTGCCACCACGGGGCATTTAGGGCCACAGTCTGCCTCTGGGGCGGGGCCTCCCGGCTGCTCACCCCTCCACGGCTCAAGGGGGCCAGGATGTCAGGACTCGCTGGCAGGTTTGATGGAGAGGGACCTGACCTGGGGTCCTCGGTGAGCTCTGGGCCGTATCTCTGGAGGATTTGATGTCTCTTGGGTCCAGACAGGTTTCCAGGCTCAGCTCACGTCGAGGGACCCCAGACCCAAGCTCTGTGGATCCTGAATGCTCACAGGACTGAGGCACGTCGTGGCCATCAGAAGAGGACAGATGAGACCTGGACACGAGGACCAGGACCTCCTGGCCCTCCCAGCGCCTTGAGCTCCATCGGGACCATTTGCAGATTCCCGGGGATGGAGGCGCCCCCGAGCCCTTCCCGACCACAGTTGTCACAGCGCCCCACAAAGCACTGCTCTGGTCAACGCTACGCAGGGGATGAGGACCTTGGCCCTTGAGGCAACAGCCTCGTCCTGGCAGCCTGCAGCCAGCGGCTGGTCCACACGGGAGCGTGAGGTCAGAGCTTGTCCGGGAGGAACTAATGGGCCATTGCTGCTTCCTTGTCATGCCTCTTCCCTGGCCACTTCCCTGAATTGGGCCAGGGGGGCTTCAAATGACCCCCCAATTCCCCTGCATCTCTGTAGCTCTGCCAAGATGCATTTTATTACTGACCCGGAGCACAACCCGGGTCCCTGAACAAAAATCTCCAGTCGTGCCAAGCTGATCTTTTATTGTTGCTATTAAACATTTATTAAATACTCTGTACCCTGCCAAAGCCGGGAGATGGTAACAGGGGGATGAGTGAGGGCCAAGGTCTTGGCAGACGACAGCACGAGTCACCCCCTCGGGTGGCCCTGAGGTCGGGCTTGAAGAGGTGCTCCGGGGATGCTGGGCGGAAGAAGAGCATCGTGGGCATGAGGAGGGTTGCAGGTGGCAGGTGGCAGACAGGAGGTGTGCCCTTGGGGGTCACGAGAGAGGAGCGGTCACCAGGACCTCGGGGCTGTGCTGGGCACGGGCTGGGACAGGGCAGAGCCGGGTGCCTGGCCAGTGAGGCCCTGGAGAGAGCGAGTCTGTCCTGCAGAGGTGCCGTGCTGCTTCCGTCTCTGCAGCCGCGGCGACTGGGACCACATGTACCAGGGGCCCCAAGGGGTCATCAGGGCAGCCTCAGGTCACAGGACGTGGAGAGGAAAGGCCAGCCCTGCTAGGGAAGGACCCATGGACAAGCCAGACCCTCACGGCCAACGTCATTCAAGAAAAACACGCTTCCAGGGGAAACAGCAGCCCTGGAGAACCTGGGGCGGATCGTCAGTGTCCCCGACTTCCGGCCAAGGCGGGCGAGGTGTTGCGATGCAGCGACGGGGCCTGGAGACCTGGGCTTGGACCTTGGCCTGTGTGACCCGAGGTGGTGCCTCCACATCTCCTGTGACCTGAGCAAAATGGGGTCCCCTCCTGGGGTGTGGACGCAGCTGCTTCTGCATGGGTGGGGCCTCTTCCACCCGAACCCAAAACGTAGGGCTGCCTGGGGCTGGCCAGCAGGCTCTCCTGCCCCCTGGAGCAGCGCCATCCCCGCCTGGGGACACTCCCTTCCCAGGGGGTGCCCCGAGGTGCCGACTGGGTCACTCCCATGCACACAGCGCCAGGCTTGCTGTGTGGCCTGGTGAACCCTCCCCGACGCGCGGCGGCCCGAGTGCTGCCCGGAGGCCGGGTGCTCGTTCTGAGTGCTGGGTGCGTGCACAGGGTGACCCGCGGGATCCCCGGAGGCTGTCTCAGGGCGTCTGCTTCCCATTCTGGGGCCGGACCAGCGCGGAGCGGGCGCCGCCGAGTACCTCCCTGCCGAGGGGTCAGTACCTCCCACCGGCGGGCCCAGCGGGACCCAAGCCTTCCGCATTTTACAGAGGGTTTCTTGGGGGGAGAAGCTCTGTGGGGACACATATCAGGGTAATTTTGTATCATTGAGCTTTGGATTTTGGAGTAATTTTAGATTTCGGTAACACTGCCCGAGCAGTAGGGCGGCCCAGGCCCCGCGTGGCGATGGTGGTTGGCTCCTCCGAGACGGTGGAAGGGCCTGGGCCCACCTGCTCGCACCCCATTCTCACCGATGCTCCGCAGACACCTCCTTCCCGCTCTATGGACCCTGACGGGGATGGTCCGGGTTGAGGGGTGCGGGTGCCGGTGTCACACACGCACACGCTGCCGGGCGGTCAGAGCTGCGACGTCGGGGCCACCCTGCCCTCTGCTGCACAGGTTCCTTCCTCCACTGTCTGCTCTTCGCCGCCGACTCCTGCTTGGGGGTCCCCGTCCCCCCAGCCTACACCTTCCCGTGGACACGGCCCCGGTCGTCCTGCAGTCTCAGCAGGGTGGACGCCACCTCCTCCAGGAAGCGCTCCCCAGACCCATCTGTCTGGGCTCCATACCCCTCGCCGGTGCTCCTGGACAGCCGGGCGCGGTCCTCCATTGAGGAGACCCGGAGGTCGCCCCTGCACTGCTGGCAGCAGGGCCCTTGGGTCAGGTGGTGGCCGCACGGAACGAGGCTAGCCAGCCCGCCTCGGCGGCTCATGCAGGTCCGGTGGCGGCGGCCGTGGCCCAGCGTCCACCCCGAGGCGGGCCCCGCATGTGGCGGCTGGGACGGCGGCGGCCACCGGGGGGCACTGTTGGCCAGTGCTGGACCAGCGCTGGTGGGGCCGCATCCCGGGTGTGCCCTGCAGTTGCCGGAGCGCTGGAGGCAGCTGAGCAAGGGGCTTTGCGGGGTCCTCGGAGGGGCCGCGGGACCAGGAGCTCCCAGAAATGCAGTGGGGCCTCTGAGGACTGCTCGGGGGGGCAGCTGGGAGCTGGGAGCCGCCCCAAGTCCCCCCGCCTCCCCCGAGCCCCAAGGCTGCCCCTCCCGGCCCTGGGCGGTGGACCCTGCTGCGTGAGGGGCTGTGTTGGGCTGCGTGTGCTTCTTGCCAGGCCTCGGGGGCGAGGGGGGCCCAGCACGGCCCTTGGGGCTCACTGCCTCGGGGGTGATGTCAAGGCGTCCCAGACCCTCCCCGGGTCTCCATGCGCTGGGCCCGTCCCGCAACGGCCGTGCCAGGGGCACGGTGGGGGGGCGGGGGTCGTGGGGTCCACGGGGCCGTGCTCGGCCTCCTGCCGTCGGGCTGTGGGAGTGGCCGTGGGGCATGTTCCCTGGCAGGGCTGCTGCGTGTGGAGGGGCAGGTGGCCGGGCTGGGCTGGCGTGGGGGGTGGGCACCTCTCTGCGTCCTGCGTCCTCTCGGGCCGGGCTCTATGTGATGGGGCCGTGTCTGGGGAGCGGTGGGTCTCTAACGTGGTGTTAACCCCCAATGCAGTGGGACCCGGATCCGGAGGGAGGCCTCTGGCTGCGCAGGAGTTAGGGGGATGGTCCCCCCAGCTTTCCTCTAGGACTCCCTGGTTTTCCTTTGGGGACCTCTGCTCCCATGTGACCTCATGCCAGCCCATCTTCCCGCAAACCTCCCCGGGTTCAGGGCCCCGGGGGCCACCTCCCTCTTCCTCTTGGAAGAATGAACTGGAACCGGACCGTCCGGCCCCCCGAAACCCAGCTCTTCCCGCCTGGTTCCTCCTGTCCTGCTTTCTCTCCCCTATGTGGCTGGGGCCACGGCCCTCGGGGCAGCCCACTTCCCACTGTCCACTCAGTAGGAGGGGCCCCAGCCCCCCTCCCGCCCACCTCCAGCTGCCCCCGCCCCCTCACCACGGCACCCCTGCAGGCTGACCACCGACACCGTGCAGACTTCCTTCATCTGCCCCGGAGCCTGCGGGGCCCCTGGCAACATCCCACCTTGCTGCAAACACCGGGGGTCGGGACTCCCACGGGCTGGGCTGGACGCAGGGACACGTGTGCCCTCAGCGGAGGGGAAGTCACCTCGCACCTGTGCGGATGTGCTTCTGCCCACATGTGCTCGTGTTCATGTGTCTAAATGCACACACGTTTGCGTGCAGGTGCCTGTGTATTTGTGTGTGCACATGTAGGTGTTTGTTCTGCACACGCATTCGTGTCTGTGGGGATGCACGTGTTTGTGTGCATGTGTGTCTGTGTGCACACATGTGTGCCTCTGCACTCGTGTGTGCGTGTGTGCATAAATGCACCTTTATGTGCACAACGTGTGTGTGCACGTGCTTGCCTGTGGGTGTTCTGTGTATGCTAATGTGTGCATGCCTGTGTATTTGTGCACGACAGGTGTGCAAGTGTGCGTTTCTCTCTCCCGGTGGATGACGAGCCTCCCAAAACCCACCCCAGTCCCGTGTCCCTGACCCCGTCTTTCCCTCTCCACTCTCTGCCTGGGTCCCGAGTGCAGAGCTCAGATTGCAGGGGCAGGTCCACGAATGTGGTGACCAGCCGGCTCCCACAGTGCCCCCCTGGATGCAGGGCTGAGGTCCTCCCACACATGAGTCCTGGGCTGCCTCGGTGGTGCCCCAGGGGCCCCGAGCTCCTGGTCATGCTGCCCAGGCTCACGGCCCCCTCCCTGACCCACGTCCCCGCTCACCGTTGGCTGCTCCTCCTTCTCCCCGGTGAACTGCTGCGCTCCCGCGCTGGAACCTTCCATCTCTCCCGACCCTGCTAGTAGCTCATTACTTGCTCCAACCAGACCTATTCCCCGCCAGTTGTCTGCAGGATGATGAGCTTCCCTCCCAGGCCTTGAGCCCGTGCGAGGCCCACGGCCCAGGGTCAGAGACACGGCCATGCCGCCACTCGGTGTCCAGCGTCCCTGTGTGGACGCTCAGTGGACGGCCCCCCCCCGCAGCCCTGGGCCCAGCTCGCCCGGTGTCTAGGAGAGAGATGATACCTAATCTGCAGAAAGTCACTCTTAATTCACCGCATTTTCTTCCTGAAGGAGACCTTCCGTGGGGGCAGGGACTTCCACCCCCAGCCCACTCCGGTTCCACGCCGGGTCTGTGGGCCCCGAGCTGCGTGCATCACGAGGGCAGGTCAGCGGCCGCCTGCGTCCTTGTCTGTTGGGGCAAAGTGCTCGGCGCTGTATGATTCCTAAACATGCGTGGGCCTTCTGTGAGCTGGGAGGGGCCTGCTTGCAATCCGGTTTTAACCGTGAAACAGCAGCCCTGGGAGGGCCATGTGTCTTCCCTTCACGGGGGACAGAGCAGGGGCCCAGAGCAGGTGGACCGTCTGCCGGGAGAGGGAGAGTGTGTCCTCCGCATCCCAGGCCGAGGCCGCGTCCCGCTGGGGCCCGCTCAGCGCTGGCGGCAAACGATGCCGGAGCCCCCGCCACCTGCATCCCTGTGACCTGGGCCGCCCTTGAGGGGCGCTGCTGGGGCCCCGAGCACCACGAGCCTCCTGGCTACAGGCTCCTCCAGACCCGTGCAGGGGCCGCCCTCTGGGATTCAAACCAGAGCCAGGTGCATGCTTCCCCGGCACCCATGGACCTCGCTTGTCTTTTCCCCGCAGAGAGGGGGGCGCTGAGGGGTGACGTCCAGGCCCTGGGCCTGAGCGAGCCGGGTGGTTGCTGGGACGGGGAGGAGACCACCTGGGGCAACACTCTGTCATGACTTCACCACGGAAACAGGTCCCGTGTCCTCCGGAAACGGGCTTCCTGGAACGGGGGAGGGGTGGGAGGCAGGCACCGGTCTGGGTGCCCCTCGCCCGGCAAGCCCGCCTCTGCTCCCAGGGCCTGCCCTCCCCTGCGCATGCACCTCGCTGCCCGAGGGTCTCTCTGATGCCTGTTTGCTTTGGTCCTTTTTTTAGTAGAAGGAACACCTTCCTCGTCCCCCCACCGATGATGTAAATTAGGAAAACCCCGATCCTCTCTTCACTCTTCTTGCCAGAGTGTGTGAGACCCTAGGGGTCCTGCTGAGCATGAAACTCCTGTGCATGGGCCCCATCAGGTCCCGGCTCCTCTCTGGGCAGTCAGGCTGGGAGAGGAGTGGGCCCTGGGGCAGCACCTGGAGCCCGGCTGGGCCTTGATGTGGGGGCTGGGGGCTGGCACCTGCTGTCCCTGGGGGGTCCGGGGGACCCCGGAGCAGTCTGGAGGGGCTGTGCGGCAGGCTCGGTGCTGACCCCCGCCCCTGCCCCCACCACACCTGCCCTGTACCTTTCTCGACCTCAGGGTGGCTGCAGGGCTTCAAGGGGAGGGTCTCATGGGCCAAGAGAATCAGGGATGAGGAAAGATGGAACCCCCGACACCCAGCCGGGTGAGCCAGGGCTGTCGTGGGGCTGAGAGGGGCCTGCTCTCCGGGGCCTCGTGGGGAAGGGGGGCTCTTGGACACGGACAGTGACTGTCCCCGCAGCCACCCTCGCTGCGCCGAGCATCCGTGATGATTATGTGCAGTGCAGGAAGGAGCCTTACAGACTCAGGACTCAGGGGTGGCCTGTCCTTTCCCTCTTGGGGGTTTTCACCTGAGGCAGGTGAGCCCACCTGAGCATGGCCGGCCCAGCCACAGGGCACTCGGAGCCTCACCAGCTGGCCGCGAGCATCTCTTTGGGGTTGGCACGACTTACTCCCGTTGCTTGGCTCCTTTGTGTGACTCTGGTCTTGGGGCAGATGAGCTGGACGGGAGGCCATGGTCCCTGGGGCAGCAGGTGTGAGTGGACCGGGTCCCCATGAGGCCAGGACAGCTTGGGGCGGTGAGGCCAGAGGCCGCAGAAGGGCCTGCAGTGTGCCCTCGGCCTGCCCTAGGCCTTCCAGAATCTTCTCCCCCTGCTCATGGCCCTCCTCAGCCCGTGCACGGTGATGTTGATGTGGCCATCGGGTGCGGATGTGCGGGGCTCAAGGAAAAGGCAGGTGTGACCACAGAGGTGCCTGGCTCCGGGGAGAGCCTGTGACCCGTCATGACCTCCTGTTCTCCCTCCTGACCTGGGGGAGCTGCTCCAGACCCAGTGCCCACCGCGCCTTCAGAGGGGCTGCAGAAATCCTTCTAGAAATTTGGCTCCTGGAGGACATGGGGCTCCTGTGTCGGGGAAGGGGCAGTGGGGGCAGAGCTGGACGCACCTGACTCTCCGATGGGGGCTCAGAGCTCGGCCAACTGCCCAGAGGGCACCAGGTCTCATGGCCCCAGCATCCACTGTTAACCGCCAGGACGCAGCCTTGTCCTCCCCGGGCTGGGGAGCCCCACTTACCGCCGGGCCAGCCGCGCTCCTCCTTAGGGCTCTGCTCGAGGGCGGGAAGGGCCTGGGTGTGCTTCTGAGCTGTGCAGCCTGGCCTGGGGCACAGCCGGCGTGGCCGCCCCGAACCTAGCCCCCGACCACACGCTCGGGCCCGGCAAGCGTCCCTCTGGCTCTGCCCCACGGACGCCTGGGGGAGGTGAGGGTTTTGGGTCCCGGAGCATCCTTGGGGGCGGGGGTCTGAGCGCCGCCCGGTCCTGGCCACCAGGCTGCACCTGCTGGCGCTCCGGGGTCAGTGGGTGAGTCCAGCGTCCAGGCTCTAAACCCGGCCCATCCATCCGCACAGCGCGTGCGCCGACAGCGACTTTTCTCCAGGTTTCGTCGGTGAGGAGTTGACAGTCAGAACTGGAGTGTGAGGAGGGCTCACGAGCGAGGCTCCAGGACCGTATCTGCTGTGAGATAATCGCCACCATCGAGCTAACCAGTGTTCCCGTCACCGCGTCGGCACCACGGTTCTGCAGCAGGAACGCGCCCCGGGCCTGCGGCCTCTGCACGACCGCATCTCCATGTCCCCCTTGGCCCCGCGGCCGCCGTCTGACGGTGACACTGTTTGGGAACTAGATGGCCATAGAAGTACATATGGGTTGATTTTTATTAAAATTTAATACCAGCTAATTTGGTTTTCAAAAAAAAAGTAAAAAAGACTTATTGAAATCATTTTAATGTCGATGCTTGACATCCATTCGTTATCATTTACATTTTGCCTTTTGATTTTAATAGCTAATTATTCATATTTTGAAATAAAATTTTTTGGAGGAAACATAAAAAGTATGTTTATTTTTTCTCTTAAACTTTAATTTGTGTTTTTATGAAAATGTATCCACATGTGTATAATTTTAATACAATTATATTTTATTATTTAGGCCTCTAATTCTCTATATTTTATTATTTAGGCCTTTACTTTCAGCAGAACACAAAGTGGGTGAATCATGATTAAAGTCTAGTGAGTTTGCTGAAATTCAATTAGAAAGATAAGTTTATACATTATGCATGTTTTTATCTTATTACTGGAGTAAACACCACGGCACACCCACCGCACACCCGGGCTGGGCCTGGGTCCAGGGCAGAGTCATCGTGTGGGCGACATGCAAACTGGCTGAAGTGACGGGACTAATCGAGTCAAGCTGAGTTGGACTGGACTCAACAGAGTATAGACGGCGCACTTGCGGAGTCAACTGCGTGTAGTTGGTCTCTTCGTGTGTGTGCACACATACCTACCTACACACACCCAGCACCCACACACACAACATACTGCACACACATACCTACACACACACACCCAGCACACATACGTGGACACATGCACATATACCCTATGCACACATACATGGACATATGCATGATACATACATGTGTGGCCACACACATAGGCCATATATACACATCACACGCACACACGCATTACATATACACACATACCACATACACACATGTACACACATGCACACATACCATATACACACATACAGCACACACATCACACACCATGTGCATACACACATACAGCACACATGCATGAACATATACACAATATGTACATATGTGGCCATATGCATAGGCCATATATACAAACATCACACACATCACACATACCACGTACACACACAACATACTGTACACATATACCTACATACACACACCCAGCACACATACGTGGACACATGCACATATACCCTATGCACACATACATGGACATATGCACAATACATACATATGTGGCCACACACATAGGCCATATATACACACATCACATGCAAACATGCATTACATATACATGCATACCACATACATACATACTATATACACACATACAGCACACACATCACACACCATGTGCATACACACACAGCACACATGCATGAACATATACACACTACACACACGGACACATGCACATATACCATATGCACACATACATGGACATATGCATAATACATACATATGTGGCCACATGCATAGGCCATATATACACATACTACACACATGCATACGTTAGATATACATATATACACACATACATACAATACACATCACACATACATACATACACAACATATTGTACACATATACCTACATACACACTACCCAGCACACATATATATATGCCTGTATATACACATAAATGGACATATGCATAATACATACATATGTGGACACACAATATACGATATATACACACATCACACACATACCACACACGTGCATTACATATACACATATACACAAGTACACATACAACACACATCACACATGCATGAACATATACACACCACACACATATATGAACACATATACCACATGTGCACATGCAGCACACATATCACATACACAGCACATACACGGACATACACATATTACACAGATATGTGAACACACACATACTACACACATATACACACAAACTTGCTACACACACAGCACATGTACATGTGGACACACACGCAGACATGTCCCATGGGCCTGATTCTCTGGAGACCCCCGACTGCTCCCCTGTCATACCCCAGCTCCAGCTCTGTGTGAGCATCAGACCCACCTGTGCAAACACTCCTACCTCCAGCCCCGTGGGGGCCACGTCAGTCTTACAGACATGACCTGCTGCACACACAGGTCACGGGAGTGGTCACGCCGTGAAACTCTGCGTGGCTCCGCAGCAGGAAGTCTGGGGCTGTTACTCCTGCATCTTATTTTGAGTTTGCCACTTGGGTCCCCTAGTTTCCTGGGCTGCGCTTCCTTCTTTCCAGGAGGTCCGGGAGGCTCAGGGCAACCTTGGTGCGTATGATGGCTCTGCTCTGGGTGCGAGGCTCCCCAGGCCCAGAGGAGCTCAGCCGGTGGGGAGCCAGGAGCCTTATGGTTGCCCTTGTCTTCACCGCCCTGTGGGAGCCCCTGGGGTCTCTGGGGTTGATCCTCGTGCTCACACAGTCGGATGCCACATGCGAGGAGTGTGATGCCCTCTGACTGGGGGCGGGGCACTGCCCTCTTTGTAGCAGATCTGACTCGGTCTTTAACCCCCGACGGGAAACCTGTAGCAGGAGCTCCCCCGGCAGAGCCCTGCCCCAGTCCTCCCCTGCCCTACCACACACAGACCCATGCATTTTGGAAGTTCATTGGGTTTGACCAATTCCTGTCCACTTTCCATCTATTGCTGTAAAATGAACAGGAAGAAATTACACATCGCGAGGAGGCAGAGATCTTAACCAAGGTCGTGTTGGCTTCCGCAGGCTTGATAAACGGAGGGCATTAAAAATAGAAAAGATGCAGCTCGAGGTAGACCAGCAGGCCTGAAATTTTAATAGGCTGCAGCTCTGGGCAGAGCCGGCATCTGGAGGAGGCTGAGGGCCAAGTGTGCCCCGGATGGTCCCCACACTCCCCTGTGCCGTGCACCACGCTCACCCCCCGCACGCCCTCCGGCCCCGGCCCTGTGCCTCGACACTGAGCTTCTATCCACACTCGTCTTGGTCCTTTACGCTCCCTGGCACAAGAGGAAATTAAGTGTAGGTTTTATACTTAACCAATTATCCAAATACCCGCAGAATTCATAGGTAATAGTCAGGGGGATGGTGGATGAAACCCCAGAGTTCTTTGCCACCGCCCATCCCCGCCCCGTCCCGGGGAGCTTGTGTCCACCATGGAGGCTGGCTTGTAAGCCTGACCAGGAAAAGCCCAGGAGGGAATGGGCCTTGCTCACTGCTGCTGCTCTGCCATTGGGGCGGCCACTCCAGGAGGGTCCAGCAGGACGGCGTGGCCGCCCCTGAGCCCACAGCTGAAGCTCACACTCCCGGTTTCCACTTCAATGTGGGCCCTCCTGGGGAGTGCGGTGATGCATGGAGAGCCCAGGCTGAGTGGGGTGACGGCCCTATGGGTGTCCTGCATGGGCCCGGGCCGGCCATGTCCTTCAATTAAAGACCCCAGGTGCCCCAGCATCTACAGACACAGCACCCAGGCCCTCGGGTCCCGCTCTACCTGCTTCTCCGCCTCCCCACCTGGCCCAGGTGGGCCCACCAGCCACTCGGGAAATCTGAGCACACTGGCCTGCAGCACCATCCACACAGGGCTGGGGGCGCCCCTGACTCTCCATCAGCGTGAGCTCCGGGGGGGGGGGGGGAAATGACACCATCTGTTGAATGACCTCTGTTCCCCAGGCCCTTGTGGGTCCCTCCCCCTGCTCTGTGGGAGCCCTGGGCTTGTATCCGCCTGCGTGGACGAACGGTGGACATCAGAGCCCGGGGTTGGGTTGGCTGCCCAGACCAGCAGGGAGGGATGGGCAGCAGGACCAGGCAGTGCAGGGGTGGGTGGGGGCCGACCTGTGCCTGTAAGGCCCCTGGACATCCCGGGACCACAGGGCGGCTGGGAGCCCAGGAGCCAGATGATTACGGAGATCCTGGGAGGCAGGGACAGTGTGTGGATAGGGTGGGGACACAGAGGCCAGACTCAGCCCAGGCCACCTGTAAGTCATGCTGGGGAGAGACGTCCCAAGAGCGACCCCGTGAGTGGGAGGTCACCCAGGGATGCGGGGAGACCTGGAGAGGGGAGCGCTGGGCGCCGGACTGAGTAGAGGAGGATGGACACGGTGTGGGAAGGAGGGCGCGTGTCTACCTGGCCGGCACGGGGCACCCGGACATGAGGTTACCCTCACTGTGGGTGTGCCTGGGAGGGGCTTCCTGGGAGAAATCAGCTCCGGCTCCGCGGTGGACAGGGGCCCCCCAGTGTGGGGTCCTCATGCTGCCCCTGAGGCCACGTCAAGGCAGAAGGTGGGCAGAGGGCTGACCTACGCTCTGCTGGCTGGTGTGTGGCTGGCATTCGCCCCAACGGACACCGGCATGGCCACAGCTCTCCAGACGGCACGTCCCTCATGGCTAGGGGCGGATTCCCTATGATACCCTGTATCTGTGTCCCCTTGGCCCTGTTTCTCCGCAGGAGCCTGACTAACCTGGTGCATGGGGTGTGAGCTGTTGAATGCACAGGTGCACGGGTGGCGGGTCCCTGGTCCCACAGGGACGGCTGCTGGAGACTCCGGGGCGGCTCTCAGGGAAGGTGGGTGGTCGGTGGGGGCCCGAGGTCTGGGCCGGCAGGTAGTTAGCAGGAGGCGGAGCACCGTCTGAGTGGGGGCCCGCGGGCACCAGAGGTGAGGCTGCAGGACGTCCTCTGCTCCTTGGACACTCAGGCCCAGGAGGCTGAGCGCCCGCCCATGTCCGGGGCTGGTGTCTAGAGAGCATCGCTGGGGTTTGTCACACTGGAAGTCGCCCGCCGATGGCAGAGGGTGGATGCGCACTCGGCAGCCCCAGTGACTCCTGTCACTTGGGTGAGGCACAGCAGAGGGGCTGGGGCCAGCGGCGCCCAGGTGCTCACACCTCCTTGAGGAGCCCGGCCTCCTGTCCCCAAAGGAGCCACACACCATCTGGGACCCAGTATCTGGGGATCTTGTAGGAATTTTATGGAGACAGAACCACTGAGAACCCGAGGCGGGAGGCTCCAGGGTCCCAGGGACCCCCCAGCTGGACCCCGTAGACCTGCTGCCTCCTGCGCTGGATGATCCAAAGCAAGGCGAGGAAGTCTATTCAGATGATAGGAGGTGGGAGAGGCTACACCGGGGCCTCCACCCAGAGCAGCGTGTGCAGATCAAAGACCCAGGAGGGAGGTGAGGAAGGCAGGAGGACGTGCCTGCTGGGCGGCGGGCCCTGGACGACGCTCTGCCTCCCGCCCAGGCCTCCCTGGGCCGTCCTGAGTGTGTGGGGACCTGCTGACCGGCTTCTGAATGATGGAGGGACAGGGGAGGGAAGACGTGGAGGGGAAGGGGCGACCCCGTGGCGCCTGGGGGTGTCAGGCGGGGGGAGGGATGGGCGCCTCCCCTGTGGTCTCCTCCCCATGCCCAGGCCTTGCCCTCAGAGTAGCCCAGACCAGGGGCATCCCGCAGGGCCTGAGCAGCCCTCCTGCTCCTTGAGTGTCAGCCCTGGAGCCCAGCACCCTCTGGATTTGCGGCGGCGCGTGTGGGGTCCTGTCAGAGAATGGGGTGTCACGGCTGAAGCAGGTGAGTCCAGGTGAGGCCAGAGCTTGTGAGCGATCCTGGGCACCTCCCCACGCATGAGACCCCGGGCGCCGAGGCACTGAGCCCTGACCTGACTGGGGCACCGATGGGGCAGCCGGGTCGCCGCGGGGCCTCGGCCAAGTGGTTCCCGGGCAGCTTCTCTGAGCAGCTCAGCAGCGGCCAACTAGAGGGCCCGTGTGCGCCGTGACCATCCCGCTCTGGCCAATGGGGATGGAGGTCTGGGGCGGACGGCGCCTCTGAGGCCTGGCTCTGCTCGGCCACCTGCTTCTGGGTGGGCTCCGCAGGTGTGTGTGGCCTGGCTTCCCGCGAGCGCACCTCCAGCCCCGAGCTCACCTGTGCCCCCAGGGCTCACGGCTGCTCTCACAGCCTGGGTTCAGCTTCCGGGCTTCTCCTGCGCCGCCCACCGCACCTCCTGCCCCAGGTCCCGCCCCCCAGAAGCCACCTGCCCTGGCCAGTGCCCCACCAGGGGCCAGGGAAGCAGCACTAGCGTCCCTGGTGGGGGGGGGCAGGGCTCTCTGGGGAGGGGACAGACATTGGCCAGCTGCTCCTGTTAGGATTTCCCTGCCCTGCTGCTCAGGAAGCTTGAGCCAGTCTGATGAGGCAGTGAGGATGCCCGGGGGCTGGAGCACGGTCACCGGGCGAGGCCCTGGAGCTGAGTTGGGTGCTGTCAACTCCCGCTGCCAGGACGCCCTCCATGCCCGTCCTGCCACCATGGTCCCTGCTCCCCTTCCCCGAGGGGGGCTCAAAGGGCTAGGCAGGGGCTGGGCCATCCTGACAGGCTCAGAGATGCAGCCACTGTCCATGGTCTGTCCGTCCATCAGGCACAGGCTGGCAAGGCCCAGACAGCTCTGCCCCACACGCCACACCCCCGGGCCCAGGGTGCCTGGATATAGGTGAGCACAGGGACCCCCAGACTAACGAGACACCCGAGCGTCCCCTTGGGGCTGATGAAACGAAAAGTGGCCACTGCTTCTGTGCAGGACCTGGAGGAGGCTCCAGGGCAGGAGCACATCTGAGGGGCCCTCCAACAGCCCTGGGCCTACAGGGAGGGCAGCGAGCTGGATGTGGTCCCTATAAGTGTGTCCACCCCCAACCCCTGCAACCAGCAGATGTGACCTTATTTGGGGAAGGGACTTTGCAGATGTGACCAAGTTAAGGACCTCCCTTGGGCACCTGGGTGGCTCAGGGGTTGAACATCTGCCTTTGGCTCAGGCCATGACCCCAGGGTCCTGGGATCAAGTCCTGCATCAGGCTCCCTGCATGGAGCCTGCTTCTCCCTCTGCCTATGTCTCTGCCTCTTTCTGTGTCTCATGAATAAATAAATAAAATCTTAAAAAAAAAAAAAAAGTTAAGGACTTCCCGATGAGATCATCCTGGACTATCCAGGCAGGGCCCTAACCCAATGACAGATGTCCTTACAAGAGACCCAGAGACAAGCCATGTGTGGCTGGAGCCCGAGACCGGCTGCTGTGACCACAGAGCCTGGGGGAGGGGGGAAGGCCCTCCCCTGGACGTCTCGGAGACACGTGTGACCCTGCCCACACCTTGACCTTGGCCTCTGGTCCAGGAACTGGGGGAGAATGCATCCCCCCCCCCCCAGGTGGTGGTAAAGTTTTGGCAGCTCTGGAAGCTGATGCAGGGGTTGGAGCTTGAAAAGGAAGAGTCTCTAAGGGAAACAGTGTCCCCCCCCACCCCAGCAAGGCCAGTTGCACCAGTTGCTGGGGGCCAGAGGGAGGGAGTAGACATTCAAAGACAAAGGGTGGAGAGGACGTTGCAGAACACAGCGTCACCCCTGACATCAAGGTGACGCAGCGCTTGCCCTGGGGGCCTGTCTACCCTGCACCTGCATCCACGTCTCTGCGCCTTGCATCCCCTTCTCCTCTGGGAACAAAGCCCAGGCGCTGGGCATGTCCTTGGCCCTGAAGCATTGCATGAACACAAACCCAAGGCAGGTGCCCTGAGGGAGGAGGCCTCCAACCAGAGGGAGTGGCGGGTTGGGCCTCCTGCCGCCGGCCTTGCTTTGGGGTGCACACCAGGGTCCCCCATGTCCCCTGAGTCCCTGCCCCTTCCCAGCAGAAGTGGCCTGTCCGGCCCTCAGCCCTTCGGGGTCCCTGCACCTGCTGAAAGTGGGATGGGATCTCTCCTGTGTTTGTGAGGAATGGGAGGGTGAAGAACCCTGCAAGGGAAAGATAGAGGTAGTGGCATGACCCCAGAAAGGCGAGCAGGGAGCTCCAGGGTCCACGTCCTGTGCCCTGGCCCAGCCCCAGACAGCAGACGAAACCTTGAAAGCAGGGGTCCCAGCTCCAGATGGGCTGCAGGTGCCCGGGGAGGTCAGGGGTCTCCAAACCCGGGGCTGGAAGGCACCGCGGGGAGGTGCAGGGAGCTCGGGAGCCGGGACAGGGAGGACACAGGCTGCAGGACTCACATTCATGCGGCATTTAGGGATCAGCAGACCCGTGAGGAGAAGCAGACCTGTGCCCAGAAGCCAGAGGAAACAGGTCGGTGTGATGCGAGCTGGTGCGGGACGGAAACGTCCAGGCGCGTGCAGCGAGGACAGAGCCCAGCAGAGTGTTGGGGACCCTGAGGAGCGCTTGTCCAGGAGGGACCCGCTGCCCCCGACGCGCCGTGTGTCGGGGGGCTTCCCCGGGCCCCCTGGGGGCACAGCTGCCAGAGCACCAGCAGTCAGCACCCTCCCCAGGCTGGCCAGGCGACCGTCACCCCCAAGGTTCCTGGCCAACCCCTGTCCCTGGGCACCTGCACCCCTCCCCGGATGCCCTTCCTCGGTCGCGAGGAGACTTCGTCCCACGGGGCCCCCCTCCCGCAGGAGCAGTGAGCCAGAGGTGGGTCCTGGGGCCTGTGGGCAGCGGGCAGTCGACCATGTCAACAGCTTGACCAGGGAACTAATTTGACTTGGAAAATAGTTCAATCGACAAGCAGGTTCCCCCGCGGCCCCGTCCCCGGGGCTCCGACCGGCGGGCCCCGTCCCGGGCTCCCTGCTTCTTCCCTGGGTAAGCTGGAGTGTGCGGGGCGGGGCAGGAGTGGGGGGAGGCAAGGCTTCCGGGGCTAGGGACTCTTGGGACTCGCTGCCTTTTTAATATTTAAAACAATCTTTCAATTTCACAACTGAAATTACTTTTTGTAACTTGACAATTACAAAGTTACAATTTCTGCGGATTTTCCATTTGCAGGCAAGTGACAGAGACAGAAGGGGGTCCAGTATCCAGCACACCTCGCACAGTTTCTGCTTTCGCTCTTCGCGTGGGACCTTTGTCAGCACCAATAGACCAATTTTTGATACGACCTTGTTAACGCAGGCCTGTGGCTTATTCATATTTCCTTGGCCTTTACCTACTGTTCTCTTCTCATCCTGATCCCACCCAGGCCCCCCGACTCGGCGTCAGGTGGCCGTGAGCTGCTCGGCCTGGGACGGTTTCTCAGACTTTCCCTGGTTTGTGACGACCTGGATGGAGCTGGGGAGCGTTCCCCCGCAGAGGGCCCTTCAGACGGAACCTGTGCTGGGCGCTGGCTTCCCGGGACGGGGACCACGGCGGCAGAGTCCTTCCATCACAGGCTGTCGGGAGCACACGTGCGGCGTGACCGGTCACTGCAGGCTGAGTACACGTGGCCGAGGCGCGGCATCTGGCGTCTGCGTGTTGACGATCCTCTGCACCCCGCTCTCCGGAAGAGTCACTGGGGGCAGCCTGCGGCCGAGGGGTGGGCTTCATGTGGAATTCCACGTGGGGAACCTGCCTTTCTACTGCATGTATTCCCTTTGTGAATGATTTATTCATATTCTGTGGCCTCTTGAATATTTGTGTGTATTTAGGGTCACAACCCAATACCACATTATGCATGTCCTTGCTTCCAATGTTCCAGCCTTGGCCGGCGGAGCTTGGAGTTGGCTCCCATGTCCCTCTGACGTGCCTGCCCTCATTGTTCTTAGCACACATTTCATGCCTGAGATAACGAAGCAACCGTCAGAGAATGCTAACGGGGACACGTAGAGTCTTAGGGAGCGCTGGGGCGACAGGGTCCCCGCGGCCGTCCCCACCCATCAGATGGCCGTCGCCGTCCTAGGCTGGTTTGCACCTTAGGCTACATCACTCAAGGCTGTGGAATGCTCCATCTTACAATGAAATAAAACCCAATGGGGATCTGCCCCGAATTTCTGGAATTTCTGTTCAAAACATTTGGGGACTTCTAAAGCTAATGAAAATAGAGTGTGACCACTGAACCGTGTAGAATCGGATTGTGCCTTTGTGTTTTATGAAAAAGGCCTTGTGCGCCCTGGTTCGGTCGGGGCGGAGGTCACGTGGGCTGAGGTTGCTCTGCGGGTCACCCAGGGAGGCCATTTCCAGTTTGCGAAAATGGCATCTGGCTCTGGCGGCTTCTCAAGTCTGCTTGGCTTCGTTTTCTCACAATGTTGATTTCTCAAAACGAGGGTTTGGTTGAGGTGACCAACCGGACATGGGCCTGTTGGTTTCTAAGCCATCGGATTTCTGCCCAAAACAGGTTAGGCCCCTCGGCCTACACCTGGTGCCAAAGGAAGCCCGCTCACGGGCGGTGACCAGAGTGGCCACTGGCCCCTGATGCCGTGGGGCTCCCGGAGATTTGGAAGGAGACCCCAGGATGATTAAAGCTGATGTTTCCACCAGTCTGGTGGGGTCTCCCCAAGGCTGCAGACAGAGAAGTGCAGGTGGATACACGTGAGCGTGGCCCTGGGGCCTCCTTCCTCCCGTGTCTGCTCAGCTAGAGGACAGCGCCCTCTGTCACGCCTGCATCCCCTGGTGCTTGTGAGGATCGCCGGTCCCCGACCTCCCCTGCCCCAGCCAGTCAGTAACTCTGCTGAAGCCCAGCATCTTGTGTTTACCGTCCTGACCCCGGGTGACCCCAGCTCCCCCCAGGCAGCCAGGCTGGGCAGTCTGTGGTGGACGCCCAGGATGAGCCCACAGATAGGCTGGAGTCCACCACCCACCCACGGGCCTATCTGCTCCCAGGGAAGGCGCGGGCTCAGGTGGCAGGACTCTGATGAGGATCCTGGCCCCTCGAGCTCTTCCCACCCCCAGCCCGAGGTCCTGGGGGTCTCAGTCCCCCACCCCGCTGCACGGCCCTGTCCCTCTGTGGATGCTCTCGTCTTGGGCCTGCTTAATCCCTCCCTCCCTCCCTCTTTCCAATTATTCCAAAACCTGTTTCCTCTTATTTCCCAAAGGCCCCCTTGAAATCAACTTTCTCCACTCTCCAAATCGGCAGAGACAGAGAGAAATGCGTGTTTTTCTTCCCCGATTGAGATTGAATTGCGGCTTCTGCAGACACACAGCTCCTGGACACCTGGTGCCCCGTGCCTGCTGCATTTCCATTTCAGTGTGGGCTGCAGAGGGCAGAGGTCACACTGCCCTGGGGAGTGCAGGCCCCCTTGCATCCGGGGATGGCCTCAGCCTGAGTCAGTCCCTGAGTTTACCCGCACCTGCCAACCCCTGGGAGCTGGAGAGAAAAGGGAAGGAATCCAAATTTAAATGAGGTGATTAACAGTCAGAATCCCAAACAAGATCACACGGAGACTCTGTTTCCTGACGGAGCCTTCCGGAATTACATGCGGCGACGAAGAATGACAGGGTGAGAAGGCACCCCGCCCCAGCGCCGGGAGAGGCAGCTCTGGTGCCAGACAGAATGACAGCGAGGGGAGTAGCGGGCTGATGTACCCGGGGTTCGCTCAGCATCATCCGCAATTTAAAAACCCCACTGCACACTGCCTGAGTGTCATGTACAGGAGCAGGGCAAATAAATTATGTGCGGCAAGACTACGAGCCATGACGAGGAATGAGTTAGGGAATAATCCCCAAGATACGTTGTTAAGTAAAAAAAGAAAAAAAGTATCAATCTTCAGAGCAGCAGAGTGAAGGCTGCTGACTGTAAAATAGCGTCCGTGGTAGGTGGCCGCTCACGCACAGCTTACCTCAATCTCAGAGACTCAAGCAACACAAATTCATTATCTTAGGTTTGTAAGGAGGGGCTCGCGGGGCCCACGGGGTAGAACCGGGACATGGGCAGGGCCAGTTCCCTCCCCCACGCTCTGCAGGTGGGTCCTTCCGTGGGCTCTTCCAGCATTCCTGGGCTCCTGGTCCCGTTCTCCACCTTCAGGGCCGGAGGGCAGCTCTCCAACTGCCTCTGCTGCTGCCCTCTTCCCTCTTTTATAAAACAGGCTTCATGTTTTCAGAGCTGTTTTAGGTTCACAAGAAAACAAAACTTTTTAAAGATTTTATTTATTTATTCATGAGAGACATAGAGAGAGGCAGAGACACAGGTAGAGGGAGATTTAGGGTCTCTGTGGGGAGCCTGATGCGAAACTCGATACCAGGACCCTGGGATCATGCCCTGAGCCGAAGGCAGACGCTCAACCACTGAGCCCCTGACACGTCCCAGACAGACGCTCAACCACTGAGCCCCCGACACGTCCCAGGTTCACAAGAAAATTGAATGGATTTCCCATATGCCCCTTGGCCCCCCATTGCCTCTCCCACCATCAAACATTCCCTGCTCAAGGGGGCATTTATTACAACCGATGAATCTGCACTGACACATCGTTATCACCCGGAGTCCACTGTCAACATTGGGGTTCACTCTCCGTGTTGCGCATGTCATGGATTTGGAAAAATATATAATGACACGTGTCCACAATATAGTATCATGCAGAGTAGTTTCACTGCCTTAAAATTCCTCTGTGCTTCACCTGGTCATCCTTCCTCCCTGACCCCAACTACTGGTCCTTTTACTGTCTCCATGGTTTTGTCTTTTCCAAGTTGTCATAGAGCTAGAACCATAGAATGTGTGTACTTTTTCAGACTGGCTTCTTTCACTTAGTGATGTGCAGTTAAGGTTTTTTTCCAGGCCTTTGCATGGCTTAAAAGCTCATTTCTTTGCAACGTTGAATAATATTCCATTGTCTGGATGGACCACAGTTTATTTATCGACTTACCTACTGAGGGGGATCTTGGTGGATTTCCAGTGTGGGCAAAAGCTGCTGTAAACATATGTATACAGGTTTTTTGTGTGGACACAGGTTTTTCAACTTTTTGCATAAATACCAAGGAGCACAATTGCTAAATCATATAGAGTAGATTTAGTTTTGTAAGAAATTGTCCATCAAAGTGGTTGCGCCATTTTGCCTTCACAGCCATCACGAATGAGTGTTCTTGTTGCTCCACATCTGTGCCAGCATTTGGTGTTGTCAATGCTCTGGATTTTGGCCATTCTGACAAGTGCGTAGTGGTGTCTCACTTTTTGTTTTAGTTTGTATTTCTACAATGCCGCAAATTTGGTATTTCTGACTCCGGGGTGCTTACACACACATACAGAGCTTCCTAGAAGCAGGCATGCTCCTGTAATTAGTTTGAAATCAAGGGGGTTTTCACTTGTAATTGCAATTCCCACTACATTTTTCTATAAACACACATGCCTCTTTATGGGAGGGAGAGCATTTTGCCTGATGCCCTGGCGGTGGGCTCTCAGGGCTTCTGCATTGCACTCACACTGACCGGGGCTTTCCTTTCCAGAGGCTCCTTCAATGCAGAGCTAGTCCTGGGCTGAGTCCTGGGCTGTTTCCCCTTGTTCAGAGGTTAGACCTGCAGATTGGGGGGCAGACAAACAATTCCCAGGAGTGCAGGGGATGGAGAACTGTCTGCTCTGGCTCTCAGGAGTATTCTCCTCCCTGCTGTTCCTGGCTGGTCTCCACCCAACAAACCTGTGAGGTCTTCTGAGGGCAGAAGCCAGTGTGTTCCATCTTCACTACCAATCCCCTCACATCCCAGCTCAAATGTAGTGGGGGACTCCGTGAGTATAAAATAAAATAAAAATAAATAAAATAAATTACAATCTAAATAAATAAAATATAAATCAGATGAAGCTCCATTTTTGATTTCTGCTAGGAAAACCCTTAACTCTCTAAGGCTGGCAACTTTTGGCTGGATGTGATTCCTAATTATTTAGTCAGGTCAAGTTATTGCGTCACTGAAATTGAAGCTCTGTTCTCATGAGGACACAGGCTGATTTATCTCAGACAGGCCTGCCGTGTGCCCCTGGCCAATGTCATGTGAAGGTCAAGATGCTACTGGCCAGGAGCCCTCAGGCCATCATGGAGACCCTGGCTTCTCAAGGCATGGGGTATTGAAATGGACATGGAGACTCTCGCCCTTTGCTTGATGACAATAGCAGCTAAAAACAGTGTGACAACTAGAGAAAAATGGAGAGCAGAAAACAGTCAAACCCTAAATGAAGAAAATCACCCCTAACTCTGGCTCATTCTCTGTGATTTGCAAAGACTTGCACCTCCATTACTTGACTGAGTCCAACAGCTGCCAGACAGATACAATCATGATAGAATTCATTATATCCAACATATCGGGTTCTCCAGAGGAGCAGAACCAGTAGGATATTTATACATACAAGAGATTTGTTTCAAAGAATTGGCTCAGGTGATTGTGACGAATGGCAAATCCAAAATCTGTAGGGCAGACTGCATTTATTCCACCCCGTATTATTCAGTTTGGGTGTCTATAACAAAATGTCACAGCCTGGATGGTTTATAAGCAATGAAAATTTATTTCTCATAGTTATGGAGGGTGGATGTGCAAGATTAGGGTGCAAGCATGGTCAAGTTCTGCTTCAGGCCTCTTCTAGAAGATAGTTCTTAGGCTGTATAACAGAGTTTTACCTCTGGCACATGTCATTTACTGTGATGCATGGGTGGGGGGAAGAAGGAAGACACCTGGGAGATACGGTTAGTGGGGAAGACCCTCAAGATGGGCCATTTCAGTTGTGCAAGAGAAGGGGATGATCCTCAAGGTTCACTCAAGCTTGGGACTCATGTTGTCCATGCACACTTGTTTTGGCCTCTCCTTGAGATGGATCCTCACCCTTGATAGGGCAGGGATAATAAAAATCAAGCTGAGGGAGGTCAGTGAAAATGGTAGAGCCTGGATCTCCAAAAATTCTCTCTTCCATAAAGCAATGAGAACACTGGCAAAAATGGTCAGAATCAAGTTTTTCACAACCTTGAAATAAACCAAATAGTTGCAACAATTTGGAGAACTGTTCAGTAAAAATAGCTGAATTTTGGCCAGGACAATAAGTGTTAAAGCATTTTATCCTGCCTAGTCTAATACTCCTGTCTGAAGCTCCACAATGGCCTTAAAAAATAATAGCATCTAATTACAGCGAAGCCCAGAAGTCCAGCACTCACCAGAAGGGGCAGAACAGAGGTGGATAGAACTGGATTGTCATGATTTGACAATCTGGAGGATTCCACATGCAAGGTTATCTTGATTTAACTGACTCAGAGCTTGCACAATGGAAAAAAGCCTTTTCCCCCTAGAAGTGTTTGTCAAAAGCAGCTATAGGAAGTTGTTTAACTTTGCAGCTACATAAGTTGGTGGATAATACTTAGGGATACCTGAAAACCTTAAAAGGAAAGTCTTGGGGATGGGATGTCCAGCAGGGCTTACAAAACCTCTGACATATTCCTGGGAAGCTAGAAGGTACCTGCATGTGTGGGGCCGTGGCCTGCCCTGGGTGGTGTGCACACTCAGGAAAGACCTGAGAAGACTCTAAGTTTCCACTTCTGATGGGTCTTGAGGCTCTGCATGTGCAAAAAGTGGAGGCTAAGGCAGAGTTGTCTACTGTCTGGCTGAGTGTTGAAGGCATGTCCCAACATTCACAGAGGGCCCTTTGGCAAAGACTGGGAGACTTATATAATCAAGGAATTTAAGAAATCTCTATCTAATCATTAGCTGTTCACTATGCTAACCAAGCATAGACTTTAGTGACCAAGCATGATGGAGAATATAGATTTTAGAGAATTAGTTAAGAAAAGTCACCAAGTAAACAGTGACAACAGCAACAATGAAAACAAACAGCAATGACAACAAACCCCAGGGAGGGAAAAGAATCCAATTTCCAGAGTTGCCACATTATAGTATTAAGAATGTGGAGTTTTCAGCAAAAATTATGAGATATGCAAAGTAATAAGAAGTATGGCCCATGCATGGTTTTAAAAAAAAAGTCCGTCAATAGAAATAATGCCTGGGAAAGCCCAAACATTGGACCTAGTAGACAGAAACTTTGAGTAAGCCAAAGTTCAAAGAAGTTTCAAAGAACTTTGTATGACTTAAAGTATGTTCAAAGAACAAAAGTAACCTTGTCCTTAAACTAAAGGGAAGTATAATTACTGTGTCTCACCAAATGGGCAATACCAAAATAGGTATAGAAACTGCAAAAAAGAACCAAAAGCAATTTCTCAGGTATAACACCTGGAGTGAAAGGTTCACTAATGGGGTCTGGAGGATTGTTCAGCCGACAGAGGAAATAGTCAATTGAGATTATCCAGTTGGAGGAAAAGAAAGGAAAAAAATGAATGAAGAGAACAAACGAAGACTTGGAGATGTATGGCACACCACGAAGAAGGCCAGCATACGTGTAATGGGAGTCCCAAAATGAGAGAGTGGGATAAAGGATAAGAAAGAATAATGGAAGAAATAATGGCCAAAAACATCTTGAATTTGAGGAAAAACATTAATTGACAGAACAAAGAAACTCAGAAAACTCCAGTGTGGGTAAACACAAAGAGATCCACACCAAGGAACATAATCAAACTTTCAGAAGTCACAGAGAGAATGTTAGAAACAGCAAGTTAGATCCGTAAAGTGTTAGGATCCTAATGTGTGCATCAGGAGCCCTGGAGGTCACCAGAAGGTTGCCAGATGACATCTTCAAAGTGCTGAAAGAATGAAACTCGAGCAAAAATTATTCTGCAAAAATAAGAGAAATCAAGACATTCTAAAACTGATAAAAAAGCAGAACAAAACTCAGGGAGCTCATTGCTACCAGACTATCCCTAGAAGAACGTTCCTAAAATAACACCAAAGGGAGTTCTTCAGGCTGAAATAAAAAGTCACTAGACAGCGACTCAAATCCACATGAAGCAATAAAGAGCAATGGTAAAGGCAATATGTAGATAAATATGAAAGACACTGTAAATGTAATTTTTTGTTTGTGACTTTTTTTTTAGCTGATTCAAAAGACACCTGTATGCAGTGATACTATAAATCTGCTTTGATGGATCATCAATGTATAAAGATGTCATATGCATGACTATAAAAGCACAAAGGCGTGGGGAGGGAAGGTGGCTTCTGGGAGCAAAGACCTCTTAATACCATTGAAATTAAACTGGTGTCATTCTGAACTAGATTCATACAAGTTGAGATATTTACTGTAATCCTCAGGGCAACTACTAAGAAAATAACTCAGAACAGCATCATGAGAGATGACAAGGAAATTGAAATGGTGTGTTGGAAATATTTAACACAAGAGAATGTACTCTCAAAGGAACAAAGCTACCTCCGACACGCAGAAAGCAAATAGCTCCATGACAACTCTGTGCTGTCTACAGGAGACGCTCGTTATATGCAGAGAAAACAAATAGACTGAGTCCGGAAGGAGACAATAAACAGCACTACACGCTACCAGGAACCAAGACGGCTAGACCGGCTGGGTCACCATTGAAGCAGACTTTCAAGGAATACTTGTTTCTACACGTAAAGAAGAGAGTTTTGTAAGTCTGAGAGACTGAGCCCATTGAGAAGAGGGAACAACAGTTCCTGACATGTATGTACCTAAAAGAGACCCGAAGCACACGAAGCAAAAACCAGCAGAACTAAGGGAAGACATAGACAGTTCACCAGTAGCAACTGCAGATGTCAATGCCCCACTGTCAATAAAAAACAACTGAGCAGAGTGTCACCACGGACACAGAAGGCTTAAACACCTGTATAAACTAAGCAGATCTAGTAGGTACCACAGAGCAGTGCGCAGGTGCACACACCGACTCTCGCAAGAACACGCGGGACATTCTCTGGGGCATACTGTATTCTGGGCCACAAAACAAGTCTTGGTTCAAGGGTGAGGATGGCCTCACAATCCACCATGGAATAAAACTAGGGATCAACAGGATAGGGGAAATTTGGGAAATTCACAGATACGTGGAAATCCAACAATACATTCCTAAATAACCAGTGGTTTGAGGAAGGAATCTCATGCAAAATTAGAAAATATTTTAAGGTGAATGAGAGCGGAAACTCAACGCACTGAAGTGCGAGATGCAGCTGGTCCATTTGTCTGAGGAATCTGAGGTCCGACAGCTACACGGGCATTTGGAGGGAAACTTGCAGCCTCAAGGGCCTGCATGGAAATGAGGAGGGACCTCCGATCGATGACCCAACCTTCCACTGTGGGGTTGATTAGGTTGTAGCCAGAATGAGCAGAAGGAGGGAAATCATATTAGAAAGGAAATCTATGGAATAGAGACTGAACCACAGTGAAGAATCAGCAAAACAAAATCCCCCCGTTGATGTACAGATTCCACGCAATTCCCGTGAAGCCTTTGCTGCCCACCTTGAAGAAACACACCTGCTGATTCTAGAATTTCCGTGATGATTCAAGTGATCAGAGCCCAGTCAGTCGTCACAAAGGACAAAGTTGAACGATTTGAGCTCCCCCATTTTTAAACTTATTACAGAACAGTTGTCATGAACACTAAAATCCACCAAATTATGCACTTTTTTAAAGTGTGAATTTTATGGTGTGTGAATTGTATTTCGGGGAAAAAAAGACCCCAACTCCTGTTAGTTTACATTTTTTGACATCTGAACATTTGAGCATCGTGCCTGCGCATGTCCTGGTGTCTCTGGCAGGCGAGCGTCTGCGTGTGGACACGTCCTGGCTGCACCTGGGAGCAACCTCGTTGACCGCACGTGGGGCTCGTCCTCCTTCCACACACAGCAGGGCCTGTGGACGTGTTTGGGGTTAAAATGAAAGTCAAGGCAATGCTCACAAGACCACTGGCTGCTTGTCAGTTGACGGAAAACATAGACGCCGCAGGAAGGCTGGACACTCCTATGTACCTTGTTTGCTGTCACACGGTGATCTCGCCACCCAGCAATTCTGTGAGCCCCGCGGGAGGTCCTCCGGCTGCACTCACCTCTCACACCATCTGCCCGGAGTTCATGTCACATCCCGCAGGGAAGGGCTGAGTCCCACGAGGCTGCCCCCACCTCAATGCAGCCCCCACAAGGGGCAGGTCCCCAGGTTACCCACGGCCTCCGTCCAGCGTGGCTCCCATGGGACCCCCACGAGCCCTTCTTGAGTCCAACTGCCCCCCGGAGCGGCTCAGAGACCTCGGGGGAGCGCCCACTCCCCTCGTTGTTGATCCTCAGCGAGGGCTGTGATGAAGAATACAGGTGAGCAGCGGGTGGAGACATGCAGGGCGGGCCCCAACACAGGTGTCTCTGTTCTCGTGGAGTTGGGGTGCATCACCCTCCCAGCACGCGGACGTGCTCCCCAACCTACGGGTCCCCTGAACCCCATACCCCACACGTGTGGGATTTTCATGGCGGTTTGATCACATAGGCGTGATCAGGTGTTCCCTGAACCCCCAGCCTGGGATTGCAGCTCGGCGTGTCTGGTGACCATTCCCCACCCGGGAGCCCACCCAAGTCGCCTCATCAGCAGCAGACACTCCAGGCTCCCAGGAGGTCCCCGGGGTCTCAGGAGCTCCGTGCCGGGACCCGGGGGCAGAGACACGCGTGTTTTCTATGATTTCACCGTAGATGGTTTCTCCCCCCGAACTCCTAATGAAGGATGCAAACACACAGCTCGTAAATCTCACGTTCAGAGCTCAGCAGCAGCAATTAAATGCTGGCCACTCATTTGCATGTGCCCCCCAGAGAGGACACGCAGGGCCCCCGGCACCTCCCGTGCCTAATGGGCGCACCCCAGTGGCAATTGGGTGTGGAGCTGTCGCGGTGGGCGCAGCCCCTCACGCTGGCTCATAAACACTGATGGATTATTGCTGCCGAATGCGCGCCCACGGGAGGTGGGGGACACGGCTGCTCCTGCCTCGGGGTTCCGCGAGGTCTGCAGCCCCAGGTCCGCTCATTAGCGAACAATTATGCTTCGTCCGCCCTCTTTCCTCTGACTGTGCCGGAGATCATCTCACTCCGGCTCTTGCAGAGATGCCTCGCTCCTCCCCTCGGAGCCCGGCGAGGCCCACAAGGCCCTGGGCTGCTTCTCGGCAAAGATTCTGGGAACGGAAAAAGGCCTCCCCCTACAACGCATTATCCTATTTTCTGTTCTCAGGGCAAATATTTAATAAACGAAGCAATTTAGATGCCATTTACAACGTGATGGATGAGGCAGGGCCGGGCGCTGAGCCCCGGGAGCCCCGGGGTGCGGCGGGGGCGGCTTGCCCGCCCCGGGGACGTGTTCAGACCGAAACCGATTTCGGAGCCGCCAGTAAATAAAGGCGGCTGCTAGCACGAGGCGCTACTGGAGCTTCTGACAGAACTTGAAGGTGTCGCCAACATTTCCAAGAGGAGAGGCGCTGCTCCCAGGCATGGTGCCTTCCTGTGTCGCACTGACCCCATCCCCCATGGGGTGCGCCCGCCACGGAGAGCTCCGTTCTCAGGTCTCACACGGTTCCGTCCTCCTGGCGCTTAGGGGCCACCCCTGTTCGGTTTTATTAAGTGAATGGACTGATGTCCCCTCCGTCCCCGTGCCACCCGCCGCTCCCGTCTGCAGCTGTCCGTGCTGGGAGGACGCTGTCTAGTGGGCCACCCCACAGGGGGTCCTACCCCGCGCGGCATCCCACTTGAGACCTCTCCACTCAGGGCATCATGGTGGCAGGTCCACACCAACCCCACCGCCCCCCATGTGGGCGTCCCCCCCGATCGCTCTCCTCAGCCGCAGGTGCAAGACAACTTGTGGAATCTAAAGCCCCCGTGGGTCGGGGCTGGGCTCGGGAGGCAGCGCTGCGCTCAGGAGGCAGCTGTGCAGAGGGGGAGAGGCTCAAACCTAAGGGGGGAGGCTTGCAGCCCTGCAGGCTAGAGCCGGAGACGGCGGGGCCAGGGGCTCCCATTACCTGTTAGCGGGGTCCTCGCCACCACCCCTTGCGTCTGTCCGACTGTTGTGTGAGGAGAAGCCTCTCCCCTACGTCCCTTGGTGACCCCGGGACAGGAGACTCCGGCTCCGTGTGGGGAGATCCCAGGGGACGGGCCTTTGAAGGACAAGTTACAGAGAATCTGCACAAATAGCCCGCTGCTCCCGTGTCTGCTCCTGATGTGTGACAGGGGCCTGCTTCCCCCCAGGGCTCTGGGGATCCCGTGGCTCCGTGCCCTCCGCGCCTTCCAGTCCCCGTCATACAGAGCCCCCAAGTGTGCTCAACCCCGGGGAGCGGTCAGCTGTGCTGGTGCCCAGGTCACAGGTCACAGGTCAGGCAAGGCCGGTGCCGTGTCCCCACATGGGCAGGACCTGACGGTGCGGGCAGCTGAGCAGTGGGCCGGAGGTCAGCTCCACTAACCATGTCCACACAGGGAGCAAGAGGGACAGATGCGGAGTCCTCGGCCCACACTCGGACAGGGACCCCCACAGGTGCGCCTCACAGGCCCGTTTCAGGGGGATGGGGTCTGGGTGGCTGGTGCAGCTCAGGTCCCCTGGTTCCGGATGCCAAGGCCTCTCTTCGGTGGCAGCTTCACATGGCGGTGGCACCGGGTGGTGGAGACATGAGCACGTGCTATGTGCGGCCGGAGGAAGAGGCTCTGACCCCTTCCTTCCTTTGGCCAGAACTTGTGTACAGTGGCCAAGTCAGAGCGCGGGGGGTGGAAGCATGGGGGGAAGATGGGGGAACACGGGGGGAGGACGGGGGAGCATGGGGAAGCATGGGGGAGGATAGGAGAGGATGGAGGGAGGATGGAGGGAGTATGGGGGGATGGAGGGAGGATGGAAGGAACTCGGGGGGAGCACACGGGGAGGACGGGAGAGGATGGGGAGCACAGGGGAGCACAGCGGAAGCACAAGGGGAGGATGGGGGAGCACGGGGAGGACAGAGGAGCATGGGGGAGCACAGGAGAGGATGGGGGAAGATGGAGGGTGGATGGAGGGAGGATGGAGGGAACTCGGGGGGAGGACGGGGGAGCTTGGAGGGACGAGGGGAGAGGATAGAGGGAGCACAGGGGGGAGCACAAGGGAGCACAAGGGAGCATGGGGGAGCACAGGGGAGGATGGGGGAGTATGGAGGGAACATGAGGGAACGAGGGAGGAGGATGAAGGGAGCATGGGGAGCACGGAGCAAGCACAAGGGAGGACAGGGAAGGATGGAGGGAGCACAGGGGGAGCACAGGGGAGCACAGGGGGAGCACAGCCCTGCCCTTGGGGTTTCGTGTCTCTGGAGGACTCGGGGGCCGTGTGGGGGTCTTTGGGACACAGGTCTCCGCTTCTTTACCTGAGCCACTGCTCCTCACACAAAGGATCGGCAGGAGGCTCCGAGGCAGGCGGAGAGCGTGCCTTTCCTTCCGGGACGATCTCACAGCTCGTGGGGTGCTGCCGGGCTCCCTGGGTCTTCCATGGAGAGGGAGGCCAGGGGCTTCCGTGTTGTGAAGCAGCTCTGGCTGTCACAGCGGGAGCGCGGCCGGTCGGGCGTGTGCTGGCAGCCAGGCCGTGGATGGCCCCGTCCCTGCCGAGCGTGGGGCAGGGCCCGCTGTCCCAGGATGAGTCAGTCCCCCCGGAGCTCCTCAGTCTCCCTGGAACCCCCTGGCCGGCGGTTCGCCCCGAGCACCTGCTCACCGACGTCCTCCCTGGAAGGACGGGCGGCGAGAGCCCCCTCGTCCCCTCCCCCCTGTCGCCAGCTCTTCCGCCCCGGGGCACCCTCCGTCTCTGCCTGCTTCCTGCAGCCGGGGGAGGACAGGAGCTCCGTCAGCATGGCCACTGCTTCCCTAGATGGCAGCACGGGCTGTTGTCCCCTGGGCAGAGCTCAGAGGCTGCGTCCCAACGGGAGGGTAGAGCTGGACCAACCGCACAGTCATAAAGGACAAGATGAGTGAGGTGTTCAGAGGTCGAATCCCAAGCCCCGAGGATTAAACAAAACTGAGCACCTCCTCCCCAAGCCAGGAATTAGACGCTAGGACGTCTCACCTTCTGTGTGACAGATAAATCGTAAAACGACATCGTGTGGGTGGAAAGCAGGGAGTCACACGGGAAAATGCCAACGAGGCCGCACGGGAGTAACGAGTACGGAGTCAGGGAGACGGGGACCCGCAGACGGGGGGACGTGAGCTGGTCTGAGGTCCCCAACGGGAAGCCAGAGACGGAGACAAACCAACAAGGCCGCGTCCGGAGGGCTGACCTGTTGACCTGACGGGGTGTCTTGGGGCGGCCGCCGCGGGAGGACGGGCTGCGGGGACGGAGCAGAGGCCTCCTTCTCGCACCCACGATGCACCTGAGACCCGTGACGGGGCCCCCCGCACCAACCCAGAAAGCAGCTCTCGGACACTCCAACCCTCACTACCTTGTGGAAGCCCCGACTTAATCCGAGAACAACGATATCCATGGAGCCCCTTGGGGGGTGTACTGAAAGCGTGACTTGCGCTCCTCGGCGGGCACAGGGCCGTGGGGCACCCGAGCTGGGAGGGCACCCGAGCTGGGAGGCCGGCGGGATGGCTTCCCCGGCACAGGGACAATTTTCAAAACTATTATAAAGGATATAAGTAGGTCATCAAATTTGTAACTTTGATACAAGCTTTCCTTTACAAAGCATCCCGGGGGGGGAAAATGAGTATTTGAAAGAGAAAATGTAAGTATTGAGTGGGAAGGGGACACAGCCACGCGGGTGCCGGCGTGGGGCGCGGCGCTCCACGGGGAGTCTGCGGGAGAGGTGTCCCCGGTGGCTAATTGAGTTCACCTCCCGCGTGGGGTTGCCAGATACGATCCAATTAAATACTGAAGGATTCACACCACAAAATGTCTGTTTTCAGTGTAGAATAATTGAACCCGGACCTTTATTTTCTGACAGCAATTAGATGGCGCGGCGGCTGGTTTCTGAGATGGTCCCAGTCAGTGACAATAAAACCGGGCTGTCAGGGTGCGGAAGGATGCGTCCCCGGTCTAATTACAGCACCGGGCACATCTGAGCGGCGGAAGGGCTTTCCAGAAGCCCAGCAACGAGGCACCGGGAGCGCGAGGCTCTCTGCCCCCCGCCTTCACCGGGCCTTACGGAGGGATTGACACCCCACTTTTTTCTTCCGGAACATTTCCGTGTCTGCTCATTGATCTTGAGTGACATTCCCCCCCACACCCCAACGTTGCCAACTGTAGTCCTGCTTAGAGCTCAGCCAACCTGGGATTTGCGATGTAATTTATAAACGAGAAAAGTCGCCCTGACACCACGGAGAGCACCTAACGCGAGATCGTTAACACCCTCAACGCTATTGGAAAACGGATCTGTTCCATCCACCCTGGCGATGATGAACGCTTCCCATTTGATGCACCTTCCGAATCTTCATAGTTTTTTTATTTTTTTAAAGATTTTATCTTTAATTTTAAATAAATAAATGATTTAAAGATTTTATTTTTAAAAGTCAGATTTTCATATATTTTTTTAAAGATTTGATTTTTAGGTTATTTAAATTAGTAAATAAATAAAGACTTTAAAAAAAAATAATAAAAAAATAAAGGCTTTTTAAACGATCTGCACATTCCCCCCCACAATGTGGGGCTCGAACTCACGACCCCGAGGTCCTAGAGTCGCACGCTCCACGGCCTGCGCCAGCCAGGCAACCTGTAGCGATTCTGTTTGGTGAGTAAAGCCTCCTATAATTACGGAGTTTAAAATATGTATTGTCTGGATGAACTTTGTCGTGTTCCCCATGAATAACACACTAAAATGCCTTCCTCTGGGGCCACAGAACACCCTGGAAGAAATGGGACGAGCGAGTGTGGATGGGTCTCCGGCATGGATGACGTACTTTCTTTGCAAGGACGGAGCATTTAGAGCAGAGAGAGGGGCTTCAATTTCATCGAATAATCTCCAGCGTGAGTGGAGATTCACGTTGCTCGTGGCCGGAGGCTGCGGCCTGTTCTCAATGACCGAGTCTTAGGTAAACATCACTCTCCTCCGTATTAAGCGCACGCAGAGCCCAACTCCAAGGTCGCACGGCTGGCCACGCGGCAACGTTCTGCTGACGACGAGGCTCTCGTCTTCGGGTCCCACGTGGTGTCCGTGGGAGGGGCTGGGGTGATGAGCACCAGGCTCAGACCCTCTCCAAGGACGCGGGTTCCACTGCACACCTGTGCTCACACGACCTCGCGGGCGTTTCTCAGCTGTGCGGGTGTGACTGTGCCACCCAGCACGTGCTCTGCGCGTAGGTGACATGCTGGCCCTTGAGGGTGGGCAGTGGGGTCCGCCCCTGCTGTTGAAGGAGCAGCCTTTATGCGCCACACCACTCGTGGTGGACAGAGGCCTCACGGCGGCTGCCCGGCGGGATCGGGTGGGTGTGGATCTTCCTCCCACAGGAGCGGGGAGCGGCTGTGGCCGTGACATGGATGCTGTGGTGGTCTGTGTGGGAATCAGGCTCACGGACACTGAGGGTGCCCAGACCAGAGCATGACCCCCTGTGGGGTCGGCACACACGGGCAGAGGGCCCGGTGGTTCCCAGAGTCGCACGCTCTCCGTTCTGAGAGTGGGTCTGATGAGCAAGGATAGCAAGTGGGGGGCTCAAGTGCTCAGGGCAGCACCCCCAGGTGTTTGGGGGAACCCCCAGGTGCTCGGGACAGCCCCCGAGGTGCTCAGGGATTCCCCCTAGGTCCTTGGGGATGCCCCCCCATGCTTGGGGATGCTCCCCGGGTGCTTGGGGCAGCCCCCCAGGTGCTCAGGGAAGCCCCCAGGTGCTCAGGGATGCCTCCCAGGTGCTCAGAGCAGCCTCCCAGGTGCTCAGGGATGCCCCCCAGGTGCTTGGGGCAGCCCCTCAGGTACTTGGAGCAGCCTCCCAGGTTCTCAGGGCAGCCCCCCTCCCCCCCCCCCAGGTGCTGGGGGAAGACTGTGAAGCTCATGAGGTCTTTGTCGAGAGCAGACCGGTCCTCGGACATCAGGTCGGTTATTGTGCTTGATGTTACTCTGTGACTTATAACTTAGGAAAAAAAATGCGGCCTGGAGCCTCTGGGAAGCCGCAGGCTCGGGGCTCCAGGGTGACGCGGCAGCAGGGGGCCTTGCTGTCACCGTGGCCCAGGTAAGGGGCACCGCCCCCCACATCCCAGAGAAACACTCCCGGCCCTGCGGATGTGATGTCCTGGAGACCGCCGCTCCAACGCCGCCGGCACCACGGGGGGAGGTGAGGACCGTCGCCCACACCTGGGCCCGGGAGCAGAGCAGGTGCAGAAAAAGAGACACGGAGACAGATAAACCATCGGGTAAGACCGCACTAAGGAAGGCGAAGGCCTTGCCCCAAGTTGGACCCCAGAACGGCAGAGGGCCACGGCCCCGGCTGTCCCAGGAGCGCTGGGCAACCAGCCCGCCAGGTCTCTTCCATTCTGGTTTTAAACTCGGTGATGGCTCAGCTTCGAGAAAAGTAGCCAGCTCCCCCTTCGAGAAAAGTAGCTGCTTTTTTAGATTTACACCGTTTCCTCACGAAGAGGTTTGAAACTTTGCAACGAGAGCCCCGGAAGGGCTCGCGCCACTAGCAGTCTCGCTTATGTTATGCTGGAGAGATTTCACCCCACGGAAATATTGATGGACCCGCTAATGGATCGCGCACGGAGGCAGCTCTAGGAATGTTCATCACGGCGTTGTTTATAATCACGGAAATTAGAAGCAACCGAGTGTCCTGTCGGGCTCATCCATAAGCCGCCCGTTGGTGGAGCGGAAGAGTGAGCGACCACAAGGCCGGGGCTGAGGAGGGCGTCCCATAAAACGCAAAATACGGCTGCTTATAAAGATGGGAAACCATTTAAGAAACAATATATAACAAATAGAGCTAATGAGGGTAGTAAAAGTCCTGTTAGGAATTGCAGCCACGTTTTATGTGGTTGCAGAAGAAAGAACGAGGAGACGAAGACGTGGCCACACCCACGTGCCCAACTGCGGTCGGCGCCAAGGGTCAAAGCTGGCCGGCGACCGCCAGCTGTCCCGGGCAGTGTCCCCACTCCCGGCTCAGGACCCACCGGGAAAGCTAACTGACTACAGGACACCTGCTTCCTGGGAGGACGCTGCCCAGCCTGACAGCTCCTCAGGGTGGACCGAGATGTCCCCATGTGCCCCCCAGCCATCCCGTGTGTCCCCTGAGCCAACCCCATGCAGCTTCAGCCATCCTTGTGCATCCCCTGAGCCATCCCCATGTGCCCCCAGCCATCCCCATGTGCCCCCAGCCAACCCCATGCAGCTTCAGCCATCCTTGTGACCCCCTTAGCTGTCCCTGTGTTCCTCCAGCCATCCCTCTGCACCCTCTTAGCCATCCTTGTGCATCCCCAGCCATCCCCATGCACCCCAGCCATCCCTGTGCACTCCCAGCTGTCCCCGTGCACCCCAGCTGTCCCAGTGTACCCCAGCCATCCCCATGCACCCCAGCCATCCCCATGCACCCCAGCTGTCCCTGTGCACTCCCAGCCATTCCCGTGCACCCCAGCCATCCCCATGCACCCCAGCCATCCCTGCACACTCCCAGCCATCCCAGTGTACCCTAGCCATTCCCATATACCCCAGTTATCCCCATGCACCCCAGCTGTCTCCATGCACTCCCAGCTGTCCCCGTGCACCCCAGCCATCCCTGTGCACCCTAACCATTCGCGTGCACCCCAGCCATCCCCATGCACTCCCAGCCATCCCCGTGCACCCCAGCTGTTCCTGTGCACCCCAGCCATCCCTGGGTACTTCCAGCCGTCCCTGTGCACTCCCAGCTGTCCCTGTGCACTCCCAGCCATCCCAGGTACTCCAGCCGTCCCTGTGCACCCAGCTGTCCCTGTGCACCCCAGCTGTCCCCGTGCACCCCAGCCATCCCCATGCACCCCAGCCATCCCTGTGTACCCCAGCCATCCCCGTGCACCCCAGCCGTCCCCATGTACCCCAGCTGCCCACGTGCACCCCAGCCGTCCCCGTGTGCTGTCCTCTGTGCTACCAAGCCGCTCTCCCAATCACTATTTGCACAGTGATGGTGGCTGACACCTTCGCCGCCGTGATTCTGGGTGAAGGGCCTGTTTGTTGCCTCCTGGTGTCCTGGTTCCCTCCACGAGGCCCTTCCGAGGCTCAGTCAGCTCTGTGCCCAGGGGCAAGTCAACCTGGGCTCCCAGGCTCCGTCTCTGTGCTGGGTTCTTGGGCTCCTTCTCCGTGTGTCCACCGACCGCGTAGGTTGGTGGCCCTGCAGGGATCACGCTCGCTGACGAGCATGTTAACTGCGCTGCGTGTGTGCGGAGGGCTCCTGGGCAGAGCTCGGGCTCAAGGTGTGAGCTGTGCTTCCAGCCGGCCTCCTGGACTAGCATGTGCCCACCAGTGTGTCCTCCGTCCTGGTTTGGGTCCTGAGAGCCTGGCCTTGGTCCAGAGACTGCGCTGTGTGGCAGCCACGCCGGGATGGGGTGGAGACACAGGTGCACAAGCAGCATGCCCACCGTGTGGCCACCACCGCGCTCCTGCCCCTTGCGGTGGGGATCCGCTCCTCAACATGCATCTCCCATGGGCCGTCCCCATCCCCGTAGGGCGCAACTCCACACGGGGATCTGGGCTTCGTGGCCACTCTGCACATGTGGACGGGAGAGCATCGTGCACCTGAGAGGTGCCCCAGGAACGGGGGCCTGGGTTCTCCAGCTCCACGGGCAGCTGGGTTTCTTGGAGTTCAGACGCCTCGGAACGAAATTCTGATTTAAAAATTACTTCTCTAAAGATGTCGGTGGCCAAAATGACACAGTGATTTCACGAACTTGGGCGCCGCTAAACTACCCCATTTCCCTGCAACATCCCGTCCCCAAAGCCAGCGCTCCCCCCTCCCCTGGGCCTCCACCAACCCTCCCTCATCCCCCCGAGGGAGACATTCATGAGAGATACAGAGAGAGAGAGAGAGAGGCAGAGACGCAGGCAGAGAGAGAGCAGGCTTCATGCAGGGAGCCTGATGCAGGACTTGATCCCGGCACCCCAGGGTCAGGCCCTGAGCTGAAGGCAGGTACTTAACCGCTGAGCCACCCGGGCTACCCCATCTCTGGCTTTCTCAAGCCCAGTGCTCCCCCATCCACGTGGGTGGGGGATGCTGGTGGAGTGCCCGCTGCAGGGACCGGGAGAGCTCTGCAGAGGGAGAGGCCGTGGCGGTGGTCAGGAATGCTCCAGAAGGCTCCAGAATGTTCCAGAATGATCTGGAATATTCTGGAATGTTCCGGAATGTTCCAGAATGGTCTAGTTTTGCTCCTGTTCTTGCCTCCCATTGCTTTCTTCCTTTAAGTCAGTGGCGACACTGGCCAGGACTGCAGTTTTCTCAACTGTCAGGTGGACGGGACCCTGTGGGATGAGGGACGAGGTCAGACAAGGTGAGGATGGGAGCATCCATCAGGCAGAAGTAGGCTCCTGGAGACGGGGCACCTTGGACAGACTGTGGTCCTCGTCAGCCCGGAGGTGACGGAGGAGATGGGGGAGCTGTCCCCCGGATGGCTGCTGGCGTAGGGGGATGATTCCATGTGCTGCTCGCAAGAGATGAGGTGGGAGCGTGGGGTCACCTTGCGGGAGCTCTCACTGCGCCCGTGGCTGCTGGTGGCTCTGCGCTGGGGAGGCCGCTGGCCCCAGAGGAAGGGTGAGGTGAAGGAAGGTGGTCCTCTGGGGCAGAGGGCACACGGTTGCCAGGTCTTCACTCACTGTCCCTTCTACGCATTTCTGTGTCTTCAGGGTCAAGGTTCCTCTGGGGGATGGGAAAGAGATAAAGCACCGAATGCCAAAGTCAGTGAAATGCACGGAGCGTGTCTTCCACGTGTGCAGGAAGCAAGGAAAGCTGATGGCCGGGAGGAACGTGGTCACCGGACCGCCCGTCTCAGACACCACATGCTGGTCAATGCTGAGAACAAAAAGTGTGGAATTCATTCTTTAAATGAAGCAATAAAAGTAACTTCGTTTTCCTACTATTTAACTCAAATTTGTTTCTGATTGCACCATGAGCTGATTCCTAAGATAAGCCAAGGCTGAACGGAGTGTAGATCGTTCTGCTTAATCCCATCTGGTCAAATGGGCTGAGGCCCATGGGGTCTCGCATTTATAGGGGAAAGCCACAGAGGGCTCTGGCACCAAACCCCGAGGCCTCAGGGTCCCCCAGGGCCGCTGACGCCTGCACGCCATGTGGCCTCCCAGCGTGCTGACCTTGCCCTCATGGCACCCGTAAAGCAGGACCCCTCTGCCGGGGGTGTCGTCATCCCTGTTTTCCAGACGGGGACACGGGAGCCCCGGTGGGGGCATGCGTGAGCCAAGAGCCCGTGAGCTCTGTCTCCAGCCCCGTGTCTGTCTCTGACCGCAGTCGCCCTCGCCGGCCACCAGGGTGCTCGCAGGTCTGTGGGGTCCCCGGTCCACTCTGGACGCCTCGCTGATTTTTATTTAGAGCTGCCACTTCCTCCCTGTTTTTCTTTCATAAATGACATTTCTATTCGTTGCGGTATCTTCTGGGTATAAAGTGCCTGAGGCAGGACTCTGCCAACACCTGAAGAGTGACTGTCCCTGAAAGTCAGTCTCCCCTTTCCCAGAGCTCATGTTCAGCTGGTCAGGAATGCAGGTGGTTCTCCCCTAAACACTTGGGGCCCCGAGGCTTCTCATGAAATCCACCTTCCACTCGGCATCAGATGCCTCAGCTCCACCTGGCTGGCCTCACTGCGTGCCTGTGCACCTGCGCCTGTGCCCCTGCTCCTCTGCACCTGCGCCTGTGCAGCTGTACCCGTGCACCTGAGCTTGTGCACCTGTACCTATGACCCTGCTCCTCTGCACCTGTGCCTGTGCACCTGCACCTATACACCTGCACCTATGCACCTGCTCCTCTGCACCTGCACCTGCATACCTGCGCCTGTGCCCCTGCTCCTCTGCACCTGCTCCTAGGCACCTGCACCTGTGCACCTGCTCCTCTAAACCTGCACCTGTGCACCTGTGCCTGTGCCACTGTACCTGTGCCCCTGTACCTGTACACCTGCACCTCTGCACCTGAACTTGTGTACCTGCGCCTGTGCACCTACAACTGTACCTCTGTCCCAGTGCCCCTGCACCTGTACCCCTGCACCTGTTCTCTGTGTAGCCATGGGGGGCTCTTCATGCACACACCAGGCCACGCCTTCCTGCAGGCCTCTGAAGGGACTCCCTCTCAGGGTCCCTCCCCAGCCGTCACCGCAGTCTGCCCCCCCCCGACCCTTCTGGGAGGCCTTCCTGGGCCAGCAGGTGGGAAGCCGGGTCCTCCCTGTGGTCACCACACACTATTCTCCTTCATTGTCCTCATCCTTCTGGAACATTCTATATATTTTAAAATTTGCTTGGTGTATGCATCTCCCCGGCAAGAACGCAAGTCCAGCGAGGGTAGGACATTGGCTGTGTTTGGTGTGTCTGCTGAGGGCTCCACACACAGAAGCGTGTCTGGACACGTCGGAGCCCCGTGCGTGCTGAATACGTGAGTGAAGGAATGAACGCTCTCCCAGCGCTCCCGTGACGCGACCTCCCCAGGGCAGAGTGGCACGGGCAGGGCTGTAGTGACGCCTGAGCAGTTTGCGCCCGTTCCCTGGGTGGTCACGGCCAGGCTGAAGGCCGGAGCAGGCGAGGGGCGGCCGGATCTCGGAGCCCCGCGGCCCGGGAGGGAGCGCGCCTTTCTGAAGTCTGTCATCAATTCTCGTAAGCGTCACTTTGCGCTGCACTTTTCCTGGACCTGCTTCTGTTTTCCCTGGGCCGCATTTGGGAATTCAGAGAGGTTTCCTATGCATCTGATTTAACACCCCACATCCTCACTGCTGATTAAGCCTGACGCAGTCTTTATAGACTGAGCTGTTAATAGAGGCGAGAAACTGTTTTCACGGTGATTCCGTCCACACCCGCGGGATGACTGGGAAGCCGCGTCCTTGCTGAGATGAGCTCGCGGCCTCAGCAGCCTGACGCGCCCGAGAAAGCCTGTGGGGTTGAGGGGCCGCTGTGGGCACCTGAAGTGCGTCATTACAGACAGACGTGGACTTCCGCACCGTTAACCGGTGCAATCTACTCAAGAACATCACAGGTTTTTTTAGTGACATGTGAAATAGTCACCGGCTGCTGGCTCATCGCTGCCTGTCCCATCTGTGCGTCCTCGGCACCCAGCGTGGTGCCCAGTGCGCGGCTAATGCTCAGGTAATATTCCCTGAATTTGTGAAATAAGTATGTTTTCAAGCAGGCTGGAGAATCCAGCAACGGGCTGCATCGTGCTGCCGAACAGGGACTAGAAATCGGGACCGCAAGCTCGCTGAGGTAGTGCGTGCGTCTGAGTGTTGCCCAGGGCTCCACCGGCTGGGGAGGGACCATCCTGCCCGCCCTCAGCCCCGAGCGCCCCGCGATCCATCTCACAGCTGCTGCAGGTCTCCCCCCGCATGGCCTGGTGCTGGGAGCTCACGCTGATGCCAGGACACCCGCTCCCCGCCACCTGATCGCTCCCACGATCCCCCTTGGCTCCGTGGTTACAGTCGGGGCTACTCTTACCCCGGCCCCGCCCCAAGCACCAGGAAGCTTAGAACTTCTCATGACAAAGTAATGACTTCCAGGAATGAAATAAAAACCCTACACACATGGAAAATGGATTATTTCTGGAAAATAATTATAACGCATCTGATGAAGCCTTTTCTCACGCTGCCAGGAGATAGAAGCGGGTGACCTGCAACCTCGGGGCTGAGCCACGGCCATGTGCACGCAGCTCCTACAGCCTCCAGTGCCAGAAATCTGTGATTTCCCTGTCGTCCTACTGTCCTGAATCCCACCTGTTTGGAAACCCTGGGCGAACCTCCCCGGAAAAGCCAGCCCCTCAAGGAGTCTGGAGAGAGAGGCGGCTCACCCAAAAAGAGCAGCTCTTTCCTCAAAACGTGTTGAAAATCCTTGAAAACGTGTGAACCCTTAACCACGAAGCAACGGCAGGGTTTCCTGGCCCAGCGGCCTGTTCTGAGGACGCGCGAGCGGGAGGTGGGAAGAGCGCGGGCTCTCGGTCTAGGAGGCGTCCGCCAACGCTCCCGCCGCAGCCGCTCCACACCCTCCGGAACATACGAGCTCCCAGAAAAAGAAAAGGCAAGTTGTACCGACTGTGGGCAGTAGCACCACCCACCCAGCGGGGACACGGACACGGGCGGGACGGGCGGGAGGGATCTGGACCAGGACTGGATGCTCCTGGGGGTGATGGCATGAGCCCCGTGATTTTTGTTAAAAATCCAACGAGGACTTTTTTGGGGGGGCTGGTTACAGTATTACTTTAAAGTGGACTCTTATTTCTCCTTAATAGATTAGGAGTCACAGGTGTGCAGGTCTGGCTTCAGGCCGTGTCCACACGCTGTCCTGCCCGGGGCAGCATCACGTCCGCCCCTCGCCACCCTGTGGGGCTCCCCTCCTGCTGCAGGGCCCTGTCCTCTGGGTATGGCCTCCTGGATGCACCTTCTTTTCCTTCCAGGTAACATTTCAAATCAGCCCCGGAGGTCCCTGGGATGCTCCCTCGGAGGTCTGGCTGCTGCCCAGATTCCCCCCACCGTCCCTCCACGTGGGCAGCGCCCCACATTCCCTGCTGGTGGCCAGTCTCATCCCAAAGCGGGAGGGAGCGCACACTATCCCGGCCCGTGCTGCTCAGCTCGGCCCTACGACGTGTTGGATGTGGTTTAGCCCCTCTGCGGGGAGCTGTGGGTCACGCAGGTGGAGGCGGACCTGGCGCTCTCTCGTTACCGCCCATTCCCAACATCTTCATCGCATTCCTGGGCGGCTGGACGCAGCATTTCCAAACGACAGCTATCGTCTTTGTGATGCTTCTTCACCCGCCCACCTGCTTGCGGCTGACAGCGTGGCTTCGTCAGGGCCTCTGGCTCCGGACTCCGAGTCTCCTCCAGCGTCCACGTCCTCGCATCGATGCCAAGCCTCTGAATCTGGCCCCGTTGGCAAAATGGGGTGTTGGTGACCCATATCCTGTCAAAGGCCCGTCTGACTACAACCACATGTGGCCGTGGGCTCGCGAGGGACAAGGTCCGTGTCTCGTGTCTCCGGCCTCCCCCGTTGTCTGTCTGACGAGGGTCCCGGAAGGACGAGCGGCCGGGGCACCGGGCTCCCACGGGTGCTGGTCCTCCCGGGCGCGTTGAAGTCCCCTCTGGGCAGACTGAGGAAGGCCCCTCTGCTTCTGACCCGCCGTAGAAGCGGGGATGGTGGGACCTCGGCCAACTGCTGTTGCCTGAACCCAGATGCCCTGCGGCCCTTCTCCGCGGATGCTGGGAATTCCATCCTCGGGTTTTATTCATGGGAGTCGTCTGTGATCCTCCCGGAGGCCGCGTGCGAGGAGGTTTCTGGTGAGGCTGTCGGGAAGGGGGGTGGGCACCAGGGCTCAGCCACACCCAGAGGAGGTCCAAAGGGACCCCTCCGTGTCCGAGTGACCACGTGGTCCGGAGCCCAGCCCGGAGGTCTTGCAGGTCAGGGCGTTGACAGAGGGCGTATTTGGTGGGAGTCAGCTGACTTGGGGCCTGTGACAAGGGAGCCAACGCTCCGAGGAGCGGCCGCCACGACCCGGCGGGGTCCTGGGTTCTGTGCCCGTGAGGGGCTGGGGCCTTGCTCACTTCCCGGCCCCCCGGCCGCCCGGGCTGAGCTGCTGGGCTCCCAGGCAGGGGTGAGGTGGGAGCGCCCCATGGGGGACCCGCTGCTCCCTGAGGCCCCGGGGCAGGGCTGTGGCCGCCTGCTTCTGCGGTGTTGGGCTCTGCTGGTCCTGTCTGTATTTGCTCATTGTCCTCCCACTTGCGGCGAGCTACAGCTGGCAGGTGGTGAGCGTGTGAAGCCTACCCCTGGATGGAACATGACTCTGAATGCCCAGATGTGCTCCTGCAGGTGGGGGTGGCGACGTTTCCAGCCCCAAGGCCTCAGCACCCGCCGTGGTCCCCAGGGACGTGTTCTTGGCTCCGTCTGGCGGAGTCACTGGGTCGGCCGGCTTCCCGAGGGTGCCTTGTGCGTCGTCCGTGGGCCCTGCCCGTGTGACCCTGCGCAGTACTGTGTCCTCTTCCATGGCGAGTCCTGCACCGCATTTACCCCTGGGCACTCCCACCACGTGTCAAGGTTCCGCACCGAAACAGAACCCACGGGAGATGCAGGTATATTTGCTTATTTATTACAGCAATCAGTTCAGGTGACTGCCGAGGCTCGACACACCGGATCCCAACACCCATACGGTAGAAATGAGTTGAAAGAAACTATATTTAAGTCTGAGATTTCAAAACAACCCTCTTGGTAATGGGTAGAATAAGTAGACGGGAAATCGGTAATCATATATGACTAAAGTCTATTGAGAAACTTGACCCAATTGGCATTTATAAGACACTCCAGCCAACAACAACAAAATTCACTTTCTTTCCAAATGCTTTTGGAACATTTACAAAGACAGACCGTATTACGGGTTGTAAACATCTCACAATATGTTTAAAAGTATTTAAGTCATACGAGGGCTGTTTCTGAACACAATCAATTAAATTATAAATCGGTGAAATAAAGATCTTTGAGCACTCCCCTGGTATCAGAAACTAAACAACACATTATTTTTTCAAAGGAAAACTGAAAAGGGAAATTTAGAAAATAATCTGACACAAAGAAATTAAGAAACAGCAGATTGAAATTTGCTAAGGTGGTTCTTATGACAGCAGGGACCTATCTTAGGAAAACAAGAGAGATCCTCACCACTGGTCTCTAGGAAACCAAAATAAGGTCAAATTAAAGCTAAATTAAGTAGGAGAAAATAAGTCCTAAGTGAGGAGCTGAAGCCAAAGAGATGAAACAGATAATAGAATCAACAAAACCTGAATCTGCTTTTTTGGAAAGGCTTTAAAAATGGGAAAATCTCCCACAAGCAACTCCATGTCCAGAGGCCTCACAGGTAAGCTCATCCAGATATTCAAGGAGGCGTTCCACATATGCCCTTCCTCCTGGGGGAGACTTGGGGGGTACTTCTCACCTCGTTTTATGGGGCCGGTATCCCTGTGATACAAAACCAAAAACAAACACGTAGAGACATCCTAAGAAGAAGAAACCACAGACCAATATAAATGCAAAAAATTGTTAGCAAAATTTTTTGCACGTAAAATTCAACAGAACATAAAAGAGAGGGGATCCCTGGGTGGCTCAGCAGTTGAGCGCCTGCCTTTGGCCCAGGGTGCAATCCTGGAGTCCCGGGATCAAGTCCTGCGTTGGGATCCCTGCATGGAGCCTGCTTCTCCCTCCTTCTGTCTCTCTCTCTCTCTCTCTCTCTCTCTGTCTATATTAAATAAATAAATAAATAAATAAATAAATAAATAAATAAATAAATCTTAAAAAAAAAAGAACATAAAAGAGAAAATTTTTCATGACCAAGTAGGATTTACCTCGGAAACACAAGGGTCTTTGAACATCTGAGAATCCCTTAATGTGATTGACCTTATTAGTAATCTAGATAAAGGCAAAAAAATTCAATTTTCTCAATAGATGCAAAAAAAAAGAGTCCTTGATGAAGTAAAATATGGCCCCGTGATAAAAATTCTCAGAAAACGAGGAAGACAAGGGTTCTTCCTCACCCGAGAAAGGCACTTCCACAACAAACTGTAAATTAGCCTTGTGCTTAGTGGTGACGGCCTGAATGTTCCCCCAAGGACAAGACAAGAGTCTATCGTCACCGCTTCTGTCCAGGGCTCTACTAGACATTCACCCGCGACGAGGCAAAAGTGCATCCATAATACTCACCCTCCAGATCTGAAAGAGAGAAGTCAGAGTTGGCATGACGGCCTGCTTGGACTACCTGGCGGACGTGGCTGCTGTAACACTGGGGTCCACGCGCCCCTTCAAATCCCTATGTTTGTGACCTTTGGATAAATTCCCAGCAGTGCAGTTGCTGGGTCACAGGACAGCTCTGTATTTGACTTTTTTGAGGAACCTCCAGTGTTTTCCATGATGTCCTCAAGAGCCAAACTATGAAAAGAGCCCGAGTTGTCCATGGACAGGTGGATGGATACAGAAGGTGCAGTCTGTGTCTACAATGTCTCAGCCGTCAGAAAGAAGGAGATCTTGCCATTCGCAAGGATGTGGGTGGAACCAGGGTAGGATGCTCAGTATGATGCTGAGCGGGATGCATTAGAGAAAGAGAAATACCATATGATCTCACTCACCTGTGGAATATAAGAAACAAAATAGAGGAACATTGGGGAAGGGAGGGAAAAATGAAATAAGAGGAAACTTGAGAGGGAGGCAAACCATAAAACTCTTAATCATAGGAAATACACTGGAAGGGAAGGGGGTAGGGGGAAGGGGTCACTGGGGGATGGGCAGTAAGGAGGGCACGTGATCGGCTGAGCACCGGGTGTTGTATGCGACTGATGAACAACTGAAGTCTACCCCTGAACCTAGGAACACACTGTATGTTAACTACAGTGAATTTAAGTAAATTAATAATAAATTAATAAATTAAATAAAACCAAGACTATCCAATGAAGTCTACACAAACGCTGATGGAAATTGGGAGTGAGTTTGGCGGGCCAGAAGGGTGCAAGATTCACACACAAGAGTCCGTTGTATGTTTCCGGTTTCCGCGTGTGTACAACCAACTAGAAAACAAAATACAAAAAAAAAAAAAAAAAAAAAGAAAGAAAAGAAAATACAAAGACCTGCAACTCTTGGTGGTTGTGCGGGGAGCACAGAACGCTTAGGGGGAGCTGTGAGCTCAGGCCCGCAAGGCCTGTCCCCCGACACCCGGAGGACACGGCGTAGGGAAAGCGAGGAGGAGCTACACCGGGCCGGGGCACTCAGTACCGCCACGGCACCTCTTCTCCCCAAAACGCCCTATGGACTCAGCCCAACCCAGTCACGGCCCGTCCGCCTTGTGTGTAAACTAACAGATGCCGCAACTCACCTGAGCACGCAGAGCGTCTAGGAAACCCGAACACCTCTGAGCAAACGAGCAAAGTCAGAGGACTCACGCGGATTTTATGACTCAGGAAGCCACAGCCGTGGAGACAGAGCGGGTTGGTGTTGAAGTGGGAAGAGAGGGGAGTGGAACGGGACGGCCAGTCCAGGAATAATCCCCTCGTTACAAGCAGCTGACTCTGACTTGTCAGAGGAGTTGCCGCGGCGATCCAGGGGAAGAAGGGCACGGTTCTCCCCGTGTGCGCTGAAACAGCTGCGTGGATGTGTGCAGAAAACAAGCTTTAATCCGGGCTTCTCTCCGATGTCCAAAGTAACTCAAAATGGGTCATAATGCTTTTTTTTAAAAAAGACTTATTTATTTATTTATTCATGATAGACAGAGAGAGAGAGAGAGGCAGAGACACAGGAGGAGGGAGAAGCAGGCTCCATGCAGGGAGCCCAACGCGGTACTTGATCCTGGGACTCCAGGATCACGTCCTGGGCCAAAGGCAGGCGCCAAACCACTGAGCCACCCAGGGATCCCCTGGGTCAAAATCCTAAATGTAAAGTTGAAGCTCTAAAATTTCTGGAAGCTTACACAGGAAAAAAAAATCTTTGTGACCTTGGCTTGAGCAAGTCATTCGTAAGTATGCTTCCAACAGGAAAATCCAGGAAGCAAAAACATTGATAGATGACACTTTGATCAAAATTAAAGACTTCTGGTCTTTGGGAGGCTATTAATAGAGCAAGAAGAGAAGTTCTAGTCTGGGAGAAATATTTAGAAGGCATAGATTTGGTGAAGGACCTGGGTCCCAAATTCCTGAGGAATTCCCACAGCTCGGTAAGAAAATCAACAACCCAGTGAAACATGGACAAAATCCTCAAACAGATCGTTTTGTCAAAGACCCTACGTGGCGAGCAAATGAGCGCGGGACGGGTCGCTGGGTGCCTGGGCTGTCAGGGACCCGCGGAGCCAATGGCATGGGGCGCCACCGCGCACCCCGCAGACTGGCCGGAGGTCAGGCCTGATGCTACCCCCGCGAGGGGGTGGGCGATGTGACCCTCGCACAAGGCTGGGGGCAAACCAATATTCCTTATGAGAGGAGACGAGTGTCTTTAATCCCAGATGCCCACTTTGGGTCCTCCGGTAACGGGAGATCTCGCTTCCCGGGGTCTCCATGAGGGGCAGGGACGGTCAGCGGTCTAGGGCATCCCTGAGGTTTGCAAAATCAACAGGAGAGAATCTGTGCAGCACGGAGAGGCCTGTGCCCCCCAGCCCGGCCTCCTGGGGCCTTCTGGTCAACTCTGGGGCTCCACCTGCTTGGGCGCCACAGCGACCCAATGACATCTCCCGGGTCCTGACTGTAGTGCTCGTCCTGGTGGGGTCCGTGGGGTGCACAGCCTCCACAGGGGCATGAATCAGTGGCTTGAGAGACACCCTTTGGGGCATTGAGCCCGGTGGCCTGGTCATGAGTCCAGAGCAGCCCACGCTCCCTCCTTTGCAGCCCCGGAGCCTGCCTTCAATGCCCTAAGTGCTTCCTTGGGCGCAGCGACTCCTGTCTGCGTGCTCCAGGGCACTCCCTCCCGGAACACCTGTCCCCGTCAAGTGCACACTCCCCCCTCATCCCCTCTTCCCCGCGCTGTTCTGGCCTCCTCAACGGATGACGAAACCACGGATTAATCAGAATTTTTTTGACTTGGAAAAACGTTGCACTTACGGAGCATGCATTTCCCGAATTCGTCTCTTTAAGTCCCTAATTAGCATGAGAGTTTTTCTGCAGCCCAGTAAAGATAATCAGAACGATGTCTGTTCAAACCAAGAACACTTTCCCTTTCTCAGTCAACCATAATTTGATCAGATTTCAGAGAGAGTTTTTTTTTTTGGGTCCATACTTGTGGAAATGTGAAATAACTAAGCAGTTAAAATTCATGACCTACACTTTTGTGTCATTATTATTGCATTAGCATGAAATTATACTTCTAGTTAGTCATAATTATGCTCATAATTATTCAATTTATCACCATAGGTCCTCCTGGAAGTTTTATTGGAGGATTTATTAACATTAATAAATTGTTTTCCTTCATCTCCGCATTACAAATTCTTCTCATGTGTGATATGATCTATTATCCATAAAATTAGAACAAACCCCAAGCATTGGTGACTTCTCAGCATCACGAGGGAGACCTTTGTCACTCGGTCCAGTATGAGACTTGCCTCCCGGAGGCTCTGGGGCACAGTTTTGTGCCGCTGAGGTTTGCTGCGGCCTGAAGGCTTTGCAGGGAGCCTCTCACGGGGCGGGGTGGGGGGGGGCAGGGACTGGAGCTTTCCTTCCAGGCTGTTCCCATCCCGTAGGGCCTGGGGAGGACGTCGGGCCGGGGGCTGCTCCCTCCGCAGACACAGGGGCCGTGGTGCCTCCTCCGCGTCCATGCTGGGCTAGGCGCCTCCTGCTGCCCATCGCCGTCCTTCTGGGGCCCGTCCACCAACCCTCTCTCCAGGCTCTCATGGTGCCTCCCCGTCTTGCTATCCGTCGAGCCTGATGGCAAAGCTTTAGAACATTTGATGACCCTCGGTGAGAGCTACGGGCTGAATGCTCACGTCCCTCAAAGCCCTCCCCCCGCAGAGCGAGTGTATTTGCCGTCAGGGCCTCCAAGGAGGTAATTAGGGCTCATCCCGGGGGGTGGCCCTGACCGGATAGGACCGGTGTCCTGCCAAGAGGACTGTCCAGAGAGCCAGTGCTTCCCACACATGCACCTTGGAGGGGCCGTGGGCATACACAACACGAGGCGGCCGTCTCCACTGGAAGGGACGGGCTCTCAGACCCTGTTGCCGCCTGGGTCGGAGACTTTCCAGCCTCTGGAGCTTTCAGAGAGTGGATCCCTCTGGTTTCAGCCGCCCAGTCTGTGGCGTCCTGTTACGGTGGCCCCGCCAGCCTCTGCAGGGCCCCGCCAGCCTCTGTGCCTGCCTCTGTTCAGAGGTCCCATGGGATCTTTTACGAGTCTTCCTGGCACTGCTGCGGGGTGCGTTCTGTTGTTCCCGTCTTACAGATGAGACAACTGAGGCAGGGTGGGAGGTGGCCCGGTAGCAGGGGGCAGGGCAGCTCAGAGCCCACGCTGCCTGCGTTCCCAGTGGCCGTGTGCAGGCCTCAGGGCAGCCCTGACCCCGAGACCCGGGCAGGGTGGGTCTCACATGTCTGGTCCACGGCTGTTTGCCCATGTCCGGTGCACACGCGCTGACTTACGTATCCGCTCTGGGTCCTGTTGCCGATCACTTCCTCTGGGATGTGCCACCATCTCTGGGCTGCTCTCCGGTTTGGGGTTGAGGGGGCCTCAGGGGCCTCTCTCCATCCGACAGGTGGGCGACGTGCCCCACCTGCACTGCCGTAAGTGCCAGGTGGTACTGAATTCAGCGCGAGGTCCAGAGCTCAGTACCCCTGGGCGCCCAGGATGTGCCCACTCCCATGTTGGCCGTGGGTCTGCGCGCAGATGCACAGTGGCTGCCGGTCGTTCGGCCGCCGGGAGGGCATGGCCAGCGAACCGTGGCGGGAACGCTCCAGAGGGCAAAGAGAAAGCGATTTGCAAGCTGATGCGAGGTGGAGGGTCACGTCTGGCTGGCTCCTCACCAAGCCGCGGCCTCCTCCCTGTGCTGCCCACCTGCTGGGGGGCTCCCCTCTCGGGAGCGAGGTCGACCCAGGCAGGGCCCCAGGGTGAGGTGCTGACCGACGCTCTGGCCTGTGGGACATTCTGGGCCTGCAATGGTGGGAATGGGGAGCACGTCCAGCTCCCTGGGGCCTGGAAGGGGGACGGGGAGGGGCTCAGAGGCCCTGACAGCCCGGCCCAGCCCCGAACCTGGGAGTGCTCCCTTGGTGGGCATCTCAGGATGGCACATTCGTTGCTTGGGGAACTCATAATTCATTTTTCCGTAGGACTGGAGTCACCCTGCATTCGTCTACACGGCTGCAGGAGAACGAAGTGAATAAAAATAATGAACATCCATTAAGCACAAAGACATAACGAGGTGTCACGGCTCCTTCATTCTGCTCCTCTGTGAGGCGGGGCTCCCATGTGGGGAGGGTCCTCAGGTGGCTTCCCTCCGCAGCAGACACCCAGTGTGTGCACCCTGGTGGGCTCCGAGGGCTCTGGCCTCGGCGTGGGGCAGGCCCCGAGACCCCCGAGGGCAGCTCTCTGCAGGGTCCTGCTCGTGGCACTTCCAGGCTCAGGTTAGCTCTGCCAACGGACATGTCCCCCCACACACACACCCGGCCCCTGCCCAGGGTGAGCCGTGTCTGCAGATGGGGTGGTTGGGTGTTCATCGTCTAGCCCAAAGTTCACCCTCCGAGTACGGGGGCCTTTCACTGGGCAGGGTCTCACCCCTCCTGCCCTGCAGCCCTCCCGTGCCCCGTCGGGCACATCAGCACGACTTGGGGCCCCGACGGGAATCCCAGGTGTGAGCTTGGACAGAGGTCAGCACAGCTGGCAGCCCCGCTGTCCACCTCTGGTCTGGACGTAGACACCAAGAACGACGGGGATCTGCTGAAGGGACAGCTGCCCTCAAGCACGGTCAGCTCTCTTCACCCCCGGTGGGGACGCTCTGTGAAGATGCTGTGGACACTGAGCTCGTGAAGGGAGCAGGGCTCAGGTCCCGCCCACCTCTTGCTCATCACATTTCCATCAATCAATCCGTGCCTCGCCTCGCCTTTTTAATGTGTGTTTCTTTTTAAAGATACCTCATTCATCTACACTGTAGACTCGTTGATGTAGAACTCACGGCGCCTTGGAGAGTGTGGGTCTGCAAAGGCACTGTGCGTTCATTTATCCATCATCCATCCATCCATCCATCCATCCATCCACCCATCCATCCATCTGTCCATCCATCTGTCCATCCATTCATCCATCCATCCATCCATCCATCCATCCATCCACCCATCCATTCAGCCATTCATCCATCTGTCCATCCATCTGTCCATCCATCCATTCATCCACCCATTCATCCATCCACCCATCCATCCATCCGTTTGTCCATCCATCCATCCATCCATCCATCCATCCATCCATCCGTCCATCCACTCCTTCCTTCCTTTTACCTCTCTCCCCCAATCTATCCTCCCTCCCTCCATCCCTCCCTTCCTGCCCTCCCCCTCCCTCCCTCCCTCCTCCTTCCTCCCTTCCTCCTCCCTCCCTCAATGCTGCTGGGTCCTGCTGTGTGTCAAGTTAAGAGCTGGGTGTTAGGATGATGGTGGACACTGACGACAGAGAGAATCCGTACTCCTGGAGGCCCACAGCTCAAGGGAGATGGACAATAATGAACATACCGCAGTGGAGACTCAGCTTTATACAGAAGACACCTTCACCTGATGCCCCTGACGTGGATCGGTGGGCTGGGGATGATGGCCGTGAGGCAGGCATCCTCCCACGGAGAGGAGGTGACCCTGGGAAGGAGGGGCGGTGCAGACGGGCCTTCAGGGGACAAGGAGGATGATCTGTAGGCTCCGGTGTGTCTGGGGTCAGGCTGGGGCAAAGGTGGCTGCAGCAGGCTTCCCAGGCCCGCAGGGCCTCGTCATCTGTGAACACTTCCAGCGCCCACCCCGTGAGCCGTGCAGCCAGCCGAGATCTCTAAACACGACACAAGGGGCAGGTGATCAGGTGTGTACGTGGAAGGACGACTGTGGCTCAGAGGAAGGGGCAGGACTGGGTGAAGGCAGGCTGGGGGCCCCCGGGAAGTTGCCCTCTGGGGCAGGGTCCACCTGTCCTGACCTGCTTGTAGGTCCACCTGGAGGCTCTGTGCCATTTGTTGGGGATGGGCTGGGGTCCTCCCTGGTGGCCCAAAGACCCAGCTCCTGCCTCCGTGCTGGACAGACAGTACGGCCAGAGCCCTCTCAGGATGCCAGGAGAAGAGCATCCTAAGCATCCCCGGAAATGCTGCTGCTGTGTCCGTGGGGGCCTGTCCTCCCTCGCCCCCTGTGGGCCGCTCCTGCATGGACCTCTTTTGTCCTCTTCTGAGGTGGCCTGAGGCTGGGGTCTGTGCAGGGGTCCAGGCTCCCATTACAGCAGCGAATCAGCAGGGAGCGGAGCCAGCGTCACCTCAGCCCGAGCGGCCCCGCAGCCCCTGATTTCATCTGAAGGTAAATCCGTGGAGGCCTGGCGTTCAGGGCGCACCGCCCCCTGCATGCGGGAAGTGGATGCAGGCCCAGAGCAAAGGACGGCCCCCCGCTGGGAGCAGCAGGCTCCGGCGCCGATGGCCCGATGGCCCGGCTGTGCTCCTGTGGTGTCATCGGGACCTGCGGGCTGCAAGGTGGGGAGTCCTGCGTGCCCACCCAGGGCAGGAGGCAGGAGAGGCCACGCACACACCTGCTCAGCCCGTGTCCTGGAAGGTGCTTCTGCCTAGGTCCAGGTGGCTGACGCTGACCTTCTGTGATGGAGACATAGCAAACAACGGGGTTTCCCGACAGCAGGGGCGCCGGGATGGCACCACCAGGCTTCTAGGAGGAGGGCACTGGAGGAGAGCGTGTGTCTTCATGGCGGGCAGCACAGCATCTGTGGCTGGTTTTATTAGAATGAGGATTTTTCCACTTAAAGTGGCTTGTTTTCCTCTGAAGCTGTGAGCCAAGTTTAGGGGGAGCTCTTCGCTGGGAGCCCGTGCCGTCCTTGGGACCCCTCATCTCGGAAATCCAGGCTCCCAGGGCCATCAGGTCCAGCCCCTTGTCCGGGGACCCATGCCACCCACTTGGCCACCTGCGTTTCTCACACCGTCTCCCCACACAGACCCCTCGCCCAGGCCCAGGGACAGGAGGTGGCTGTGAAAAGCCTTGCTCCGAGGACCCGTGCCCTTCTGGGGCTGCATCCGTTGACCCCACCGCTGATGCAGACCCAGACCCAGACCCAGAACGCAGGCAGGTCTGGACGGGTGCCTAGCAGAGGCCAGGGGCTGCACAGCCGCGTGCTGGCGGGAAGACGCCACGGAGCTGAGCTGCGAGCGGACCGGCCACCAGAACCTAATTTGGAGCTTTTTATTTATTTCAAAAGTACGGGGTTCACCGACCACATAAAAATAAAGGAAAATAAACCCAACCGCATCACAAAAAAACAGCTTCCCCGTTTTCACTATCTGATTAATTTAATATGGATTTACAGTTGTCTACAGACTGGGAGTTGCTTTAAAATACATCCCAAATTGAAAGTGCATTTAAAATATTGATGCATTATCACAGATCAGGGCAAAATAACCCGCTGCACTTACCAGCAGACGGTGCCTCTGGACGGCGGGCTTCTGTGAATAATTTGAACGCAGGCCTGCTAATGGAGCTCCACTGAGGCCGCGTCCCGGGCCTGCTCGCCTGTCTCTGATGAAGAATGAAGGGCCACGTCTTCACGTGTGCTTGTGGAGAGATGGGTGGCATTCATTACTTCTCACTTAATTTTTTCCTAAATATGGAATGTGAGGTGCAGCTCACTTTTAAATTATGCTCTCACATGATAAACCAGCGGCCCAGAAATCCGCGGCGATGTAATTGAATCCAGACAGAGTGCTGGTGCAGAAGTGATGGCCGGCGGGCAGCTATTTTGGGACCCTTGCGGTCGGGGACTGGAACCGAGGACACCGTTTCACGCGGAGGACCTCCGCGCCCATTAGCATCTTGGTAAAAAATGGGCTAATTTGGGGACGGAGTCTGTGACCGTTCCAATCTGGACATAAATGTGGCTGTCAGCGCCGCTGTCCAGACCGGGCTGCCCTATTTTTATCGCCCTCCACCTCCCACTCATGGCGGGACGGTCCGCAGTCCCGGTGCCTGGGGCCACGGGTGCCAGGAAGGGCCTGTCCCCCAAGAGCGGATCCCACCCCCGAGGCCATGGGCCATGGGGAGCACCGGCAGTGGGCAGACAGGCCACTGGGCATCACGAGGGCAGAAGCCGGGAAAGCCTGTATTTCTCACAAAATCAAGTCCTTCTGGGCCCGCATTGCCTCCCGAAAACGTGAAGATTGCAGCGGTGACTGGAAAGAAAGTTCTCGTGCGGCCAAAGCACATTCCCTTTAAATAACGGGTAGTTTTTGCAAAAACAAGAAAAGATGTATGTGTGTGCACATGTGTTCATGTGCCTGTATCTATACATGCATGTGCACATGTGGGTCATATGTTCATGCACGTGTACCCTATGTGTATACGCGGGTGTGCACACGTAGATATGTGTGCGCCCAGGGGTTGATATACATGCGTGTGCATGTGGGTGCATATGTGTAAATGTGCACATATGTATGTTGGTGCATATGTGCCCATATGTATGCGTGCGTGCAAGTGTATGTGTATGCACACATGTGGGTGCATCTGTGTACGTGTGTGCACATGCCTGCATGTGTGCTGTGTGCATGCATGCACACGTGTGTATGCATGTGCGTGTGACTTGGGCTACGATTACCTGGATTTTTACTACAGTTCTTGCTGGGATTCCTCCTGGATTGGGTGGCGCTTCCTCCTTGGAGGTCAGATCATAGTAATTCTCATTTGTGAAACACTGAAGGGTGCACTTTGGGAAGAAGGTCTTACAAAATCAAAGGACACGAAGGAAACGCAAACGTGTAATGAAATTCGTCTTTGAGCAACAGCATCACGGCCCATCTGCCTGTGTCTACGCGCATCTGAAGGCAGAGCTGTCGGCGGGGCTAAGGAGGGGCCTGCATGGGGGGCCTGGGGGGAGCTCGGGGAACCGGACGCCCCCGTAGCCCGAGTGAGCGCGCATTGGGTGTCCCCCGGGAGCCCTGCACGAGCGCTCGCTGCATCCACGCCCCGAGGCCGAGTGAGGGCCCTGGACACCTGCCGACTCCCGGCCGCGGGTGGTGCCGGAGGACGTCGTGCTGGACTGAGGTGATGCGGGACCTGCAGGAGGTTGGCGCCTGTGTCCTGGCCTCGAGCCCCCTCGGGGAGGACGGAGGTGAGACTCGGGGCCGCTGGCCACACCTGGAGCCGCTGAGACCCTGAGGAGGACCGGCCGCAGAGCCCGTGGTGTCGCCCTCAGGGTGACGCGAGCCGACCCTCGTCCCCACGGCCCGCCTGCTGCGTGGAGGCCGGTGGGCGTGGCCGGTGCGGAGGGGGCGTCGGGCTTACTGGTGGGGGCCGGCCTGGAGGGCTGCAGGGGGCTCCCCTAGCAACGGGCAAGGCCTTGAGGTGGGCCTGCACTGTGCATTCCGGAGAGCCCCCAGGGCCGCAGCAAGGCCGCCTGAGGCCCAGGGCGCTGCGCCGGCATGTCTGGGTCTGCTCGGGGGCCAGGACAGTGTCCATGGGAGGGACAGCAGGGCAGGGAGGCCGCCGGGGGATTCGGGGGACCTCCAGGCGGAGCCCAGAGCCCCCGCACCTCCTTGACCTCGTTCCCGGCATCGGGGGTGCCCCGGCCCCTCCTGGAAGTCCAGCGTCCTCCCGGGAAGGGGTCCCTTCCCTGCACCTCCCGTCCTGTGCCCGTGGTCGGTTCGTAGTGACCCAGGGTGGTGCTGTCAGCCGGCGAGGCCCCTGTGCGGCTACAGGGTGGGCGACCCTTCACGGGCCCTGAGCCCAGAGCTGCGGGCAGCCTAGCGCTCGCACCCGACAGCCCTCATTCCCATGATTTATGGCCAGACGCTGCCCTCCCGAAAACAGGCCGGCCCCGCTGCTCCATGGGGCGCCTGCCCCTCCCGGGAGAGCTGCCTTCCGTCAGGCGGGGACCTGGTGACGGTTGAGTCCCTCCGTAGTGGGCGGACGCGGCCCTGGGACAGAGATTCCCTGCCAACTTTTGTTGGGACAGGGAGGCCAGACCTGCCCCGATGCTGTACGTTCTGTCAGGGGCTGAGAGGCCTCCCCTAAAATTCACCGGTGGGAGTCATAACCCCGGACACCTGAGAATGCGACAGTTGGAGAGGGCCCTTTACGGAGGTGGTTTAGGTGCAGTGAGGTCATTGGGGTCGTCCTGATGCAATGGGACCGGCGGCCCTGTAAGCAAAGAGGGTCAGGACACAGATGCACGAGGGGGTAACCGTGTGAGGACGCGTCTACACAGGCGTCCAGGAGGGAGGCTCCAGGAGAGCCAGCCCCGCCCGTGCCAGGCTCTCGGACTCCGCCTCCAGGACCCGGAGGGCCAAGGGCGGTGGTTCACAGGCAGGACCCCCGACACCACGTACAAAGTCAGGGGCTCGGCTGCACCCATGGGCCTGCGCGCCCACCTCCCCCGGGGGGCCCAGGCCGCCTTCTTCTCTCCCGCAGCCCATGATCCGAGGCCATGACCCACGACCCTGGGTCACCCCAGACACGGAACGGTGAGCTCACAGGGTGCTGCCCTGAGCCCCAGGTCCTCTGGTTTGTCCAGGCCAAGGACACGGTCCCCTCGTCTGGACGCCTGGGTCAAGGCCTGGAGCAGCGAGCAGGGTGCAGGGTGTGAGGAGGCACAGGGGCGTGTGGCCGCCGCCGCAGGCTTGCAGGGGGACCCGCACGTTCCTGGCTTCATGGAGAAGGGGCAGGAAGCTTGTGTTCCCCCCGGCTGGCCGGGTAGCCTCAGCGGAAGACTCCCGGTCCCCCCGAGTCAGGCCAGTGTCTGTCAGCAGGAACGGAGCCAGGTGTGCGGGGAAGGGACCGACCGGTGCTGTCAGCAGCCTTCCTTCACCTGCGCCCTCCTTTCCCCAGGTCCCCGGCTTGGGGGGACCCTTCCCTGCACAACCTGACCTGTCCGTGCCCTCCTGTCCCCAGCTCCTTCCCCTTCCCTGGCTGACTGCTGCCCCAGGGTGTGTCACCTGGCTCGGGTTCCCCTGCCCATCCGCCTCTGCTCAGCTGCCACGAGGACCCCCCTCGCTCCTTAGAAGAGCCTCTGAACCTACTGTCTCTGCTCAGATTAAGGCGCTGGGCGACTTGCCCACCTGCACACTGTCTGGTCAGGCTGAGTGACCCCAGCCAGGGCCTGAGCAAGGTCCCCTGCTCCCCTCGCTGACGGCTGCTGGGCTCCAGTGCTGACCTCGCGAAGTCCGGCGGCCCCTAGACGTGCCCCGAGCATGCCTCCCGTTGAAGCCCCCCTGGGCAGGAGCGTCCTGGGGGCCCTGTGTGGGCCAGGGGCAGGCTCATCTGCTGGCCACCCCGCCTTGCCCGGTTAAGCGACATCTAGGAAACAGAATGATCTTCAGGGATGATGGTTTGTGTTCACACAAGCTGGGCACTTGGGCACACCTGGGCCACGCGGTGTGCCTGGCACGCACGCCCCTGCCCGCAGGTGCCTCTGCTCTCCTAACCGCACAGATTCCCAGCCCGGCCCTATGACCGCCGTGACCCCCCATGACCCCCTGTGGCCCCCTGTGACCCCCATGACCCCCTGTGACCCCCGTGGCCCCCCGTTACCCCCTGTGACCCCCATGGCCACCTGTGACCTGCATGACCTCCTGTGATGCCCCCGTGACCCCCTTGCAGTCAGTGGCTTTCTTGTTCCTCACACAATGCTCGACGTGTAAGGAGGAGGCCCAGCGTGTGTAACCTTCCCAGCAGGAGAGGCATCCCGGGGGCGCCAGGCGGCTGGGTCTCTTAGGCGTCTGCCTCTTGATTTCAGCTCAGGTCGTGATCTCAGGTTGTGAGATAGAGCCCCGCGTGGGTCCCGGCTCAGCGGAGGGTCTGCTTGAGGTTCCCTCCCTCTGCCTCACCCCCGCTCACGTGCTCTCTTGCTCTCAGATAAATGAATCATTAAAAAAATACTATGTAAAAAAAAGAGAACACCTGTAATCCACCATCCAACTGATGTTCCAGCATGAATGCAGCCACCTGCCCAGCTGCCCACCTGCCCACCTACTCTCCTGTCCTCCTGTCCACTTGCCCACCTACCTCCTGCCCAGCTGCCACCTGCTCACCTGCCCACCTGCTCACTTGCCCACCTGCTTCTCCTGCCCACCTGCCCTCCTGCCCCTCAGAAGAAGCATTTGCCAAATCTTTGCTCCTGCCCTGTGCTGTAGCGGTGTGCACACCCTGACCAGCGGGGTTTGGGCTCTGGGAAGGGGCGTCTCCCGGTCCTTACCCACGTTGCTCCCCTTAGAGTCCCAGCCGGACGCCTACACGTCCTCACCTGCTTGGCAGCCGCCGCTCCATTGCCTGTGTGCACTTGCCGCTAGCGGGAGCCCGGGGGCCCTGCTCACGGCGGTGCTGCTCCCAGGACAGCCCGGCACGCAGTAGGTGCTCAGTAGTTGCGCACTGACGGTGGGAGGAAAGACTTCCTGACCCTGTTGGGGGTCTGGCCCTCCAGGCTTGTGCCCAGGCTGCTGTCTCAGGGCACAATCCCTCCTCCGGGGTCTCCTGGAGTCAGGGGGCCCTCACCCTGGGAAGCGGCAAGCTGGGTCTCGCAGGGCAGCGGGCACCTGCTCTCTGGTGCCTCAGGGCTACTCTTCCAGTGGCAGAAGGGGCTCACTCACCTTCTTATGTGTGGGTCCAGACCTGCTGGCTGCCTGTGCATCTGGGGACATTCTGAGGTGTCAGCCTGGGTGGGGCAGGGGTGGGGGTGCATGTCGGGGGAGCAGGGGGGTGAACGGCTGGGTCAGGTGCCCGCATCGTCCTTGGGCAGACCCCAGAGCCCCTGCCATCCCAGGGGAAGTGCCTGTGGACTCCCGTTAGCATCCCCCCCAGGGCCCGGGAGCTTGGTGTCCTCCCCCGGAGCTGCCTCGGGTGGCGTGTGAAGGCCCCAGAGCCTCACCATCACCGGGGACCTTCAGTTCTTTGTCTTTTCAGGCCAGAGTAGCTGACGGATCAATGCGCGGCTGGGATTTGCGGCGGCCCGGGCTCGGTCCCGGATCAATTCCCGTCCCCAGTGATTGCGGAGCCCTGGAGCCTCCTGAGCCAGTGACAGCGCTCGCTCTCCTTCCCTCTTTGTGTCTTGGTCCTAAAGCAGCCCTCGCTGCCCATCACTTCCGTGTCCTCTGCTCCATATCGACCGCACCGTATTGTCATGAATTTCCGCCCTCCCGGCTGTCGATACCCACGGTTGTGTTTTAAGCCTTGGCTAATCTGGCTCCTCAGGATGCGGTGATGACCCACATCGTGGCTCCCGGGCAGGAGCTCCACCCGCCTCCCTGTCCTAGGTCCGTCCCCGGGTCCGTCCCCACCCTGGAGGGCCGCGGGCGGCTTGGGGCAGGGTTGGCGAGGGCCACGGATCAAAAGAAAAAGGGGCCCTGAGGGGGACACTTGACGGGACGAGCCCTGGGGTTATACTGTACATTGGCAAATCAAATTTAAATTAAATGAAAAAAAAATAAACAAAAATTAAAAATAAAATAAAATCAGGGCTCTAAAAAAAAAGGTAGAAAGCAGGGCTCGGTCTGGGGCCATGCCGGCCGGCCGAGCGGAGTGAAACGTCACTCTCAGTGATGACTTCCAAGGCCGCGCCGCGTCCCCAGCAGCGCCAGCCGCGTGCAAGGCAGCCCCGTCCCGGGAGCCCCTGGCCCCTTGCCCCGAGGTCCGCGGCCCTCTGCTCCCGGCACCGGGAAGGCACCCTCCTCCTGCCATGAAGCCCGAAGAACGTGCCGGAGCTCAGCTGCTGCTAACGGCCTCCCCGCCCCACGGCCCTGTGTTCCAGGGGCTCTGAGGCCACTGGTCAACCTGGGGCTGGGAGTCTGGGTCCCAGGGGAGATGCCTTCCCGCCTCCTGGGGTCCTGGCGCCCAGAGCAGTATGCTGAGGGACAGCCAGGTGTCGGCGGTGCCCCAGCCGGGGCGAGGGAGGCAGTGGCGGCCTCACGTAATATTGTTTTATTCCACTTGGTTCATATGAATAAATGATGAGCAGTAAGAGTGCGTGGGGGAAATGGGGACCAGGTGGTCTCAGGGGAGCTGCTGGCGGTGCCCGTGGTCGCCTGGCTGAGTGTGCATCTCCTGTGCTGCACGACAGGACGTGGTGAAGGGGACCCTTCCTCCCTCCTTGCTTGTACTTGTATAACCAATTAGGCAGGAGCGTGTGGCGCCCTGGGCAAGACCCAGCACCAGCTTCCCAGGCAAGGACGCCCTCACCCCACCCCGGGTGCCTCTGTCTCCGGCAAGTGTGCAGGGAGGCCCACGGGGACCCGCGGAGAGAAGACACAGGGCCACGGCCCCCAGCTGCTTGCAGCACAGGAGAGACACCCACCTCCCGCAGCTGGTCCATGGGGCGCTTGGGCCCGGCCGCCCCCCGGGAGCGCCTCCTGCCTCCATCTCCGGGGTCCCCTCCTGCGACGGCCGCTGGGAAGTGCTGCCCTGAGCCTCTCTGCCTGCAGACCGGTGTCACCCCTCCCTGAACATCTAGGGCCCTTTCCCCAAAACCACGCAGGACAGCGGAGGGGCGGTGGGCCCCTCCCAATCGCCATCGAGGTGCCGGGTCTCTCTTTCTCCCTCCCTGTCTCTCCTTGTCTCTGTTTCTCTGTCTCCTGGGCATTCAGCGGGTCCCTGTGTGAGCTTGGGCTGACAGGGGCCTGCCCGGAGCCTGCACGGCACCCACGGGCCCGTGGTGCACGCAACCCGTCAGCGCTGCGTTCTGGTTTCTGCGCCTCACAAATGCTGGTGTCCTTTTTTTTTTTTTTTTTTTTTTTTTTTTTTTTAAATTTTTATTTATTCATGATAGTCACAGAGAGAGAGAGAGAGAGAGGCAGAGACACAGGCAGAGGGAGACGCAGGCTCCATGCACCGGGAGCCCCACGTGGGATTCGATCCCGGGTCTCCAGGATCGCGCCCTGAGCCAAAGGCAGGCGCCAAACCGCTGCGCCACCCAGGGATCCCCAAATGCTGGTGTCCTAATGCACACCCACCATGGGGCTGTTTTGGGGGGAGGAGCACGGCCTCCAGGCCTCCTCCGGGCCTCCCCCAGCCTGGAGTGACCTGGCGAGCTGCCCCTGACCCCCCCAGTGGGCAGGACGCCGATGTCCATCGGGCCACCGGGCACCACATGTCAGCAGGGTGCCCGGAGCCCCGTAAACACCCCGTGGACTCACGGTCAGAACCGAGTGAGGGAATTAGACCGTGCGTTTGGCACAAAGTTGCCGCCACCAGAGAGCTTTTCCTCCCCTGGGTCAGCCAGTTAGAGCCACTGGCGACTTTTTATGCCAGTTCACATGCCCTGCATCTCTCCCCCTGCCCAGGCTGCGCAGGGGACTTGGGAGCAGCCACAGCAGGGGCGGAGGGGCAGGCCCAGTGGCTGGGAGCCCGTGTCCGGGTGACCACGTCCTGCAGGTCAGCGGCCCAGCGGGAAGGGGCAGCTGGCAGCTTGGGGACTCCAACCGTGTTTCATCTTTAATGTACCGGGATCTGGAAGCAGCAACTGGTGCTCGTTAGCAGACCACGCGCTGGGACGGGCAGGTATTACGTGCCGAAGTTTTTCCTGAATAAGCAAATCCCGGCTTGTTCCGGGGAGGACGTCCCTCCTGGGCCACGGGTCAGCGGCCCAGTGGGGCAATGACACAGGCCTGTGTGTCCGCAGCCTGGACCCCGGCTGGTGAATCAGGGCCGGTCCAGACAGCGTCCCCTGTGCCCTCGGAGAGGCCCCTTCAACATGGGAACTGAATCGCCTCCAGGGTTTCCGAGGACAGAGAGCAGGGAAGGGCCTTCACGTCACAGGGCGGCTCTGCCTTTTCCAGGGGCCTGGGCCCCCCACCCGGCCCTTCACCACTGTCACAGAGATGGCGGCGGGGGGACTGGGAGGGTCCCTAGGGGCCAAGAGGCAGAGCAGGCCCTGGTGACTGCATCCCCCTGGGGTGGAGGCAGCGCCCCCGTGCCCTGGACTCCGCTGGGCCCTCCCTCCTGTTCAATGGACTCTCCTGCCTTGCTGAGGGATTTGCACAGAGTCCAGAGGGACAAAATGATGAGCGAACTGTGTGTTGGGATGAGAATAACGCCCCTCTTGCCTTGGTTCTTTATAAACATAAATCATCACTCACACAATCAAGTTTCTTCATTTCAACATCGGGGGTGGAATCGAGATCCGTGAGAGGCCCTGGTGGGTCTCTCCGTGGCCTGTGCTGGGGGTGACAGGGGGGCGGCCAGAGCCGTGCTCATGGTGCAAAGGGGGAGGGGTGGGAGGACGGAGGGCGTGAGCCCAGGGATGGTGGCGAGGATGCAGGGAGGGGAGAGGCCCTCTGGAGAGCACAGCGCCCCCAAACCGTGCCCGTTGCTTTTTCATTTATAAATATAATTGCACGTGCTTAAATTTTATATAATTCATTAAAGTGAGGGTGGTAAGTGCTTTCCGATAATTAAAATGCAAAGAAGCCCATTCTCGGATTTGAGGCCATGAATAAAAGTGACACGTCGCCAATTGCACCCCGCCGGGTCACCGTTTACCCGCAGCCACCAACACCTCTCGGGTGATTGATAGCCCCTCGCCGGGGAAGAACGAATGTGGGATGAGCTGGCGTTATTGCTGCTTATCAGGCTTCGGGCGACACAAGGGAGCCCCGGGCAGGGGAAGTGCACGGTGGTTTTTAGAGCCTCCGGGGGCCGGGCTGACCTTTCAGCATCCTCCCGCCTGGTGAGGGAGCCCCAGGAGCTCTTTCCCAGGAGTCCTTCCCCTGGGACTGCAGAAATTCGGCCGCGGCAGGTGTGCCTTCTGCAGGGACGTGGGGACATCGCCTCTCTGCCCCAGGGGCCCGCACTCCCACCGGACGCCCTGAGCCTGCCACCTTGGCCGGCGTCGCCGGAAGGTCCTCCTTGGGGTCCCGGGAAAGGTGGCCAGGCCTCTGTCCATGGTCCCTCCTCCACGCCTGGGCCCACCACCTCATCAACAGCAGTGCTGGGAGAGCTGACCCCCAGCGCTGGGCACAGGGAGGCCGAGGGCGTCCTGTCTACGGCCCTGTCCAGCTTTCTGAGGCCCCTCACAGGGACGAGGGACCTCCTCACCCTGCCGGCAGGATGGCCCCATAACCCTCGTTCTGGGCTTGCATTCCGTCTTCCCCACTCAGGAACAAGCACCCATTCCACACCTGCTGCTGCTGCTGCTCTGGGCCCGGGAGGAACGAGTGGCCCCCCACGAAGCAGCCAGGCACGAGGTCGGCAGAAGGTGATAAGGACAGGGTGCTCTTCTTCAGAGCCGGTGGTCACACAAGGGCTTGCAGGGAAGTGGGCACGGGGCAGAGACCCAGTGGACACAAAGCCAGGGGGGCCCCAGGCAGAGGGGGGAGCGAAGACAGACCTTGCCTGGCTGCTGGGAACGGCAGAGGGTGAGCCAGGCGTGGTGCAGAGTGTAGGGCAAAGATCAGAGGGCCGAGTGAGGAGAAGGGCTGGGTCCTGGGGGTCCTGGGATCCTGGGGTGTCCTAGAGGGTCCTGGAGAGTCATTGGAGGCCCTAGAGGGTCCTGGGGGACTTGGCAGGTCCTGGTGGGTCCTGGGGTGTCCTGGGAGGTGCTCGAGGGTCACTGGAGACCCTAGAGGGTCCTGGGAATTCCTGAAGGATCCTGAGGGTTGAGGGGAATCCTGGGGGGATCCTGGAGAGTCCTTGGAGGCCCTAGAGGGTCCTGGGGGCCACCCAGTGGGTTCTGGAGAACCCTGGCGGTTCTGGGGTGTTCTGGAGAGTCCTTCGAGGCCCTAGAGGGTCCTGTGGGGACCTGGCAGGTTGTGGAGGGTCCTGAGGGGTCCTGGAGGATTCCGGAGGTCCAGGGGGGTCCTGAGCCAAGGACTCAGCTTGGACGGATCCCGTTGGTGCTGTGCTGAGGACAGGCTGCAGGCCGGTCCTGGGAGTGGAGGCGGGGACCGAGCTCGGGAGGAGGTCTGTCGTTCCAGGAACCCACGGCTGGTCCAGAGGGCTGACTGACATGAGCAGAGGGGCGCAGGCGGGGGGAGCAACATGAGGGTGAGGGGCAGGCAGGTGGCACCGGGGCTCCTGATCTTCTCACCGGGACCCTGGAAGCTTGGAGTTGCCCAGAGAGTGACGCCTTAGCCCCTCCTGGGTGGGTGGGCCTGGAGACGCCGGCATGTGGGTTCCAACGTGACGGCCGAGGAGGAAGCCCCGCCGGGGTGTCAGAGACGGGAGTGGCGGGGGCTCGACTCGCCCCCTGGCTCTGCGGCTGGGGGTCGGGCCGAGGCGGTGGCTGCAGTGGGCAGGATGCACCCCTGGGCGGGCCCACCCCAGCACCCCCGTGGCGGCCCAGGCTCCCAGTCCCCACAGCGCCCGGCTGCACGGATGGGCCGTGGCCCCGTGCCCCAGACCACCTGCCCCGGACACCCTGGCGTTGCCGACGGACACCCCGAAGCCCGAGGCCATTGAACCAGGACTCTGCACACGGAGCCGGGAATCTGAAGGTTAAGGAAACCGTGCTCCCTGCTGCCCCCCGCAGCGGGTGAGGGTTCAGGGCTGCACAACCCCTCTGACCGGCCTGTTATTGCGGCCACGAGGTGCGTGTGGGGCCGTCCTGGCTGTGCTTCCACCTGCAGGTCCCGGCGGCTGCGCCCTCTGGTGCTCCTCGGGCGCTTGCCCATCGGCCCTCCCTGTATCCCTTATGGACAAATGCCTATTCAAGTTCTTGCTCGTTTTTAATTTATGTTGTCTTTTTATTCTGGACTCAGGAGGGTCCTTTCCTATTACAGACAACGTCTCCCATTAGGTACGGAATTCAGAGCTTTTCTCCCATTCTGTGATTCTTTCCCACTTTCTTGATGGGGTCACTTAGAGCACAAAAGCTTTTACCCTTGATGATGACAAATTGATTTTTTGGTGCGTGTGTGTGTGTGGGGGAGCTGCCGTTGCTTGTGCTTTGGGTGTCATGTCTATAGAATTGTGCCTAAAGCATTATCATGAAATTTCTGCTTGTTTTCTTCTGAGAACTTTATTTTTTTATTTTATTTTATTTTTTTTATACTTCTGAGAACTTTATAGCATTGGCTCCGTACTTGGTTGTTCATTCCCTTTTGAGTTAATTTTGGTTGTGGCACAAGGTAAGGGTCCAAATTAAGTCATTTGCATCATTTGTTGGAAAGATTATCGGCCCTCCCCCCCCCCACTGAATGTCTCGACATCCTTGTCAAAAGTCAGTTGGCCACAAAAATGTGGATTTTTTTATGGATTCCATTCTAGTCTGGTCTTTTCCACAAATCTACCCATCTATGCTTACATCAATGCCTCACCAACCCGATTCTTTGTAGTAAGTTTTGGAATCGAGAAGTCCTCCAAATTTGTTCTTATTTTTTCAGAATTATTTTGCCTCTTCCAGACCCTTTCAATTTCTGTATGAATTGTAGGATCGGCTTATAAATTCCTGCAAATAAGTCAGCGGAGATGAATTTTAGGTGTCATGTTGAATCTGTAGTTCCATTTGGGGAATACTGGTATCTTCACCACGTAAAGTCTTCCGATTCACGATCATGGGAAATCTTTCTGCTTATTTGCATTTTTAATTTTTTTCAACAATATTTTGTAGCTCCCAGAGTGTGAGTTTTGAGCTTCTTTTGTTATATTTATTCCTGTATATCTTATTCTTTTTGGTATATTGTAAAGAGTTATTTTTTAATTTCTGTTTTGGACTGTTCATTGCAAGGACATGGAGATTCAATTTATTTTTTATATAGATCTTGCATCTTAAAACCTTGTTGAATTTATTAGCTGGAATAGTTATTTGGCGGGCTCTCTCAGATTTCTTCTTGCATACGGCATCATGTCATCTGCAAATGAAAATGGTTTATTCTTCCTCTCTGGATGTCTCTGGACACCTTTTATTTATTTTTCTATCCAGGCTGCCCTGAGTGGAGCCCCTGGCACATTAATAAATAGCAAATTGAGAGTGGATGTCCTTGTCTTGCGTCTGCTCTTGGGGGGGAAGCGTCCGATCTTTTACTATCAGGTGTGATGTCAGCTGAAGTTTCTGGATGACAACTTGTATCAGCTTGATGAAATTCTCTTGTGTTTCTGCTTTGCTGTGATTTTATTCCATCATGAAGTGGTATTTAACTTTTTATATGCTTTTTCTGCATATAGTGAAATGATCATGTGGTTTTGTTATTTATTTCATCTATGTGGTGCATTACCGTCATTGATATTTGTTAAAATAGCCTTGGATTCTTGGGGATCCTTTTTTATGTTGTTGGACTCAGTTTGGTAGTATTTTGTTGAAGATTTTTCCATGTATGCTCAAAAGGATGATGGCCTGTGCTTTTCTTGTGATGTCTTTATGGTTTCGGGGCCAAAGCAAATCAAGTCTCCTGGGATGACTCGGGAAGTATCCCCTTTTCTACTTTTTGAAGGAGTCTGTGAAGAATCTGTATTAATTCTTCTTGAAGTAGTGGGTAGGATTTACCAGCGAAGCCATCTGGTCCTGGGTGTTTTTATTCCTGGCAGTATTTTTTTCTCCGAGAAAAAAACTTTTAATTTTGGTAAAATATACATAACAATTTAGGTTTGTTATTCTAGGGGATCCCTGGGTGGCTCAGCAGTTTGGCACCTGCCTTTGACCCAGGGCACGATCCTGGAGTCCTGGGATCCAGTACCACGTTGGGCTCCCTGCATGGAGCCTGATTCTCCCTCTGCCTGCGTCTCTGCCTCTCTCTCTCTCTCTGTCTATCATAAATTAATAAATAAAATCTTTAAAAAAATTTATTATTCCATTCTATGTGTGGACCGTGTTTTATTTATCATTTTATCCATTGATGGTCACTTGCGTTGCTTCCACCTTTGGGATATTGGGAATAATGGTGCCGTAAATACGGATATGCAAATATCTTTTACAAATCCTACCGTCAATTCTTTTGAGTGTATCCTCAGAAGTGCAATGGCAGGATCCCTGGGTAATTCTATTTTTGTATTTTTTGAGGAAATGCTGTGCTGTTTCCTGCGCTGGGTGCCCCATTTTACACTCCCGTCTATGGTACGCAAGGGTTTCGATTCTGCACATCCTGGCTAACACTTGTTTTCTCTGGGTGGTGGTTTTCTCAAGAGCCGCCATCCTAACTAGTGTAAGGTGATATTTCATTGTGGTTTCTGTTTGCGTTTCCCAAATAATTAGTGATCTCTGTTGTATTCGTTGACCATTTGTGTATCTTCTTTGAAGAAATGGCTGTTCAAATCCTTTGTCTACTTTTCAACTGAGTTGATTGTTTTTTGTTGTTGTTGCTCAATTGTAGGAGTGTCTTACATGTTCCAGACATTAACCCTTTATCTGGCATATGATTAACACGTTTTTTTTCTCTTCTTCTGTAGATTGTCTTTTCACTCAGTTGATCGTGTCCTTTGATGCATGGCAGTTTTAAACCTTAAGGTAATTTTTACTTTTTTTGCCTGTTCTTTTGGCGTCACAGTCAAGAAACGATTGCCAAATCATTTGAAGCGTTTCCCGGTGGTTTCTTCTGTGAGATTGAAAGTTTCAGGTCTTATGTTTAGATCTTTGATCCATTCCAGTTATATAAAGCATAAGGAGAAGGTCCACCTTCATTCTTTTGCATGTGGCTGTTCAGTTTTCTCAACAGCATTTGTTGAAAGATTGTTTTTCCTCATCAAGGGATCTTGGCACCGTGGTCAGACCTCGTTGGAAGCATGCAGTGCTTCATTCCTGGGCTCTGCTTCAGTTCCATCCGTCTTCGTGTCTGTCTTTACACGGGGACCACGCTTCGTGCCAGTTTTGAGTCACGCAACTTTGTTAGTAACAAGTTCTGAAGTCAGAAAGTGTGAGCCCTCCACTTTTTTAAAAAGATTTTTAAAAAAATATTTGAGGTTCCTTGAAATACCTTACGGATTTTAGGATCAGTTTTATTTTATCATTTTTAAGATATTTTATTTATTTATTCACGAGACACAGAAAGAGAGGCAGAGACACAGGCAGAGGGAGAAGCAGGCTCCCTGCAGGGAGCCCGATGTGGGACTCGATCCCAGGATCCTGGGGTCACGCCCTGGGCCGAACGCAGGTGCTCAACCACAGAGCCATCCAGGTGCCCCAAGTTGGTCCATCTCACCTACATTTCCTTAAGTGCTTTGCTTACAGTGATTCATAATATTCCTTTAAAGTCATATTCATTTCTGTAAGGTTGCTGGTAATATCCCCGGCTTTCATTTCTGAGTTTTGTGAATGAGTCTCCTCTAGATTTGTCTTGATCAGTGAGAACTGAACAATTGTCAATTTTGTTGATTTTCCTCAGTTTTCTATTCTCTGCGTCATTGCTCTCTCCACTCTTATCTTGATTGTTTCTTTCTTCCTGCTTTGGATGTAGCTTGCTGCTCTTTCCAGTCTGCGCTGTGAAGGGGGCCGGGGTGGGGGGCCCTGAGCTCTGGTCCCCACTCACCGGGAACCGAGCCTCCACCCCGAGAGCCCCAGCGGCCCTTCCTCACGTGGTGCCCCGGCATGAGGATTCCGTCCAGCTGCGCCAAGGAAAGGAAGGACGGAGCAGGTCACTGTCTTACCAAGATTCACCAGATACTATGAATAAAGGCCCCTCAGCTTGCTTAATTCCCTTAGGGACATTTTCAGAGGCTTTACATTTGTTTTTAACAGTTTTCGCCAGTTTTGTGGGCACAGGTCTGCAGAGTTCCTTTGTCACATTGTCATTTAGAAAGTCTGTTAATAGATTTTTATTAGTCTATCATCAATAAGTGATGAGGAGAGAGGGAGGTAGCCGAAGTGGCCCAGAACATGAGAGGAGGTCCCTGAGGATGGACGGGGGGACGATGCTGGAAGGCCAGGGGCTCTGCTCGGCACCTCCTGACCCCCCAGAGCACTGCGCTGCCGGGGAAGTTAGCGGGCTGGGATGCGGAGCCTTGGGGTCTTAGGACATAAAACAGGAATATATTGCTGAGGCCTGATGGAGAGGTGGCCAAGGTATCCTGACTCCTGTCCTTGAGAATTACAAGTAAAAATACTGTGAAGCTTTCCACGCCTGGATCGGGGCCATCCTCACATCAATAAACGCCAGACACGTCTTCGTCGAGAGCCAGATAAGCTGCTCTGTTCTCTGCAGGGTTATAAGGCCAGGCTCCAGTGTCAGGATCATAGAATCATGGAAGAGAAAATGGGAGAGAGAAAACCTGGACACTCGGGGTCTCGGCTTCCTCAACTCCTGACGGGTGCAGAAGGGCCACATGGTGGTCCCAGCGGCAACAGGGAAATGGTCCCCGGGGGTCTCCAGATGTCAAGGGGTCTTCTCTGCCCAGAGGGCTACTTTATACACAGTATAGAAAGTGAAAGCTGGATTTGGCTCCATCACTAGTAGCCAGACACACTCAGAAAAGGACTGCAGGGGCCATAAAACAAAAACGGGGGGACGACCACAGAGGGAACAGACGCCGTTCCGAGAACACGGTTGGGAGGTCTGCGAGCCTGCTGTAGGCCCCTGCATGCCCTGTAATCCGGGGGAGAGGGGGTTGTGTCTGGGGTAACCCCGAAGTTGAGGGTCATAAATGTCTGGTTGGGATGCCCCAGTACTGCGTGTTTTCAGTGGACTGGGTGGGGCTATGCCCACAGGGGAGGTGTCTGGGGTCATCTTGTGTCCCCTCCAGTGGCAGGAGGGTATTCAGAAGGACCTCCAGGAGCCCAAGGGCGTGGAAATAGCTGGAGTCATCCAGAATGGGAAAAGCTTTGGGCATGTCCAGGGAATCACAGGGAGCAGCACCCCCCAGCTGTGGAGAGAGTCACCTTGAGACGTTTGTCACATCCCGGGGGGAAGCACAGCCAGGCTGCCACCCTCGTGCCAGCCACGTGGGCTTGTGTTTAAACGGGAGCAGCTTCCCCTTATGTTTGAGAAGCACACGTTTGCCTTGTTTCACGTCATTGGAGGGTTTCAAGGGAAGGGAAATATTCTTTCCATGGGTCTGTTGAGATGTGTTACATTTTCCTCCCAAGATCCGTGTTAGACTAAAAATTAAACATGGATATTGACCGACATAAATTAAAGGCCATGTCAAATACTCTACACTGACTTTACTCTTGTTCTTTATTAAACCTGCCCAAGCACTGAGCTGACAGCATTGTGGGCACTGTGCAGCGGCTTCAGGATCCTGGTGGCCAAGCGCCAGAGCCCGTGTTGAGGTCACAGGCCCCGTGGGGAGGCACAAACTCTCATTCCAGGGGCAAGAGTTCAGTGTGAGAAACACTTGCATGGAGGCCCATGGACCTTCTGGTGAGTCTCCTGGGAAGATAGATCGTCTGAGTGCTAAAAAGGCCGGACAATACCCCATTACATCCTATTAATATATAAATATATATTATAATATATGCATACATTTTGCATATATTTTCCATTTGTCAAGATTTAATTGTCCTGCAGGAAGATGTCTTGAATGTTCTCGCTTCTTTTGTTCATTCTCGGAAAGTGTAAGGGGGAAATACAGAAGATTTGGGATGGAAGTAACAAAGCAGAAGGCAGCATATTACTTTCCCAATGAGAGAGCAAGGACCCCCATCTGCAGCCACCCCTTCTCCCCCACACACATGCTCCAGAGGCCGCCAGACGGTCACTGGCATCCAGCCCAGAAAAGCTCAGCTCCTTTCAAATGGCTTGGAGCAGATGAGCATTTAAGATGCTGCAATATTCTAGTAATTTATTAATGATATTGCATAGCAGGTGTTGGCAGCATTTCTGTTGGGGGGCCTTTTTTTTTTTTAACAAGAGTGAAGCTTGTTTCCTTCCAAAGTTTATAAGCTTAACGTAAAAATGAGACAGTTAATTATTCCTGGGAAGAAGCAAATCTGCTTTCCCAAACAAGTGAATTTTCCAGAAATAATGTAGAATATAAGAGAAGGGGGGCTCCTCTCCAGAAAGGTCAACCTTGGGTCAGGAAGTGTGGGAGATATGAGGGGCAGAGTTGATGATTCATCCCATGGCTGTGTACTGAGTGCCCGCTCTGTGTGGGATGCTGTGCTGGGAGCTAGGGGTCCATGGTGAAACAGCCAACGTCCCAGGCTGGTGGCATCTGCATTTTAGTTGGGGACTGAATGAGTCATCTTAGGATCATAAATGGAGTCGGGTACCATGGATGAGCGAGTGGGGCTGAAGAGAAGAAACCACAGAGGACCTCACACAGGCCATGCGCAGTGGAGGTAGATATGGGGGATCCGAGGGTGAATGAGCCTGGGGACTTCTCACCAGTCACTGAGGATATGATGGGAACAAGGGCAAATGAGTATACATCACACAAAACACGTGGCAAGCACGGTTTTCCAAAGGTTTGTGCCTACCATTTATTTAATCCTTTAATTATCCTATGGGACCACGACAAGTCACCAAAGAAGAAACTGAGTCACGTATAGTCTGTGTGACTGCCCCCAAGGTCTCATCATTGGAAGTGGAGGGGCCTAGGCTGTAACTCAAACATAAGGCTCCAGAATTCATATCCTGCAGGAAACGCTCACAGAGAAAATCAAGACCTGAGAACAAATCCTGTTAGTGCTGTGGGTGAGCCCAGCAGGGATGGGTGTGCAGGCTGTCTTGGCTGCCCAGGGGGTGAGGTCACAGCAAGGCTTGGAAGGATGGAGAGAGTGGAACTGATGGCTGAGGCAGAGGCACCTGCAAGAAAGGATGGGTAGGCGATGGATGGATGGATGGATGGATGGATGGATGGGTGGGTGGATAGAGGATAGATGGATGGATGGATGGATGGATGGGTGGATAGAGGATAGATGTCTGTATGTATGTATCTATGGATGGGCAGATAAAGTATGAATCAATACAAGCCTTCCAAATGGGTGAATGATGATGCCCCTGCCCAAGCATCTGCACTCTAGGCTCCGTCTGTAGACTTCCACACACCTCCTAACATACAGCCCTCTCTGCCTTCAGCACCTGTCCCAGTTCCTGGCCCCGTGAAGGCTTTGGGCACTGGTTTATTGACCATCATTGAAGGAAACATAAGAACTCATGCTGCTCTTCTTCACACCAGTCTCTCCCATGACTCTTCATTCATTCAGTTCTGACATCAACCCTGTGAGGCCAATGACACCCCCACCAGACATATAATCATGCATATTACTTTACTAACACAATTTATTTTATAAATCTATTTGAGCCATTTTCTATAAAGCCAACAGAGAATGCAAGCAGAGAAGACTCAACAGACAAAAGTTTGAGGCATGCATACTGTTTTTTATAAGAATTTTGTAAAAGTGAAAACTGAATTTTAAACAAAATCTGCATGTACAGCTTCTTGTTGTCTTGGAAGAGGTTGACGTCACTATGGGGACTCCAAGGGGCACATGCATGGAAGCCCCCTGCCTGTGCCATGTCCCTGTTCGTGATCTGGAATCTGCTGTTTGTGTGTGGGATGGAAAAGGGGGAATCTGAGAGAGAACCCCAATCCCCGGGGATGGAGAGGGCGGCAGCAGGACCGATCCCAGGGACAGAGCACAGTCTCATTCTTTCAAGTACAGTTTCAGAATTGGGACTTGTCAATGGGACAGGCCTTTTGGGGTGGGCGAGGGTGGACACAGGGTTCCCCAAGTGCAAGGATGGGTAGTGCCTGCCATTTGTGGTGTCTGGCCTGTGCCCTGTGGGTTTGCCCATGCAATAAGCCTGAAGTAGCTTTTTCTCCTCTTCTGTCCCCAGGCTTCGCACCACAAGCCGCAGGCACGGGTGCTTATCTGATGCTTTTTCTAAGTGGGACAACCCCGAACAAAGGCAGGTGTGCTTCCACCCCCTAAATTCCTGGTGCTCCCAGTGGGCTCAGCATTGTCCAGGAGCCTGGGTGATGGCTCCAAGAAGCCAGCAAGTCAGACTCTGCAGCCTTGGACGTTTGGGAACCAACAGACAATTTGGTTACCAGGCAACTGCTGATTTTTCATAACCAACAAGTATAATACCGCACATGATAAATTTATCAGATAATAATGCAGCTTTCTCCCCATCACCACATGCGGATCGAGCCCCCAAGAGCCGCTCGGCAAAGCCCATGGGGCCTGGCATGAAGCAAGACCCAAGGTTCCCAAGCTGAGAGGACAGAAGCCCAGGGCCTCTCACGCCAGCGTCCGGCTGCTGCCAGCAGGGCCCCAGGGCGGAGCATCCCTGGACGGGGCGGCGTTCAGTCGAGCGCCTGTGGACAGACATGGCGAGAGAGCCGGGTGTCGCAGCAGATGCTGGTGTGGCCTCCGACCATGGCTGTGCTTTCGTCGCTGGCATTCTGCTGCTCGCCCCCTTCTGCTGCTCTCTCGGGCGCGGGGGTGGTGGTGCCTAACTGCGGGGTTATGAAGTCTCTTCAAGGCGAGGGGAAGCCTCAGTTCACATGGACGAGGCTGCAATTATTCCGGGGACTGACGCAGCGCCCACACCAACAGCTCTTCCTCAGGGGGGCTGGGATCGGCCTCTTGTGCCTTTGAGCAAAACGGGATCGTCGGTGTCGAGCTCATCTGGGAGCCAGAGGCCCCCCGGGGGCAGCATCGCGAGCACAGCCCCCACAGCCCCCACCTCCGTCCGTGGCCCTCAGGCAGCCGTGTCCAGGGGCCCTGCCAGGACCTCGAGAGCGCGCAGAGCGGAGCCTCCCCCGGGGCTGCCCACCGGGCCCCGGGCCTCTGTGCGGGAATAACGGCCGTTCTCTGGCTGCGCCTGGTCCTTTCCGACCTGAATCACAGAGTGATTCCAGTTGTTTGTTTCCACGCAGCCCAAACAATGCCGGGGAAGCCTTTGGCTATTCATCGCCTCTGTGAACACACCGACACGGGGAAGTCCACGACGGCTTGTGGCAAAGTCCTTCTGCGGAGAAGGCAACAACGTGGAGGGAAGGGAAGACACCCGGTTACCGTAAACCCTCAATAGCATTAAAGACATTCAAAGGCATCAGCTGTTTTTAATACCACCCTCCGTGGGGCTCCTGAGGAGCACCATCCCTGCGCCTGCAGCGGTGGATGTGTCCAGCAGAGAGTGCGCGTCCATGCCTGGTGGCGGTGGTGCGGGGAGCCTGAAGCGGGAGGGGACCCTGGGTCACTGTGGAGGGGGCCCGAGCAGGCCCTTGGAGGAGGGAGGCGGGCAGAGGTGGTGAGATGGTGCTCTCCCAGGACGCAGCTCTAATCTCCCCAGGCGACCAGGAGCCCTGGGCATGAGACACTGGGTAGGAGGGACACCTTTGTGATAAGGGGGGACATTCGGCATCACGGGGGGATTGACGGACTCAGCTCAACGGCATTCAGTGAGCACCTACTATGAGCAAGCGTCATGGAGGGTGATGGGAGGGCCTCCACGGGAAATCGAGGCCGGTCCTCCCTGCCCCTCTCGGTCTGCTCTGGCCACATGGCGAACAGCACAGCCAGCGACGAAACAGCAGAGATTTATTTCCTCCATCTCAGAGGCTGCAGGTCCGGGATGCAGGTGTGGGAGGGGCCGGTATCTCCTGAGGCCTCTCTCCTGGCTGCGTGGACACCTGCCCTCCACAGCCTCGCACTGTCGTCCTTCTGTGTGTCTCTGTCCCAGTGTCTCCTCCTCCTCCTAGAAGCCAGACGGGGTCCGACCCACCCCGAAGGACCTCATTTCACCGTGATCACCTCTTTGAAGGCCGGTATCTAAACACAGGCACTGTACTCTGAGGCCCTGGAGGCTAGGACTTGGGCACAGGGGGATGGGGACACGCTCAGCCCCTTGCACAGGCCACAGACACCCCCTCTGGCCTGTCATTCTTGGGGTGGGTCTGGCTGCCACGGGGGTGAGCGCTCTCACCTGGTGGCTCAGCTTCCGACGTGCCTGTTGCTCTCTTACTGGATGACGGGCTGTCCACCCGGCCTCAGCCCCCTGGACCCAGGGACTCTGTGGGGAACCTCCTCGATATGGGAACAGCATCATTTCCAAACCTCGATTCCCAATCCTGCTGACTTGGTGTCTTGCACCTGCTGGGGGTACCCCGGCCCCTGCCCTGCTTCTTCGCGTCCTCTGTGCACCGGCCTGAGCTGTCTCCCAGAGTCACCTGCTGAAACTCTGACCTGTGGGGTGACTGCGTCTGGAGATGGGCCCTTGGGAAGCTGCGTTTGTGCACACACCTGAGAAAAATACCCAGCAAAGCTTGTGGCCACACGTTAGCGGGGGTGACCTTCCTGGGACATGACAGAAGATGGCCTGGGTTGGGGGTGGCCTGGGCACTGCGCGGGGGACGTTGAGGCAGCCCCCTGACGTTATCACGTCACCCCGGAGGCAAGCACAGACGGACAGAGCCTCAGACAACACCGCGAGGCTTGTTTTAGGCCAATGAAAGTCACTTTGGGAAGTTTGCGTCCCTAGCTGGTGAAGTGATGCTGAGATCGATACGCAAAGCCGCTCGCAAGCACGCTGGGGTGACCGGCCTCACTGATAGTCAATAGCACACAATTAAGATAATAACATGCGAGTGCAGGCGGGTGCCTCCGAGGTCACCTGCCCCCCCCCCCCCTCCATCGAACGGGTGAGGAAACGGAGTCCCAGCGACGGGCAGTGGCCTGGCCAAGGTCACCTGGCGGCCTGCGTGCCCCGAAGCACACCCCTCGCCGGCCGCGTGCATGTGCTGCGCCCTTGTCCACATTAGCATCGTGCCCCAGGGAGTCCTTGAGGCTCTGCTGTCGTCGCACGTTCTGTTGAGGGACTGATTCGGGGCTCCCCGCAGCTCCCCGCTGCACCCAGTTTGCAGCCTGGTTCACACCTGGGCCGAGGGGCCGCCCCGTCCACACGCCAGGGCGCCGGGAGCCCAGCGCTGAGCCAGGGTGGGGGTGGGGGGACCCCGTGCCGCCGAGTGGAGCCCTGCACCCATGCCCGCGGGAGTCCTTTCTATCTGCAAACACCCTGGGCCGCCTCCTGCACCTGCCCTGGGTGCCTGCATTCTAAGCATCGTGTTGGTGCCATGAAGAATTGAGGCTCGCGAGGTCCACGATCCGAAGCCCACCGGCTTTGAGCATGGTGGGGTGTCTACATGAGCCAGATGCCGGCCTGTGCGTTTAATCCATAATAAGTGAGGCCTCCAGAGCTTACGCGGCGGCGTCTCCCCTGGACATGTGGGCAGGATGAAGCGAGCATTGTTGCCTTTGTTTGCGGAGATAGCAGGGGCTGGAGCAACTGTCGGGCGCTGATAATGATTCAAATTGTGCTCTTGTGGAATAAAAGTCGTGGGGAAAATGCAGCAGGCAGAGGGACAGGGCGGGCGGGAGCGGAGGTGGGACCCTCCCGCCCCGGCTCCAGGTGGGGGTGGGTATCACCCGGCGTAAACAAAAGGCGCACGGAGGAGGCGTCCCTTTGGAGTCTGAACTGAGCTGATTTTCTGGGCTGAAAAGCGCAGAGTGGTCGGCGCCGCCCCGGGCCGGCAGGCTCCTTTCCCCACTGGATGACACTGTTTGATCACATTTTATCGCAGTGACAACCAACAGAGGCTTGTAAAACCTGCAGCACAAGATGATTTATTATCTTAGATTAAAACCACCCTTCCTTCCTCTGCATTTTGAGAAGCATCATTGCGTGGAGCCCCATGGCCAGGCTCTCCAGCCTCCTGGCGGCGGCGCCCATGGCATCCGGGGTTCTGGAAGGAACCAGAGCAGCCATCAGAAGGGTGGCCTGGGGGTCCCGCGGAGGTGCCAGGGGCTGAGTTCCCCCCAGGGCAGCCCCGTCTGCCCCTGCGGGGTGGGGCTGGGGCATAAGTGTGGTTTCTAAAGCTCTCCGGGAAACTCTGAGCGAGGTTATGCAGATCACGTGAAGAACAGAGCATAATGGTAAATAGGAGAAGAGAAACAGGACCGGGAAGGCAGCGGGGGTGGCGTGCTCCCCCGGGGAGCGTCTGTGGCCGGGATGGGGCGGGGGCGTCTGCAGGCCCCGGAGGCAGCAGACCCCAGCCCCCCCTTCCATTTATTCATTTTCCATCTGAGTTGGAGGCCAGGTGCGCACACGTGTGTGCACACGCACACACCCATAGATGATGCCCAGCAGCAGCTCAAGCCCCGGGGCAGCGCAGGTGCCTCTGTGTGGCCCCCTGTGAGGGCAGAGGTACCCCGGGCTGGGCAGGAGATGCTCACCGAGAGCCCCGGAAGCTCCGCAAGCCCCCACTGTGCCAGGAAAGCGGGCCTGGGGAGCCCCCGTGAGCCGCAGAAGCAAGCCCTGGGATGGCACAGGATTTGGAGGGCACCTGGGTTCTCGAGCCCAGAGCCAGGTGCAGCTGGAAGCTCATGTTCTGCGCTCTCTCCACGTGTGCTGTCTTCGCACGGGGTCCCAGGTGAGGCAACGGGGACCAGGCCCCTGGGCATGCTGCACCTGGGGCCCCCCAGAGCCCACCAGGGGTGTTCCAGGGAGGGGGGTGCTAGTGGTGTGCACGCACACGTGGAGGGTGTTGCAGCTGGTACGTCTCTCTTCATGTAAATGCGTGTCCAAATGCGCTTTTGGAAATGAAAAGAGAGGACGTTTCAGGAGTTGGTGAAGCCGGGAGGATCGCGGGGTGGATTTCAGGCTGTGGGATGCAGAGACGCACGTGCCCTCGTGGCCGGGGAGCGGAGGAGGACCTGGGCACAGCGCCCGACGAGGCTTCCAACGCCTACCGCCCGCCACTCCAGAGGCTGCGCCTCAGAGCCGGGCCCTAACGGGGCGAGCGCGGCCTGCAAGCCGGAGGAGCACCTGGAGGGGCTGCCTCGTCCGCGGTGGAGGGCTCAGCGGGGAGGGCCCCGGGAAAGTGTGCCATGCGGCCGTTGCCTGTGGACATTTCGGAGGTTATCCATCCGGATAACTAACGGGATCCGCGTCCCACTAGCACCAGGCAGAGTAGATCTCAAGCAAAGCTGCTCCAAGGAGAGCAGCGATTATCTCCCACCAGCGGGGACGGAATCTGCATTTTATTTTTTATTTTATTTTTTTTTAATTTTATTTATTTATTCCCAGAGAGACCCAGGGAGAGGTGCAGAGACACAGGCAGGGGGAGAAGCAGGCTCCCTGCAGGGAGCCCGACTCGGGACTCAATCCCAGGACCCCAGGGTCATACCCTGAGCCAAAGGCAGATGCTCAATTGCTGAGCCTCCTGGGGGACCCTGAAGAATTTTTTTTCTTGAAAAAACTATTATTTCACCAATATTGAGCAAATTACTATTGGCAGTAGCACTCTGTTGGAGAGCCCACCCGGCATGTGACGAACGCCTGACAGCCGCCATGGGCGCGGTGCCTGTTCCGGGGGTGGAGGTGCCCGGTGGGCGGTGGACGCTCCGCTGCCCCACGGCCTCCCCTAAATTCACCTGCTGCTCTGCGGGCTGATCTCTCCTGGCTCCGGACTCTGTGATGGTTTGTCGTCGGCTCCAGGGCCCCGGGACTCGCGCCGCCATCGGCCCCATCCTGGTCACACAGACGACGCGCCACTAGGACTCAGCAGCCGCGAAACAGCCGCCGAGGCCGCCGTGTCCGCCCTGCTCTCCGTCCCCAGGGAGGTGCACCGATGCCCTGCCCCGTGCTGCCCAGTGACAGGCCCCGACACCTCTGCCAGCGGCTCTGCAGAGGTGTGATCCCCCGATTTGCATCTGCGGGTGTGGGCTGAGCAAGGAGGCTGTGTCCGGGCGACGAACGAGAACCCAGCTTCCCTCCTTTGTCTTCGTTTTGTGGTTTATTTGGTGACAAAGGGAAGTGGTCTGACTCAGGAGTGAAGAGGGAGCAGCAGGCGAGTGAGCAGGTCCGCGTCCACGCACGGCCACGGCACCAGGGGCTTCTTCAGTGGAAACCCCGGCGGTGCTGGGGGTGCTCAGGGGCGAGGTCCGGGGCAGGACCTTCCTAGCCATGTCCCCATACTCCGGCCACAGCCTCTGGCGGGCGCCCAGCGTCACCACCCCGCAGAGTCCCGGCCGCGGGCTCCGTCTGTGTCCGCACAAGGGTTTGCACTCAGCCTGCAGAAGCTTCTGGAAGCCTGGTGAGGATGTGGCGAGAACCTGTGGAGGAGGAGGAGGAGGAGAACTTGTGCACCTTGATGCCCAGTCTGTCCTCACGTCCATGTCCCCGCTGAGCTCCGCAGGGCCCCCACACCCCAGCCCTTTCCCTCGGGGGTCCCTGGGACCCCAGAGCAAAGCCTGTGCCTGCCGCCCAGACGCACCCACATTCCACTCGTCGCCCTGTCCTGCATTTTGGGACAAATCTCCACTTTCTCCAAGCTGCAATTTTATCATTTCTAGAACCGTGCGGGTAACGTGCCGGGAGGGGCCGGCGGGAGGGTCCCTCGCAGCTCCCCGTGGAGCCGAAGCCGCAGCAACGTGAGTCCTGCTCGTCCCCAGCGCCTCCCCGTCTGGGACCCTTCGCAGCACCAGAGGGTGTCCCCGAGTGGCTCCCCAGGCCCCTGCCCAGCTCGCCAGCCCCGCACGCTCCCGGCCTCCACCGCAGTGCTCCTGCCCTGCTGCACCCTCTGCCCATCGCCACGGACGCCAGGTCCCCCGTCTGCGTGTCCACATGCCTGCCCGTCTCCCAGTCTCTCCAGGATGTGGGTCCCCGCCACCCTGGAGCCCCGCGGCCACGCTGTCCCTGACCGCGTCTGGATATGCTCCTGGGTCACTTGCTGGCCACAGGGACAAAGACCTCGGGGGCGGAGGGCAAGGCCGTGCTTAGAACGAAACACACAGACGTGAAGCCCAAGTAAAGGGCCAGTGTGGTGGCCGGAGGGTGGGTGCCAAGGGCTCTGTACCGACCCAGGGCACGTCCACCCCGTCACCATGCAGCCCCGTGTGCTCCCCTCCGGGAGTGGAACTCCCGAATCGGGAACATGACAGCGCCTCCGCCTCCGCCTCCACTGGCAGCTGCGTGTCCTCGGCGCTGCCCCGACGTTCGGGTGACCCAAGGACCAGAGGGCTTGTCCTCTTCCTTCCCATCCCCGTGTCCAGTCTGTCTGGGGACTCCGACCTGGGCAGTGGCCACTACGCCCCAGCACCGGGGCTGAGATCAGGGGGAGCCGTGGGCTCTGGGCGGAGGTGGACACGGAAGGCTGGTCCCCGGACATGGTGGTGCCTTCTCCCTGGAGGAGGCCGGGGTGCTGTGCATGGCGTCGGGTCGGTGGCCCTGACCGTCCTCCCCTGACCTCCCAGGATCCTGGGGCCGTCAGCCCGACCCCAGCCCTGGTGAGAAGCCCTCGGATGTGGGGGTCACGCTCAGCTTTTCACTTCACAGAGTCAAGCACACGCAGCGGTTGAAAGGAGGGTCTGCACCCATGCTCCATCCTCCGAGGGAGAGCTCTGGACACGGCCTGCCAGGAAGGGCGCTCAGCAGAGGCCACGTGGGTGGGGGAGACCCAGTGGTGTGGCCCTGGGGCTCCGGGGATGGACGTGCCAACAAGGCCGAGTGGCCGCAGCCTCCTAGCTCGGCAGGGCCATCGGCACAGGTGCACGGCCCCGGGACGAGCCAGATGGCCTCTCCGCAGACGCCCCGTGTCACCCCCGAGTGTCCGCAGCTCAGGACACCCTGACCTCTGGCTAACGAGGCACTGCTGCAATTTATAAGGCCGCTGATCGCCGAGCGGGGCACCAGGGACGCGCGGACCCAGTGCAAGCAGGTGAGCTGGCCCTCTCCTCCCCGTGCCTGTCGGTGCGCGTGAGCACCATGACTCAGCGGCCCTCCATCCTCTCCGCCGCCCAGACCCGGAGCGTCTGTGGCGCGTGCAGGCAGCCGCCCAGCCCTGACGCTGGGTTTGACTGATTCCTTCTCAGACCAAAGGAAGGGGTTGTGGGTCCACGTTCCGGAGAAGCCGCGTGCGTTGTCGGGACCCACACGCAGCTCAGGTGGAAGGGGGTGCTGCCCGGGCTGGGCCTGTGCACCTGCATGCATGCTGTCCCCTGAGTCCCCATGTGTCCCCGAGAGAGCAGGTGCTGCTGCCATCCTGAGCGCAGTCACCGAGCGCCCAGCGGCGTAACGAGGGGCCCAGCCCGCGCCCCTGCAGGCGGGCGCCTCTCCGGTGGGTACGAAGGAGGACAAGTCCAAGGGCCAGGCTCGGCGGCGTCAGCCCGGCTGGCGAAGGGATGCCTGGAGCCCACCTCGCGGCCACCCTGCATCCCTGCCGTCCCCGGGGCCCACGCCCCAGGTGTCCCCGTCAGCGCCCACCCTGGCCCCAACCCCCAGGTCGGTCCCGCATCCCGCCCTGTGCTCCTTTCCCTCGCCAGCCTGGGGACCTCGGGGTCGGGCCCCAGACGCCAGTACACGCCTGTGTCCCTGCCCCGCGGTGGGTGCGCGGGTCACAGTGGGGGCTGTTTTCCTCCTTTCCACAAACAGCCAGCCAGGCTCTGCGGCAGGCGCATGCGTCGGCTGAGCTTGGGAGCATCGGACGCCACGTGGGCACGTCCACAGGGTGCCCGGGGGCCTGACAGGGTCGACTGGTCAGTGCCTCTCGTCTGACCTGCACGGAACGCAGCCTGCGGACCCCAGCACAGGGACAGGTGCGGGGACACATCAGCCGTCACTTGGTCAGCCGGGGGCCTGGGTGTTGCCCCTCCTGCCGGTCTGCCTGTGCAGCCACATGCTGCTTTGGGGTCTCGGCGACGGAGCCACAGGGGTAGGAGGACTGGGACACAGCTGGCCTTGTGGCCTCTTTCAGGGTCACGGCAAGGCCGCCCCTTCTCAGGTGGGGCTTTGCTGAGACACGGCGCTGACCCCCCAGCCTCACGGGGAAGGGCTCACGCAGCTCCCCCTCCGCCCTGGCCCTGACACCCACCAGTTGCCCCGTAAGGGCTTCTCCTCCCAAAGCTCGGCTGAGACGCCTGTGTTCACATCACCGGGTTCACAAGGATTTCGGTCTTCTCAGATGAAACGACACGTCGGTGCACGGGTGAGCAGTTCTGGGGATGGCCTAGGTAGCTGGGGACTTGGGGGCTGGAGTTGGGGGGCCCCTGGCCTGGTCAGTGCACCTGGGGCCTCACCCCCTGCACCTGTGCCCCCAGCCTGGGTCAGTGCACCTGAGGCCTCACCCCCTGCACCTGTGCCCCCAGCCCCGGTCGGTGTACCTGGGGCCTCACCCCCTTCACCTGTGCCCCCACCCCAGTCAGTGCACCTGGGGCCTCACCCCCTGCACCTGTGCCCCTGGCCTGGTCAGTGCACCTGGGGCCTCACCCCCTGTACCTGTGCCTCCAGACCCAGTCAGTGCACCTGGGGCCTCACCCCCTGCACCTGTGCCCCTGGCCTGGTCGGTGCACCTGGGGTCTCACTGTGGTCACCTGGCCGCGAGGCCTGCAGCGGGTGAGGGGTGAGGGGTGAGGGGCTCAGGAGTCCTGGGGGCCACGGCTCAGCTTCCCACCAACCCTGAGCAGACCAGGTCCGGGGGCTGCTTCCTGCTGTTGCCTCAGCACCGCGGTGACAGGATTCCTCAGAAGATGCTAGACCTCACCCTCGGAAGACTCTCTAAAAACAGATTTCCAGACGCGGCGTCACCGCACGACACCTTACGTTGCGCTGCCCAAGCTGGTGGCTTCCAGGAGCACCTGCCGCTCGCGTGCGTTTCCCTCAAGGCCCAGAGATTCCCTTCACAGAAAATCCCCTCGTTAGCAGACAGCGAGTCTCCGAAGCCGGGGACGTCTTGCTGCCAAACAACGGTGTTTTCACGCTCAAACCTGGTGAGGGTGGTAAACTCCGTGTGCTGCATGTTTTGCCCCAGCGACGGAGCGGCCTTTCCCGACTGAGCGCTCTGCTTGGGCCGCCCCGTGGGCTGTCCCCACCCTGCTGCCTCCCCCCTCGCCCCCATCCCCTTCGCTCTGCTCAGTGACTTTGCGGTCTCTCTTGCTCTTGGAAATCGTTCCATGCACATCCGCGCTGACTCGGCGCTTCCGTGCTCAGCGGAGGGGGGCTCCCGGGTGTCAGGAGCCTCCTCGGCCTTGTTCATCACTATCGTCCCAGCAGGTGCCTGGCCAAGGGGACACCGCGCCCCAGCCGTTTGTTGAATGAGTGGACGCCAGGCAGCTGGGCGCACGGAGCCCGGGTTCGCCGGTGGACAGGGTTGGGGGCTTGACTTGCCCGCCGGGCAGCTGTGCTCACAAGTGAAGGCACGCGGTGCCGACGGGTCTGTGGGCGTCTACAGCTCTATATGGGGCAAGACCACACGAGCAAACCAAATTGCAAGCAGACAAGAGAGAGGGTGAGTCCTCACATGTCTGCGTCCCCGGACCGAAGGGCCTGCGAGCAGGTGATGGGGCCCCAGGCCGGCTCCAGGGTGCGGGGAGCGCTCGGTGCGTCTCTAGGTGCCGTGGGCCCTGCTGTGCCCCAGGCTCCAGCGTCACCGCGGCTTGGGATGAGGTTGGCACCAGTCACAGGGGAGTGAGACATAATCACGTTTCCTGACTCCAAGAGACTTTGGATTCCTCCCCCCTTGACGTTGTCCTCAGTGGAGTGAGTCGCCCCGAGCCTGGGGATCTGTGGGGTCCCTGGCCCATGAGGGCGGAGTGCCGCGCGGGCTACTCCAAGCTGTGCAGGGCATGGGGAAGACTCAGCCCGGGGCTCAAATAGCTGGGCCTGCCTTGGGCGTGCGTGACGACCCCGGGCACAGCCGCCACAGTGCCGTCTGTCCAGCATCAGGGCCCCGGGAGCGGAGCTGGCCCAAGCCCCGGCTGTGGGAGAAGGTGTCCCCAGGGTCTAGGATGGCCCCGGCGTAGGCTCGGCAGGGGACGGCGGGAGCCTGCTGGACTCCCGGGCTGTGGGTGCTGCCTCCGGGTGCCTCCAACCGCCCCCCGGGCGCTGACCCTCCCTCCATCGCCCAGACACGCCTGCACCTGCAGCGTGTATGTGTGCGTGGGCGCCTGTGCGCTTCCCACAGACTCTCGGTGCCCTCAGGGCCTGCCCGGGCTCGGCGGGTGGGGGGCTGGTGCCCTCAGCATCGGGGAGGGGGCTGCCTGTGAGCTGTTGGGGGCCTCTGCATCTTCCTCTGTGCTGTCGGCGCGCGGGGGCACGGAGCTGACAGGCCAGGACGGATGGGCCCTAGGGAGGTGCGCACGGGGACTGCCCGGAGGAGGGGGCGCTCGGTCCACGGCGGTTTGCACTGCTGTCAGGTTGGCAGGAGGGCGTCCCGGGGCTGGCGAGGGTCTGACCCGGGGGCCAGGGTGTTAACAGACCCCGAGAGGTGGTGCTTTCCAGGAGGGTCCCCTGCACGCACAGTGGGGTCTCTGGTGGGGACGACGGGAGGGGCAGCGCGGCGGCTGAAACAGTGGGGCCGGGGCCGGGTCACGGGCCGTGGGGGCCCAGACTCAGCTGAATTAATGGATCGAAACACGGAGACAAGCAGGCATTAAACAAACTAATAAAATCCCCAAACCACAAACCTTGCTGAGCTTCTCAGTGACTCAAATAGCAAATAAAAGTCTGGAATTATTGAAAACCTTTTAAGGAGATTACTCTAGAGACCCGGTCAGACCACTTGAGTTTTCTCTAAAGATATTACCACTTTTTATTTTATTTATTTATTTATTTTTGCACCACGGTTTTTAATAAGAAAACATTTGGCAGCCTTTCCCCCAACCGAGCTTATCATTTTAGATCACTTTTCAAACAGAAGGCTGAGTTTTTAATAATTCACCAAACAGCTGAAAAACAGACACGTCCTTTTCATGAGGCGCCGATGCCGGGCTCCCCCGTGGGAGCCCCCCGGGGGGCAGCAGCAGAGCCCCCAAGGCCATCCCCATCTCTGCAGCGACCTCGGGGGCCCCCCCACTGCCCCAGGTCTTCACGGGGGGACACCACACGCTCTCAGCCGCTCGGAGCAGGAGCTGCTCTTTGCAGCAGGAAGCGCCGCCTCCCCTCTGAGCTGAGACTCTCTGGGCTGAGTGGGGACCAGCAGGGCCAGGCCTGAAGGGGGAGGGGTCGGCCAGTGCAAGTCCACGGGCCGTGTCCAGAGGGGAGCTGAGCCCCACCTACAGCAGGGCCGAGTTCGTCAGGCCGCCCGGGGAGCTTGGGGGACCCAAGAAGGGAGCCGCTGTGTGACCCCTGGGGGCCTGGGTATCAGGGTCGTTCCAGCCCATCAGAGGGGACGTCTGCTGCCCCACAGGCGGACTCTGGCCCTGCGGAGCCCAGGGGGTGGGGAGGCAGGAGGAGGGACTCTGTCCCCACCGGGGCTGCCCGCCTGGCTCTGCTTGCTCTCCCCTGCTGCTTGGCTGCCGACCTGGGGTGGGTGAAGGCAGGGGTGGTGGGTACTCAGGGGGATGCTGGGCAGCAGGGAAGGGCCGCCTCTGGGGCGCAGAGAGCGCGATGCCCTGGAGCTCAGCACCCCGGGTGCAGCAAGGTGTCTCCTTCCCAGGGGAGCCTCTGCGGCTTTCCGGGATCGACCCCAGACCCCTCAGTGGTCTGAGCAGTCAGAGGGAAGCTGAGTGGGGGCAGAGGCGCCCGGATGGTTGGAATGCGGCTCCCCCCGAGGCGAGGTGGGGCACAGACACCTGGGGAGGCAGGTGGGGAGGCCTGGAGCCAGCCTGAGCCCCTGGGGCCCTGGGGGGCAGCCGTGCGAGGGGGAGGCTCCCCATCTGCAGACCTGGGGCCCTTCCCCACCAGCCGGGGGGGCCCTGCCCCGGCTCTGTCCTCCCAGCAAGTGGGGCGCCCGGGTGGGGGCGGGAGCCAGACCGCTGACCCCCCTCCAGCGGCCTGGGCTTCTTCAGCGAGTCTGCAGCCCGGCCCCGGCTCGTGGGCTGGCTCGCCGGCAGCTGTGTCCCAGGCCTCTCGCGATCCCACCTGCTGCTCACGGCCTTCGAGTTCAGTGGGGTCCTCACCCCATGCAAGGATGAGGCGGCGGCCGTGGGGGGCAGGGCCGGCCCACGGGGGGCTTGGGGTGTAGACGATGGGGGCTTCCCGGCAGATGGCAGCCCGTGTCCTCACTGCAGATCACAACCCTCCGGGCTGGTTAAAGTGTGTGGCGGCTGTCGGGACCTCAACAGGAAAGTGGGGCCGTGGTGCCGGGTGGACGCCTGGCTGCTGGCCGTGCCCGCTCCTCCAAGGCGCTCCGTGCAGGTGAGAGGTTGGGGGGGGGGCAGACCTGCCCTGAGCGTGCCAGCCCCCAGCTCAGCCACAGGATCCCCACCTCCCAGAACGCTGTGCTGAAAGCTTTCTCTCTCCCTCTCTTTGGATTACACGGTTCTGTCCACACTGTCCTTTATTTGTTAGAAAATGAAGTCACCATTAGACGTCGGGGAATGTGGGAGCCGCGCAAACAGCCGCCTGTGCAGGGGACCCGTTTACGGAAGGGCTTCCTCGTGGGCCGGCCGCCCCGAGATGCAGGGGCCACCAGACGAGGTGGAGGTGGACCGAGCCGAGGGAGGGAGCCCAGCGTGGCCCGCACGGCAGGCGGCCAGCAGCAAGGGCACACGCCTCGGACTAGGAAGTACAGATGATGCCACCATTTGTGGGTTCAGAAACCAGGGGCGTCGGGGCCGGGGAGCTTGCACATGAGCGACAGGGAGGTTTGTGAGAGCCGGCCGGTGAGGCTTCGCTTTTTGACGTGAGCAGGACTTACTCAAGTATGTTCAGTTTGTGAAAATTTGGAGAAATGCATTTATGGTACTTGCATGCTCTTCAGTGGACACTATTCTTTTTTTTAAAAAAAATTCTTTTTTTAAAGATTTTATTTATTTATTCATGAGAGACCCAGAGAGAGAGAGAGAGAGAGGCAGAGACACAGGCAAGGGAAAAGCAGGCTCCATGCAGGGAGCCTGAAGCGGGATTCGATCTCGGGACCCCGGGTCACACCCTGGGCCAAAGGCAGATGCTCAATCGCTGAGCCACCCAGGTGTCCCCCCAAATTTATTTCTTTATTTGAGAGATAGAGCGTGCACGCGTGCAGGGGGGAAGGGCAGAGGCAGAGGCAGAGAATCTCAAGCAGACGCCTCACTGAGCACAAATCCCACCATGGGGCTTGACCCCAGGACCCCGAGCCCAAACCAGCTCAGATGTTTAACCAACAGAGCCCCGCCGGGCGCCCTGTGAATGTACCCTGTTCTTCAATAAAACATGCAACTGAGAAATATTCATTAACCTTTTTGTTCGAATTTGATCCAAGCCAGGACCGTGTGGCAAGCTTCACCGGACGTGAAGGTAGCAGAGTCCGTCGCAGATGTTAGGGACCCAGGTGCGTGCGTGTGTCCCTGGGGGGCTGCACCTGCTGCTTCTGTCTCGCGGCTCAGCCTCGCCGCGCGATGGAGGGACGCAGGCAGGCGATTGGAGGCGGGGGAGCCGGGCCGCTGTCCGCCAGCCCACCTCCCACGTGTGAGCTGAGCTGTGCCCCGAGAGCGATAACCAACGGTTAGTGTCCCGCCACCGAGATCCGGGTGGCTGTCACCCAGCATCGCAGTGGCACTGGCTTTACTGACACCCGGTTTTGGGAGGCCCTTGTCTCTGGGCTCCAGGTGCAGTGGGGGGTGGAGGCCACACCGTCGCCCTGCTCCCCGTCGTGTCCGGGGCGCCAGGGTCACCTGACAGCCGCAGGCCGGCTGCCCTCCCACGCAGGGGAGCAGGCTGTGGGCTTCATACACGATCTCAGACGGAGGGGGGCTGTGCCCGTTGCAGCCTGGCAAGGCCGCAGTGAGCTGTCGCTGGCTGAGGGTCAGGGCATCCTGGCTGGAGGGGGCTGTGCTGCCCGGGACCGAAGCGCTGACCAGGGAGCAGGTCCTGGTGACCCTCATTAGTTAAGAGCCTGATTGGCAGGCGCCAGCCTGGCGGTGCAGGGTGGGGGGCCCGTTGCACCTTCTCTCATGACCTTTGTCAAGCAGGTGCCCCCTGGCCTGGACATGCCACCTGCCCGCCTGCAAAGTCTCCCCCACTCAAGGTTTGCAGTGCCCTGACTGAGGGGGACACTCCTCAGTGACCTCTTCCCCCCACCCCAGGGTCATGGAGAAGGGACGCCCCCCCCCCCCCCAGGGCCTCCCCGTGCGCTCTCTCCACAGAGACCGGCTTGTAAGTCAGAGCAGGGCAGGGCCATTTACAGGTGGACGGGGTCCCCAGACCTGTGTCTCCTCACACCCGGGGTGGCTGCAACTGCAGGCTCGTTGTCACGGCTCCAGAGGCCAGGGTCCCAGGTCCAGGCGCGGGCAGGGAGGCTTTGTGCTGCGGGCCCGTGGACGCCATGCCTCCCCGTGTCCTCCCGCGGCCGCCCCTCTGTGCTGTGTCCTCTCCCCTTCTTGTAGGGACACCAGTCGCGTTGGCCAGGGCCCCCGTACGGCCCCCAGTGTGTCACCCACCTCCCCCAGGGCCGTGCCTCCAAACACAGTCGCCTCGAGGTTACGACTTCACCAACGCACTGCAAGGTGCCTCCACGGGAAGCCCTGGTCCCACGCGCTCAGCTCTGACCGCCTGACCCTCTTGTCCGTCTGTCCGATCTCATCTTGTTTCTCTCTGATAAGCAGCAGGCCCGGGTGTGGAGCCGACAGGACGTGGAGATGGGGCTGGCAGGCGTGGACTCAGGGGACCCCCCACCCCCCCACCGACGCTGGCTGGTTCTGCTCCACACTTGCTGGGCCCGGCTTCGCGTGGGGGGTCAGCACGGGGCTCTCGTTTCCTGGGAGGGAGGTCGGGGGACGGGGGGTGGGGGGTGGGAGACAGGTCCCCGCCAGCCCTGCATGCGCAGCACGTGGGTTCGTGTCTGCAGGTGTGTGGGGCCCCCGGCAGGGCCACCTCCATGGGGGGAGTGGCCCCGGCGGTCACCAGGCCCTCAGCTCCCGTGCCGACCCCTGTGGGCTGTGAGGCGCCCCAGGGGGCTGGTCACGCCTCATTTCCGGGTGAGTCTGAGTCTCTGGACGCGGTTAGTGTCTGGATCCATGCACTGAGCAGAGCGGGGACCCTCACCCAGGCGGCGGCGGCACCCGGGCCTGGGCGCCCTGAGCAGGACAGACGCAGGAGGAGGACAGATTCGCTGTCGCTCGGTCTGTCCGCCTGGAGCCGGGACAGACCTTCAGCCGTGAGCTGAAACGCAGGCTTTTCTGGGGGGTCAGGGGGCCTCCGTGGGCAGACACTGGTCCCGGGACACCCGGCTCCCCACGGAGTAGCTCCTCTTAATACCTGTGAGTGTCTCTCGTGTCTCGTCTGCGCCCACGTTGACCTACATGACCCCCTACGGGCCGATGCTGATGACGACACCTCCAGTTGGTTCTAGAGGAGCACGACTGGTGCAAAAGCACAGAATCTGGGATCCCGCACCCCAGCACCCCTGCACCCCTGCACCCCCTCTCTCTGTGGACTCCCTGCAGCCGCCTGATGTGCCGGGGGGTGGAAGGAGGTGCAGACACCCTTCCCGGGCGGACTCGTCCCCCACCACCAGTGCACATCTTTCCTTCTGAGCACATGAGTCCTGTACCCAGACACATGCATGCTCCATGACACACAGACAGGTCTGCATGGAAGCAAGACGGAGCCAGAGAGGACATGGTCACTCGCCTTGAGGCTTCTTGTTGAGCCTCACAAGGGGTCTCAGAACCTAAGTGTCACGGAGAACTTTCCAGAGCCTGAGCACCCCGAGCTCTGGGACCCTCCCCACGCGGCTCACCCAGGCCCACCCAGGCAGGGGCGCGTGCCGACCCTCTCAGCCTGTGGGTCCCACACGGGCTGGGGCTGCAGGAGGGAGTTCTGACCTGGTCATGTGGATGCCGCCCATGTGCGGGGCGGGGACATGCGCTGGCCCCAGCTCTGCCAGCTGGCTCATGGCGGGGTGACTTCCCCTTTCCGTCCTGAGTGGGCCTGGCGGGGAGTCCTGGGGCCTGAGCCATGTGGCCACGCTCCTGCCTGGACGACAGGCAGAGTAAGTGGGAACCGCGGGCGGGAAGCCAGTGCCCGTGGGGCCGTCACGGCGTGCGCACCGTGCTCTGAGGAGGCTGCTGGTCCAAAGCCGGCACCACCGAGCGCCCGCTGCCCCCGCCTGCAGCTCCATGTGGCTCAGGGACACTCTGCAGAAACACGACGGCGCGCACATGCGGGGACTTCCTTCCAGACTCCTCTCCATGCTCATCCCTGGGGGAAGAGGTTCGGCCTCAGGTGCACCTGGCCCAGGGCGTCTGCTGCAGGCCCCACGGGTCCAGGTGAGACCATGTCCCTGAGAAGGTCGAACCAGGCAGAGGTCCCACGGCCCCCGGCAACCAGCTCAGGGGCTTCCCACCTTCTGCCTTCTGGATGTTTCCGCAACCCCTTCCCCGGCCCACCAGCAGGGCACCCGGGTGACCAGAAGGCATTTGGTGTGCTGCAGCCTCGGCTGACGGTCATCCGTGCCCCTTCCTGGGGGTGAAGTGCAATGAGGAGCTGCCCGCCCCCGGCCCCTGTTCCCTGCCCTCTGCTCCCCTCCCCCGGGTCCCTCGCCCCTTGCCCCTTGTCCTTCACCCCTGCCCCCGCCCCTACACCCTTGTGCCCCTGCACCCCAGGCTCTAAACCCCACCTGTCTGCTTATAGCCATCGCCACCCAGAGAGGGCAAGGGGCATGGGTAGGGTCTCTGAGACCCTTGCAATTGGGGAGACAGCCGGGTGGGGGCCAGCCCCTTGTCCCAGGGTCGTAGGGGGGCGTTGAGCTCAGGCGGGCACCTGCTGCCACCGCCGCGGAGGACCCTGCTGTACCTTCCAGCCAGTGGCCCAGCTGGCACCCGGGGCTCCTTTCAGAGAGAGGAGATGGCACCAGAGGTGTTTGCTTTCAGGGAGGATGACCTCAGGGAGGAGCTGGTGGCTGAGCGGACACCCTCAGGGTCACGGAATGGCTCCTAAGGGAGGGCGAGGACTGTGGAAGCCCAGAGCATTGTGCCACTGCTCCGTGAGGGCACCGCGCCCAGCACCTGCCCCACTGATGCCCTGCCCTGCCCCCCCCCCAGGGCAAGCCAACCTCCGACCTTCCGTGGTTCTGACTTCTGTGTGCACCTGGAGCCTGGCCTCCAGCACCTGCTCTCTGTCCAGAGGGAAAGGGCCCCACTTCCCTTATGGGTGGGGCTCGGTGAGCTTGTCCCACGGGGGGCTCTCTCTGGACGTGACCTCAGATCCTCTTGCTTCACGAGGCTGCACCACCCGCTTGTCTTCTCTGGAGCCACCCTGTCCTCTTGGCTCGTGTGTCAGCTAGCGTAGCCCGAGGTACGATGCAGAGACAAGCAGCCCTGCTGAATCTCAGGGTCAGAAAACCGTCCAGCGCACTTCCTCCGTCACTGCGTGTCTGGGTGCATCCAGAGCTCCGCCCCGCGTGGGTCTCACCAAGGACTCAGGCCGATGGGCCTCTGCTCTCTGGGGCTTTCTGCGCGGACTGGAAACCAGCCCGGAGCTGATGGGCAGCACGGATGAGCCGCGGCCGTGATGGCACCAGGATACGCACCCCTGTCCACCCAGGGCCTGGAGAGAGCTGGACACAGGGCGGGTGGTTCCTTCGCAGTTGGGGAGGGAGGGGGGCGGCGGGGAGAGCTGCCCGTGTCACCTCCACGCTCACTCGCTTCGCACATTCCAAGAGGACACGAGGCAAACGGCCCCCACGGTTGTGCGGCTCCGACGGCTGTGTCTTCTACAGCACCAAGGCTGACGGCGCGCCCGGGAAGCCCCCCAAGCGCGTGTGCGGGTGGGAACGGGCCGGGGAGGAGCTCTGAGGCCATGTGGGGTCCGCCGCCGCAGACGACCGCGTCCTCGGGACCCAGGGAGCAGCCGCAGGGAGCGTCAGCCCAAGACGACGAGGCTGCAGGACGCAGGCCGGGGCCCGCCTGGTCATGTTTCTACACACGTTTCTTCTTCGCCTTCTTCAATCCAAAGCAGATTTTTGGAAGACGCAGCAAACAGAGACACAAACATTCACTCATGATCCTCAAATATTTACAGACACGTTTTATTTGTATTTACACAGCGTGTATGTACATATGTGGAGAGCGGGCCTGTACCGTCCATCCATCCTGTCAGCCGTGTCTGTCCGTCAGTCCATCCTCTCTGTCCATCGGCCCCTCCTCCCACGCGTGAATCCAGGACGGACTCTGGCTCTCCAGGACGCTGTCCGTGCTGCACGTCGGGATGAGGACGCGACCTGCGGGAGGAGGACCCGGCGGCAGGTGGCTTCGTCCCCAGGGGGCCCGGGCCGCCATGGAAGCCTCGGAGCCGAGTGGGGTCTTAGGAGCCCAACTGGTCAGGACACCGGGAAGGCGGGGGTCGAGGGGGTTTGCTTGGGGCCAGTGCGGCGAGTCCCGGAGCCAGAGCTCCTGTCTTTGCTGCGTAGACACGCAGTGCCTTTGCTCGCTGGTGTCCCTCCCGGGTCATTCTCTGAACTGACCGACGGGCCTGCAGACCTGCTCCTCGAGGACGACGTGCTGTTCCCTTCTTTCCGTCCCTCCGTCCTGTCTTGCTCCCCCAGGGAACGTGGGAGCACAGGCTGTGCCCTGCTGGGGGTTGGGCAGGGCGCTTGGTCACGGGGGCGGGAGGGAGGTGGAGAGGCGGGAGCTCCATCCTTCCCTGCATCTGAGCCTCAGGACAGATGGACGGGGCCCTGGGCACCGTGAGCCCAGCGCAGGCACACGACACCTGGGCGGGGGCTCTGGGAGCCTCTGTTAGCCAGGCCTGGGGGGCTCAGGGGCCCGGACGAAGAGACATCGGAGCCAGCAAAGCCCTGGGGGGGCCTCCAGCCTGGGGCTGAGCGGAGCCTCCCGCGGGCCAGACCACAGGGACCCGTAATGTACGCTGGGGGCAGCCGTCGGAGGATTTCGGTTGGGATGTGCCCCCCCGGGAGGCACGGAGCGTCGGGGCATGCAGTGGGGCGGGCAGACATCAGGACCATCAGGCTCTGCCCCCGTGTCCCCCCTCCCCTGTGGCTCCTGGTGGCCGCCTCCCTCCCCTCTGCCTCCCTTCGTCCTGCCCAAACAGAGGTTCCACCTCTCCCCATCCTGGAAGCTTCCAGGCTTTGATCACAGCCCTCTTCCTCCTTCGCATCAGGAAAGCCCGGTCTCGGTCGCCCTCTTGTAATATCTGTTCAGAATCCACGTTGTCACCTGTCGAGCGCCACAGACCTGCAGCCTATGGGGGGGCGGACACGACCGCCTGGATGCTAAGTCCACCTGCTGCGATGGCTCTGGGGAGAGGAGCCCAAGGGCCCTGTGCAAGGCCGCATGCTGAGCGAGCGAGGACGAGCTCCCCCGGGGTCCCCCTCTGCCTCTCCCTTGGGGGTGGTGGTGGCTGGACCCCGTCTCTGCCTCGGCGAAGGGATGGCCATGAGCTAGCTGTCCCGCCCGTCGCGCTGTTCACGTTAACAACGTCCTCCGGGAGCCACCACCCCCCTGGCCTGGTGCCCCATCCTCAGAGCAGCTTCCCCAGCGAGGCCGAGTCTCTGGGAGGCAAGAGGGCGGGAGGCCCAGGCCGTCACCGTCACCTCACGGCTCCCGCGTGTCATCCTGTTACCACGAAGACAAAAGTTTCTGAGCTCTCGCTTCCAAAATGTCATGTCAGACGAGCCCTGGACTCAGTCCCCAAATTTTTAACCTTCAGAGCAGAGAAGGCGGACGCCTCCTACGGGGACGGGCCCGGGCTGGCCTCTCGTGGGAGCCGTGGCACGTGGCTTCTCCGGGCAAGGCCGCCAAGGGGCAGCGTCGGGGGTGCTCAGCTCGGGCCCACACGTTCACGCTCCCCACAGGCTCGCGGCCTGCAGCGCGGCGAGGCCGGAGCTTCCCCGCCGTCCACGGCAGGAGCCAGCAGGACGAGGGCTCGGCAGCCTGGCCTGCCCGCCACCGCTGTCTCCACCTGTCCCCGCCGACACTCATTTTTCAGCAAAACACGGAAGTTGTGCTCTTCGCGCCCGCAGCAGCGTCCCCGGGCCTGCGTTGGCACCTCCCCACCCGCCCCATGTTTCTGGGTCTGGGGCTGCGACGACCTCCCTGGGGACCGTCTTGAGTCCACTTGTCCAGCTTCCGTCAATGGGTGACGGGCACTGGGTGTTATTCTGTATGTTAGTAAATTGAACACCAATAAAAAAAAAAAAAATAATAATAATAATAAAAAAAAAAAAAACCCGAGGGCTCCGGGAAGTGGCCAAGCTCCTCGTGGCCGCGGAGCATTCGTCACACAGATGCCTCCCATGGCGCAGCCCCGGCCCTGCTTCCGAGTCACATTTCAATAAACGTGTCTGTGCAGAGACGTTTTTATTATTTTTTAATATTTTTAAAAGATTTATTTATTTGAAAAAGAGAATGAGAGACAGAGAGAAAAAGCCGGGACGGGGGCAGGGGGAGAAGCCGACTCCTCGCAGAGCAGGGAGACTGATGCAGGACTCGATCCCAGGACCTGGATCATGACCTGAGCCGAAGGCCAACACTTCACCACCTGCACCCCCAGCCCCGCCCCCCACATACACATTCTTAATGTTTTACGTTAAAACCGTTTAGATTTACAGAAAACTCTGATAACACAGAGCTTGGGGAGCCCACCACGCCCTCCTACCGACATCCTGGAAGGTCCCGTCAGTCCATGTGTTAGTCAGAAATCCTTGGTGTTTCCCTGACGTCCTTTCCTGCCAGGATCCACATGGCACTTAGGCTCCTCTGGGCTGGGACCACGTCCCACACGTCCCTTGACTTGATGACCTTGGCTGTTTGGAGGGTGCTGGATGCACACATAGAGTGTCCCTCGACTGTGGTTTGTCTGACATTTTTCCCAGGAGTCGACAGGGGTTATGGGGTTTTGGGGGGGGATCCCAGAGCTGAGGTGCCCTTCTTCTGTCATCATATCGGGGTCACACGGTCACCAAGACTGAGCCCCACCTGATGCCCCGGTCCCTTGGCGAAGTGTTGGCCCGGCGTCTCCACTGTGACTTTGGTCTTCCCCATTTCCACCAGCGCTTCGGGGTTGGGGGGTCACTGCACGCAGCCCACACGGGCAGAGTGGGGCGTGTGCCCCTCCCTGCGGGCGGATACCTCCTGAGAAGGTACCGCGAGGAGCTGTGTGGCCTCGTGAGGCTGGCGGATCAGGGATGCACGGTGAAGAGCACAATGAAAGCATTTAAGGCCCTGAAGCATCCCAGGTGGTGATGAAGGGGACGAAGCAGCTGAATGAGCAGGTGCCCAGGGGTCTGGGCAGAGAGATGGAGCCAGGAGCAGACCCCCGCCCCCGCCCCCCCCGATTCCAGGGCCCCAGGAGGGAGAGCGAAAGCATGGGAGGCAGAGGGGAGGCGGGCGGGCAGCAGGAGGGTGTCTGCTGGGCTGACAGGGGCTGCGTCACTCGGGACTCTGGAAGCCTGGGGGTTAGCAGCACCCTGTGCCCTCTGCACGACCCCGTTTCTCCATTCTGGGGGGGCTTGCAGGGAGGTGAGAAGGCCCTAAGTATGCATCCAGCTCAGAGGGGTGGTCTATACCCTCCTGGAGGCTCAGGGTCCCAGAGGATGGAGGCCCCAGGCTCGCTGGCCAACCTGGGGATGTGTCGGAGGGACAGCAGCCGTCGCCGTCCAGCGGTAGCTCGGTCTGTGCAAGTTATGGGGCCGGAACCAGCAGGGCTCGGGCTCCATGTGGAGACCTGACAGTCCCAGGCCCCGTGGGTAGGAAGCCAGGGGGCAGACGCGCACCCGGCACCTGGCCCTGATGTAGCCTCTGCCCTGGGAAGATGGTGGGAACGTTACATCCTGCTTAAAATAAAACCAGTGGGGAGGGAAACAGCACTTTTTTTCTTCAAGTAAAAGGGTCAAAGGATATGGATGAGACAAGCTAATTAAATTAGTCTGTGATCCGCACTAATGCATAGAAACCTCCAGAGAGCTTGCTGCTGAGTCCTGCCCTGGCCAGGGTGGGCCCGGCCGCTGTGTCGGGCACCTCAGCGGCACCATCATCTGAGGCCTGCCCCCCGCCTGCGGGAAATTAAACCCAGGACGCGAGTCTGTGTTCTATTATTCAGGAGCCCCTTCATCTCCCCTGAGCTCCGACACGGCAGTCCCATCCCGGCTCAGATCAGATTTGAAATCCCAGCAAAGCCCAGAGCTCCCCATCGCTCCACTGATCGGGGGCCAGTGTCCTTTGCCGGCTGACCTGGAAGGTGGTCCCCTATTTGGGAGGAGAGGCCCGTGTGCCGGCGGCTCTCACCCCTGAGCAGCCCGGCCAGCCGACCCCTGGAGATGGCCATGGTGGTTGGGACCTCCTGCTGGGTTTTCTGGGACACCCTGGAGGCCCCCCTCTGTGCCCCGGGCTTGAGACAGGTGCATGTCCTTGACCTCTGCTCGCCCCGAGCACGCAGGGACTCCCACAATCTGACCCTCTTCTGCATTTCCTGCCATTAACATGGAAGGCCCCGTGCTGGGTGGGAGAACCACAGGGTCCAGCCTATGATGTTCTCTATTAGGGGACAGAAAAGTGCAGAGACCTGGAGCCACCAAGCTACCAGGTAGGTGCTGGCGTCATGGACAGTTCCTTGGGGGAGTTCCTGCAACACACCCCATGCATGAGACAGGCTGTTCTAGGGGTCCAGGGGGACGCAGAGAGGTCCACCGATCATTTGGTTCCCCGTGATAGTGACCACACGGGCACTTCAAGTTCCCACCCAGGAACACATGGCGCCAGGAGTGTTATATGCATCATTCCATCTAATCCTCCAGCTACCGTGTGAGCCGGTGAGGATTGTTTTCGAACTGCAGATACGGAAACCGCAGCTTGGAGGCCTCGCTGACGGAACCAGGATGGCAGGTCAGGGGCAGGACAGGCGTGCCACTACCCCAGAGCCTGTGTCGGCCCGGTGGCTTAGTATAACCCCCGACAGGGGGAGAGGATTTGGTCTTGGGCATTCCGGGGGAAGGGAACACACCTCTTAAGACTTGCAGGTGTCTGATCTCGAGCTTTCAGAGGGAGTACACCTGATGGGGGTTGTCACCGGCCACACAGAGCTGCCTCTGTTGCGGACAACCACGTTTATTCATTGCAGACATGATCTTTTGTGTCAGCATCAGACTACACTGGGAACAAGACGGGCATGGCCCCTGACCTCGTGACCTTCATCCAGGGAAAATAGCCACCTCCGTGTGAAATCAACCCCTCTTTCTCCCATCCCAGCCAAAGGCACCAGCTTCCACTGTTCATCCAAGCCCAGCACCTGAGCATAACCCCTGATCCCTCTCTTTGCTGTTCCTCAATCCTCTCCATCTGGGTTCTGGATGATGCTGCTTCCCGCAAACACTCTGCCTCCATCGCGAGGATTCAAGGCACCAAATCCTCTCCATGGACTTCTGCTGTGGCCTCCTACCTGGTCTCCGCCAATCCTCTCCAGCACCATGGAGAGCCCCACAGCAGTGGGCCGGGCTGGGATGAACAAGGACGCTGTAGTGAAGGCAGGAGAATGGCCTCTCTCGGTTCCCAAACCCTATGGTGGAAGCCACTGGAACTGTGAGGCCCACAGAAAGCCTGGGAGGTCTGGAGGTCATCTAGCTGCGAACCTCTTAGGTTCTGAGCACTGCTCTCCACAGAAGCCTGACACTGAGAAGGCAGATGGAAGGATAGGTGAATGGAGGAATGGATGGGTAGATAAATGGATGGATGGATGGATGGATGATAAGTGGGTGGATAGAAGGATGATGGATGGATGGATGGATGGATGGATGGCTAGAGGGGTGGATGATGGATTATGCATGGGTAGATGAATGGATAGGTGGAGGGAAGGAGGAGGGATGGAGGGATGGACAGATGGGTAAATGAGTAGATGAATGGATGAGTACACGGACAGGTGGATGGATGTGTGGGTGGATGTGTGGGTGGATGGAAGGATGATGGATGGATGATGGATGGATGATGCGTGGAGGGATGGATGATGGAGGGATGGATGGGTAGATGAATGAATGGGTGGATAGGCGGGTGGAGGGGTGGGTGGATGAACTAACCACAGAAGGTAGAAAGATGAATGAAGGCCAGCCCCAGGCCCACCTTTCCCATACTGACTTCTCATGTCCTGCGATACTTCCCCATAACCAAAGTGAAGTGAGTTTTAGGACATCCTGTCCACGTCCCTGGCAAGCAAATAACAATTGATAAATGAGAAAATCTCTCAAAAGTGGAGTCTCTTCCATAGCCTTTCCCGGGTCTCTTGATTCTGTGAATAGGCCGATGTCTTGAACCCACCGCTCCCTGGGCTCGCTGCAGCCCGAGGGCTAGGATCCAAGTGCTTCTTGCCGCCTCCACAGGCCGCAAGCACTTCAAGCCGGAGCCGCTCTCCTGGTGCATCCGGGCGATGCTGAGAGGCTGAGCACACATCTTGCTGGAGAAGAAGCAGCTCCTGTGGAACCTGGCGCCGGGCGGGGGGGGGGGCTGGAGCCTCAGGGGAGCTCCCTGGGCTCTCCCGAGACCCGAGACCCGGATGAGGAAGGGCCGGCTCTGCGGAGGGACGGGGCCCACCCCGTGCCAGCCTCCTTCTCATTGTCTCGGGCACATTTATTTGGAAACTACCAACAATACAAAGAGAACCTGAGGTTGGAGCCGAGGCAGGTCCGCGGGCTTGGCTACGGCCGACTGCTGATGAGCGGCAGCTGCGAACAAAGGCGGCCTTGACATTTTGGGAAGTATCAGAAAGGGAGACAGAACATAAAGACTCCTAACTCTGGGAAACGAACTAGGGGTGGTGGAAGGGGAGGAGGGCGGGGGTTGGAGCGACTGGGTGATGGGCACTGAGGGGGGCACTTGACGGGATGAGCACTGGGTGTTATTCTGTATGTTGGCAAATTGAACACCAATAAAAAATAAATTTATTATAAAAAAATAAAAATAAAAAATAAAGGAGATAACATATCTGTAAAAAAAAAAAAAAAAAGGCGGCCTTGAGTGTCACCGCGGAGTCCCCATGGGGTGGGGGGGCGGCTGCGGGCTCCATCCCAGGGAGAGGCCGTCGTCTACGGTCAGCGAGGCTGGGCTTGCTTCCTTGGAAACCCGCCCTTGTTTCACGGGGCTGCACAGGGACAGCGACGAGGCGCCGGGCAGCCTCCCGCAGGTGCGCCCGGCAGTGCCCGCCGAAGGGGAGGGCATGATGAACGGTCGGCGAACGCAGACTCCGTCGGAGAGGGCTGGGACCTGCTTAGCATGGGGCTAACAGGACGGAGACGTAAATTAATGTCCTCAGCTACAGAGGGGCTCGGGGCATGGAAAGCTGCTGTCAGTGAGCCTCCCTCTGGAGTAGGAGAGGGCTGGGGTTCACGGAGCCATCCATCACTCCAAGGGCATTCTGAGTGGGGTCTGGGAACTGGGCAAGGGGCTGTTGAGAGATCCCACCCCATAGCGTGAGGCCGCCGGGGCCCAGGGACACGGCTGCCAAAGCAGAGAGGGCGCGGGCATCCTCCCGCGGGGCGCTGGGGTGCCGAGGTGCGAGCCAGCGGGGCCCGGGGGCTGTGGAAACCCTGCCTGCCCTGCCCGGTCCCATCGGGGCTTGAGACAGGAGCCAGTCGGGGCCGAGGGCGGACGGCGCCCGCACCCCCAGGAACGCCCGGGCTCTGCTCCTGCGAGCCGGGTCGCGGCCCGTGGCCTCCTCCGTCCGTTCTCATGTTCACTCGGGTTTGAGGAACCGCAATTAGCAGATGGTTCGAGGTCTATTAGCCAGCGCCTCCCCCGCCCCCTCCAACGCCACTGGAATCAGAGATTGGATTTCTTAATGACAGAAGAATTAAGTAATAGGCCCGAGCAGGGCCGCAGGCAGCCGTGTGAAGCCATGTGCAAAATTGATATTTCAACAAGCCTGATAACGTATTAGGGCAACGGCCGTGCCGTGTCGCAGAGTCACACCATAAATCTCCGGTCAAACGTCTGCGGGCGCCGGTCAACGGGCACGCACAAGCCCTTGGCCTCATGAGAAGGCCGTCGGTTCATCCCATCCGTGTCCGGGGAGCCAGAAGCTCCCCAAAGTTTGTGCAGCAAACCCCGGGAGCTGAGCGGACCTGCAGGGCACAGGGAAGTCGCCCCTCCAGCGCAGGAGGAGCCGGGGAGCCGAGGGCCGCCCCACTGGGCCCCAGACGCGCTCCCGGGGCGCCGCGGACAGTGCCTCCCGCGGCCTTGACCCCACGCTCCCCCGTGGGCTTGGGCCACAAGGTCGCCTGCGGCCCGTCTTCCGCGTAGGTTTGCAGCAGCGAGCCGAAGCACAGGGGCCCGAGACAAGATGCCTGGCGACAATTTTATGAAGATCAGTGTTATTAGGGACTGAATTCTTGTCCGAAATAATTTGTATAAAATATCGTCACATTAGATGAGAATCTGTGCTGAATTATCAGCTAATGGGGTGTTGAATTGTGAGAAACCTCTGGCTTTTTTTCACAGAATAATTGAACATGACATATTCTCTATCGGGCCGTGAGGTTCCTGAGCGCTGGGGGGGGGGTCCGGGGGCCCTGGCTTGAGCCTGGAGAGGTGGGGTGCCCCACCCTGCGCCCCTGCTCCGAGAGCGCTCGGGACCCTCCCCCTCCCACCTTTGGGGACTCTCGGCTCTGTCCCCAGGGGCAAGGGAAGCATCTACAGCCCGTGTGCCCCCTGGGCCGAGACCCGGCAGGCCTGCGTCCACGCCCGCCCACTGCTGCCAGCTTCCCCAGGCACGTCCTTCTTGCCCTGCTAAGGGAGGGGGCCCGGGCTGATGCTCCCCAGGGTTGAGGGGCCACCTCTTCCCAGGGAAGGGCAGGGGGCTCCGGGAAGCTAGACCCCCTCAGAGGCACCTTCCTGACCCCACCGCCTGTACTCCTGAAGAGGAAGGGGAGGGAGAAGCTGAGCTGAGAGGGGGAGAGTCTACCCTCAGCCCTTCCTGCTCCTTCGGGGTCCTGCCCGAGCCTGCGAGGGTCCTGTTCCCCAGGCTCCTCTGGGCCACGAGGGTCCCCGTGGGAGTGATGAGATGGAAGGGCCCGGAGGCAAATGCTCGGTGCTCCACAGAGCTGCAGGTGCCTGCTGGGGGGCTGGGGGGCCAGGGGGCAGGGCCGGGCAGCTCCCGGCCTGCAGGGTCGTGCACCCCTGCTTCTTCAGCAGCTGTGAGGACAGGATCCCGGGATCCACGCCCGGCTGGGCTGCTCCTGGTCACACCTGCTTCTCTGTTCCCGGCCAGGGTGGGACTCATTGTCCCCTGACTCCCTGTGCCTGCCCTTGCCCCTGCCCTAGCCGGTGGGGACAGGTGTCCTGGGACCCCAGCAGCGGGGGTCAAGCCTTGTCAGGCTCCAGGCCTCTGTTTCTTGGCCCTGCTCACGCCCCGAGGCACGGAGTCCCCTTGAACGGGAGACCTGGCCCGGGGCCTGCCCCCCGCCCCCCATCAGCCGCTTCCAGGCCCCTGGCGTCTAGGTGGGGTGATGAAGGTGGGCTGGGCATCATCCTTCCTCCTGCTTCGTGGGGGCTCGTGGGGGCCGCGGCCTGGGGACCAGAGGCCCCGGGTACCAGCCCCCACCCTAGCTCATGGAGCCGCCCGCTGCAGCCCAACGGTCAGCTCCGGGTCCAGGGGCCCCCGAGCCAAGATGCACGGCCACAGCGGCGTCCTCCCTGGAGGTCCCCACGGATGAGGTGGGGGTCGTCTACCAACGTCCTCACGGCCGCCAGCAGCAGGGGGTCTCCTCGGCCCTGGGTCACAGGTGGGAGGCCCCGAGGGCCGAGGGGGAGGTCTGGGGGTTTCGGCTCCAGGGCCCGGGAGCGGGAAGGGGGGTTTCAATGTGTAGTTAACGAAGATGAAACATGGGGCAGGACCTCGTCCTGTGCCCTGGGAATCGCCCTAGTTGTCAGACACAGTCAGGGCCGGGCTGTGCATACCTTAGGCCTCCTGCCAGGAGGCTCCGTCGCCAGCCCCAGGTCCTGGCGAGAAGCCCTGGCCCGGTGTGAACGGGGCTGAGTGCCGATAAAGCTTTATTTACAAAGACAAGAGGCAGCCGGGTGAGCCCCGAGTTCCAACCTGAGAGAGGCTCCGGGGCCCGAGCAGGGATGGGCCCGGCGAGCCGGGGTGCACGAAACCCCCTCTTCATTTAGTTTTGTCACCCGGCTACACGTATGGGTGACTTTCACATATTTCTGATTGTGGTAAAAAACAGAACGTCACGTTGGCTGTTTTCACCGCGTGTCGGCGCAGGGTTCAGGGGCAGTAATTCGTTCACGACGCTGCGCAGGGCTCCCACCTCCAGTCCCCGGGGCTTCCCATCCCGTCCCACAGAAACCTCAGGTTGTAAGGGCTGACGCTGCCGCAGGAGAGAAGAGACCCCGGCCTCTGAATCCGGGGCGTGGGGCTCACACGAGCCCACGAGGGCTCGACGCCGCAGACGCTCAGCCACAGACAGGCCTGCTGGGCTCCCGCCGCCTCTGTCCCCCGCTGACCCGCCTGGGTGCCCTCCTCCTCCCAACACGTGGCTCCCATGAGGCGGCCACGCTCGCCTTTGGTGGCTGCACCAGGTCACGTGACACAGGCAGGGCGTGAGGACGGGCCTGGATTAGCTGGATTAGCTGGAGGGCCCCTCCAGCCACCATCCCCCTTGCAGACTGTGTGTCTGGGTTGGCCCTGAGACCCCGCTGCTGGGCGTGGGAACCCTCCCTGCGACGAGGTCAACGGTCAACGGCCGTTGATGGCACATGGGCCGCATCACCGAGTCCCACACACGGAAACCCCAGAGAGCTGCTCCTCCATGGGGGGGGGGAGGGTCAAGACGTCTGCAGGGCTGCGGCTCCTCTGCAGACTGCAGGGCGGGGTCGTTCCTGCCTCTGGCGGCTCCTGGGGTGCTCGGGGGTCCTTGCAGTGTGAGTGTGTCCTCATGGGGGTGCTCCAGGGGTCCCAGCCCCTGCGTCCCAAAGCCACCATCTCAGGCCCCGCAGCCCCTGGTGGAGTGGCTGACCCCTGCACCCTCAGTGCCCGTGGGGTGCCCACCCCCAACAGCCCGACTGCCCTGCCCCCACTCAGGGAGCACGCAGGCCTGCGGGTGAGATGGGGTTTCTAGGTGCAGAGCCGCAGCCCAGGTGGGACCCCAGTGTCCGTGCTGCCCGCCCCAGGGCACCTCCCGGGACCCGCTGGCCGCGCGCTCCCACCCGCCGTCTCCCCTGATTAATGAAGCCATAGATCACTCTCTACTCTGACCGGCTCCCTTGGCTTTGGCAACTAATTCCGCCACATAATGGGATGTGAACACTGTCTAATTTCCAAATTAAAGCTCAGATGGATGGCAGGCTCCGTGCCTGATGGCCTGGCGGGGGGCAGGCGTGCACGGACCCCGCGCTCGGGAGCAGCTCACGCGGGTCCCCAGAGTCACCCCAGAACCCCAGCCATGACCCCCAAAGGCGTGAGATCAGACCCCGGGGGCAGGACAGAGGTCACCACCCATATCCCACAGACCCACCATCTGTGACCTCAGACTGTCCCCCCTCGGGGCCCAGACCAGTGTCCACCGCAGAGGGGGGAGCCAGTCGCCCTGGGGTCAGGGGTCAGCGGCCCATGGAGGCATCTTTGTTCCAGCTGCCCCGTCCCGAGACCCCTGGAGCCCAGCAGCCTCCCCCATGGCCTTGGCCCTCCCGAGAGCACAGACGGGGACGCCAGGGCAGCACTCTTGGCCACCCTGCCTGGGCAACGGGCACCCGGCCCTGATCGGAGGGGGAAGCCAGCAGGGGCATCCGTCTTCCCAGTCACCCGTCACTGCTCTCGGTCAGGGTCTGAGCCATCACACCTCGGGGCCCGGACACACGGCTCCCGCTGTCCCGTGTCCTAGCGTGCAGGGCTGTGCCTGTCAGGCCACTGGCCTCCTGTCCATGTCACCTGCGCAGCAGCCCATTTCTGCTCTCTCTTCTCTCAGCCCTGGGCTCGTCTCCCTGGTTTGTGCTGTCCACCCTCCTTGGGGCTCCTCCCCCTACCTGGCCACCTTCATGACACACCTGTCTGCACACACACCTGACTGGTCCCCTCTCGGCTGCCCCCCACCCTTGGCATCCACCCCCTTGGCTGGCAACTCCCACGACACACGTGGCCGCCCCCACGCACACCTGGTGGCCTCCCCTAGTCTGTGCCCCACCCCACAGCCCCCTCCTCCAGACAACCTCCCAGGGCCTTCTGCGCCCCAAACCTCCCTGCACCCCGTGTGTGCAGCCTGACCTTGCAGATTTAGACTGCGGTCCTGGTCCCCACACAAGGGCAGGCGTGGCCGTGTCCCTTACTCCACGGGGGCCCTGCTCCGTGAGGCATGCACTGGGAGCTGCCGGCCACCCCGGGGCACCCATCTCCCTCCCTGAGCCTGTAGGACCGGGTGTAGAGTAGGAGGGGACAAGCCAGGTTCCTGTCTGCTCGTTAATTAGTGAACTTTCATCGCCAGCAACACCCCCAGGCTGTCACTAGCAGCAGGGTCTGGCACAGGTCAGGCTGGGAGTGACATGGGCAGCTCCCTGCCCCGTCCGCAGCGGGTCCTCCCGGGGGGCTCACCGCGCCTCCCGCTGGCTCCCCCGCACTCAGGAGAAGGGCTGTGGCCTGAGTGCCCACGTCCTAGGGGACGCCTCAACACCCTCCCTGGGGGGGCGCAGCAGGGCCCCAACCCGCCCGCAATGGGGTCTCACGGAGATGCACGCGGCCAGAGCGCGGGGACAGTCCTGCTGAGGTGCGGTGCCCACCGGCCCGAGTGCCCTGTGGGGGTGTGGGGGCGGACGTCCCGTCCTGGCAATGTGGGGACCAGGGGACGTGCTGGGCCGGGCCCTGGGGTGGAGGGGGGACCATGCACAGGCCCGTGAGCTGACGGTCTGAGTGGGGGCCTGGGCTGGAGAGCCCGGAGGCAAGTGGCGTACATCGTGGTTGGTCCTGGCGAGAAGCCCTGGCCCGGTGTGACAGTGGTCCCTGTGGACGTCCGGGACTGACCCTCCCGGCCCACATCCTCCCCAGCTGCCCTCTGAGGCTCTCCGGGTCCAAGACGCAGGAGCGCCCTGGCCTCCCTCCGCCCCGTCCTGCTCTCCGCGGCTCCACTTCCACCTGGCCGGCCCGAAGGCCCCGCCGCTGCCCCCCTCTGTGACCCCCACAGGTCAGCAAGCCCCAGTTTCTCAGCTGAGAAGTGGGAACCACGACAGCCCCAAACTGGAGGCAGCTGCGGTGCTGGGTACAGACCCATCGGCTGGGGGGGACCGTCCCTGCCTTGTTGACTGGCCTTCCACGGGGCCTGGACACCTGTCCCTTTCGGGGGTTTTACAGTGAGCACAAGCTTCCTTGTCTGCCCATCTCCGTGCCATGGGGAGGGACCCCGGGCTGCAGGTCACCGTGTGTACGAGCTTCGGGATCAGGCTGGAGCCCGGGCACCGCCCACCCGTCCTTCCTTTGTCCCCGAGTGCTTCCGTTCCCCGTCCTCCCTCAGAGGACACTCGGAGTCTGCGTGGCAGGCCAGCGCCCGGCGGGGATGGAGCAGCCAGCGACACGCAGAGGCCCTCTGCTCTGGGCTTTCTCCCTGCGCCCCGGTCACGCCAGCCTGTGGCGGCCTCCCAGACAACCTTGATCCTATTTGACCAGCAGTGGGGCCTCCCCTCCCCACGGCCTTGGCGGAGGCCCAGTTTCTGGTTCCTCCGGGGCAGACCTGAGCCCACAGAGCCCTCGTGGGGCCCCGCGAACGCCCGGCGTGGCTGGACGGGCCAAGATGCAGGCGCCCCGAGCGGGCCGTCCCCGGAGCCCGTGGCTCTCCGAGGTTAAACGGGATCCAGTGCAGCCTCCTCCTAGAAACGGTCCCCACGGCCACACGTGGGGAGGAAGATGCAATTACCCGTTTGCTCTCCTGTCTGCTCGGCCCCCGGAGGCTGCGCAGGCGGCGGGGAGGCAGGTGCGGCTCGACATGCGGAGCACGTCCCCCCACCCTCCCGCACCCAAATCGCTGTTGGTGTAAACAAAAAATGTAGGAAATTATTAAATCCATCATTTCTCAATTTGTTCCTCCACGTTGCCGGTAATTAGCAGCGTGCGGCGTGACATCTGCATTTGCCGCTTCTCCATCCTGGCCGCGGGCTCCGGGTCCCAGCGCCTGGGAAGCCTCGCCCGGGACGGCCCGGCAGGGGCCGAGCACAAGGCCACGTGGGTCCCCAGGGCGAGGGCCCGGAAGGCTCTGCGACCACGGAGGGGTCTGCTGGCTGGGGACAGGCCTAGGACAGGGGAGCCTCACACGGGGACCAGCTCTCACCTCGGGAAGCAGGGAACCCCGCCGCTCACACGTCCCAGGACCCCGGCCCCAGCTGGAGCGCCCCCGACTCGTGTCGGCCTCCAGAGCCTGCACGGTGGTGAGAACACCTCCCAAGGGTCGCCCTGCAAACGCCCGCCAAGGGGCAGCTGCCCCAGGACCAGCGCGGAGAGATCCCACGCCTGCGGCCATGGGTTGGCCCGGACGGGAGGGCCTGGCGGTGGAGCCGGGGGCCGGGAGGGCCGGTCACCCACGACCGCAGCACACGCCTCCCTGGGGGGCCCGGGGGGCCCTGGGCTCCGTCCTGGAGGAATGGTGGCCTGCTCGGCCTCGGGCACACGGCGCTCGGCGCTGTGGGCGCCCGGGCAGCTCTGCTGCGGCCTCAGGAGGGAGCCGGGGGGCACCTGGGCCGCCGGAGCAGGACTGACCTGGGCCGCCCGGGGTGCAGCCGGGACACTGCACTGCCTGCGGCCTTCGCCAGCTCTTCGGGAGGGACTGCCCTCACCCCTTGCCACCTGCCCTTATCCCCTGCCCCCTGCCCCTGACTGCAGGCCTCCCTGCCCCGACCCCTCCCCTGTTCCCTCCCCTGTTCCCTGCCCTGCCCCCTGCCCTGCCCCCTATCCTCTCTCCTGATCCCTCTCCTGACCCCTGACCCTCTGACCCCTCCCCCCACCCCTTCCCTGCCCTTCCCCTGCCCCCCTTGCCCTGCCCCCTCCCCCACCCCTTCCCTGCCCTTCCCCTGCCCCCTTCCATGCCCCTCCCCCCACCCCCTCCCTTGCCCCCTCCCCTGCCCTCAGTCATGAGCTCCCAGCAGAGACCCACCCTCTCCCACCAGGCCCTGGACAGCTGAGGGTGCGAGTGACTGGTGACACTCCTCCCAGACTCTGTGAGGAGACCCGGCCACTCCCTAACACTCCAGTCCTCTGTGAACCCCCGAGCCACCAGCTCTTATGTGATTGACACCTCTTCTCTTTTTAAAAAAACACCTCTGTTTTGAGTGCGTATTTGGGGCAGTTCTGTTGTTCGACGGTTGATAGATGGTGGGCACATGCTCAGAGCGCTCTGGGCGCCTTCCTAAGTGTGGGATTCTGGGCATAAGTTGCGCGAGTGTGAGGAGAGGGGCTCGCCTGGAGGCCCCGAGCGCTGCCACCAGTTCAGGCCCCACCCAACAGGGCCCAGAGCTCCTGACGCCCAGTGGCCCCAGCGCCCAGGGCCTGCGTCCGGGTGGCCCACGGGAGACCCTCTCCTCCTTCGGCCCAGGCTCTGGCCGGTGCGTGGCCCACGGTGGGCCCTGGGAGGGGCACGCGTCTGCGCGTTGGGAGAGCCCCCCTCTGTAGCCCGGGCTCACTCCACCCCACCTCTCAGACACTGTCCCGAACCCTCCGGGCCCTGGACCTTCCAGGCCGTGTCCCTGGGGTTCTGGGCTCACAGGTCCTGCTCTGAGCCCTGCGCTGTCACTACCCTTCTCCTGGCCCGGGGTCCCTGGCACCCACTTTCTGGCTGGACCTTGGCTAGAGTCCTGGGAGCCTGTTCAGGGAATGTGGATTGCCCTATAAGAGCTCATCCTTACAGGCAGCTGTGTGCCTGGGCCCTGGAGCCCCTCTCAACACAGACATGCCTGTCCTGGAGAGAGATGCTGAGCATGGGCCCGAGGTGAGGTGGGGGCATCTGGGAGCAGGTCCAGTGTGGACGTGGCCCTGCGGTCAGTGTGCTGAAGGACAAGGAGACCAGCCCCTAGGCTCCAGTGGTGCAGGGATGCAGTGTGGAGGGGTGGAGGCAGAGGGGCCCGGTGGCCGTGTGCGGTGGGGGCTCAGAGCCGACCCTGCTCCCTGCAAGGCTGGGCACCCGGGTGAGAGCAGCTACAGCCAGAGTCCCGGATCTCAGAGGGTGAGACAGGACATGATGGCCTGGCCTTCCAGACTCTTCCCCCGTCCCCACCCCCAACCTCTGATAACCTTTGTTACCATGGTAACAGGAGTTGGTGGTTTTCTCCTCTTTATTGAGATTTGTTTTCAGTTTCTAAACCAAGTGTGCACCTCGCCATGAGCTCTCACCCCGGAGGGTTGGCTCCTGGCCAGTGGCCCACTGGGTGCAGAGGTTTGTGCGTGGTCAGCACGGCCCCTGCCACCCTGGGGCCCTGAGGTCTCCTCCTCCCCAGGGATAAGCTGCCAGGGAAAGAAGGGAAAGGATGGGGTCCAGGCCCGAAACCCTACGCTCAGCCCCAGCTCCAGGACCATCCCAGCTCCCCTCTGCTCCAGTTCCTGGCCTTGGTGCCTTCAACCAGCAACCTGTCCCTCTTGGCCCCGCCCCCTCCAGGCCCCGCCTCTCTACTGGCTCCTCCCTCTAGCCCCGCCCCTCCTGGCCCCACCCCCCGCCCCTCCCACCCGACTTAGCCACTCTTGGTCCTACCTCTGGCCCCGCCCTCCTGCCCCCTCTTGGCCACGCCCTCCTGCACCGCCCCCCAGGCCCACCCACCTGACTTTGCACCTCTTGGCCCCGCCTCTAACCCCACCCCTCCTGACCTCACCCTCCTGGCCCCGCCCCTCACCCGTCTTGGCCCCGCCCTTCCCGGCCCCGCCCCCTCCCCTGGACCCTCCCCTGGACCCCCCCCCAGAGGTCCTTCCATTCCTTCCTCTCCCCCACCCCCACCAAGCCCCTTCTGCTTCCTGGCCCAGCTCTCAGCCCACAGCCCGCACGGCAGGTGGACGGGAGCCCCTGAGGTCTGAGCTCCTTCCAGGCACGACACACAGGCCACTGTCAGCTGTCATCACTGCTCGTGGCCGTCCTGCCGTGCAGGTTGTGCACTGCAAATACACACGGGGGAAATAAGCATGAGAGTCCTGCCCCCCATGCAGCCTGAGTAGCCCCCGTGCTGTTGGCCGGGGCTGACCTGAGGGCCTCTCCCTCCAGTGAGGAGTTACTGACCAGCTGACCTTGAGAACATCAAAAGGGAGCTGACCTGGATGGGCCTGGTCTAATCAGGTGAGCCCTTTAAAGGAAGCTGAGGAGTCAGAACCTGTTCCTGTGGCCTCAAGAGCCAACAGCGGGGCTGTGGGCTGCTTGACGGGGGACATGGCCAGGACCCCAGGGACATCTGACTGCTGAGAGCACACCCGGCCCTGCGGATCCCCACACGGGCCTGGAAGAGGATCCCAGCCCCCAATGGCCCACAGCCCCCTATCCCCTCATTCTGGCCCTGGGGGGCCCCAGCTGAGAGCCCAGCGGATTCCTGACCTGAGGCTGTGGACAGTCAGGGTGCTCCACGCGAGGAAGCCAGCACAGCATCTGGCGGCTGAGCCCACGGAGGACACGCTCCCATGGCTGAATTCACATTATATAGAATTTGGTTTTGGACAGGTGAGTACCGCGTGCCCACCCATGTGGACACACCCATGGACACATGACCATGTCTACACCTGCTCTTCCTTTCATTTTAAAAGTTGGGGAATTTTTTTCACATTAAGCAGAATCCGTGATCGTAGATGCAAGCGCAGAGGATACAGGGAAATAAAAAGAAGGCATTTCCCTGGTGTCATTACTGTTAAAAGTTAACACTCAAGTGATGTTTGATGTTTACTTTCCACATGAGGAAGGAGAGAGTACGGATTTGTCACGTTTATAGTCTGTCACTTCTTGGTAAAACCGAAGCATAACGTGAATCTAGTAAAATGCACAAAAGAGAAGCAGCAGCTTCGGTGGATTTGCAGCCCCGTGTCTCCCTGGGTTGTGTCCCCCACAACCTCATACCTGCCTTCTTCCTCCCCTCTTGGCATGTGCCAGCGGCCTGTTGTCTGCGGGGCTCGCGGGCACTAGGATCACGGGGCGCCGTGCTCTCGGGGTGCAGTGATTGCCGGGTGCTGTCCTGGGGACTCACCGAGCTGTTAAGTGTCCTGCTAGTCCTCCTGGACTGTTCCCAGTTTGGGGTTTTATTTGTAAATGATCTGCGCACTCACCGCCGGCCTCGAACCCACAACCCCGGGACCAAGAGCCGAGAAGGCTCCACGTACTGAGCAGCCAGGCGCCCGTTGCGGTGGCTCTCCCCTGGGGTCCCGAGGCTGAGCACGTGGGAGTTAAATTTCCACTTTTCTGAGGAGCGTCAGTCCTGGGCACCTCGCTCTGCGCTCACCCCTCCCGGCGCCTGAGCGTCTCCCACGGTGAGGAGCGAGGAGCCTCCTGTCTGCAGCCGGGGACGGGGCCTTTTCCTTAAGGACGCTTGGGCGACTGTGCACTCTGAATGCATGTCCCTCAGGACACCTCCAAGTCTGTGGGGGGCTTTTTGCTGTTTTACCTTGAGGAGGAGGGATTTTTTTTTTTTTTTTTGCTTCTTTTGGTAACGAAACTCCATTTATCCTTTTTTTTTTTTTAATTGCACAGTTATATTTTGGGTGTCCTATCTAGGATGTACTGTCTAGCCCAAGATCATGAACGTAGCCCATTATGTTTTCCTCTTAAAGCTTTACAGTGGGGATCCCTGGGTGGCGCAGTGGTTTGGCGCCTGCCTTTGGCCCAGGGCGCGATCCTGGAGACCCGGGATCGAATCCCACGTCGGGCTCCTGGTGCATGGAGCCTGCTTCTCCCTCTGCCTATGTCTCTGCCTCTCCCTCTCTCTCTGTGACTATCATAAATAAATAAAAATTTAAAAAAAAAAAAAAAAAAAAAGCTTTACAGTGTTTGCTTTCACATTTATGCAGATGAACCTGCGATCAGTGGCGGGATCCGGTCTTTCCAAGGGGATCAGGTCAGAAACGTGTCCCTGCAAGGCTCCCTTCCTGTCCGGCGTCATCCCTGGGCCTTTCAGCTGTCCCCTGACCTCATGTGTGATGCGTGTGGTCTGCTCCAGCCCCTGACCCTCCTCCATGGTCCTCACGTGGTCTTCAGGCCACAGCGTGGCGCCTGCACAAGGTGGCTTTACGGGGACCCATGGGTCACGGCGGGCAGCCGGTCACAGGCTGTCTCGGCGCCCCCATATCCTTCGATGTTCCTGGTTGATTTTAAAAATCAGCCTGCACGGGGCAGCCCAGGTGGCACAGCAGGTTAGTGCCGCCTTCAGCCCAGGATGTGATTCTGGAGACCCTGGATCGAGTCCCGCTTCGGGCTCCCTGCGTGGAGCCTGCTTCTCCCTCTGCCTGTGTCTCTGCCTCTGTCTGTGCCTCTCATGAATAAATAAATAAAATCTAAAAAATATATAAATAAATAAATAAAAATCAGCCTGCACATTTTGACAAAAAAAGGTACAATGGGGTTTTAAATGGAGTCACGGTGAATCTACAGGTCGATGGCCGAGCAGCATTGGACACGCCCGGGTCTCCAGGCCGCAGAGGCCGCTCCCCCCCTCGGCCAGCCTCCCTGCCCTCCGTCTCCATGAGCAAGGAGTTGTCGCTTCTCGGTGTAGGTTCCTGCACGTCTGTCCTGAACTACCTGCATTTTCAACGCTATTGCGAGTGATAGTTTACGAATTCCTGGTTTATTTGCTGCCGGCACAGGCGCTTTGCTAATCCTGACGATGTGTTCACAGACTCCTTCGGATTTTCCTCATGCAGAATCACGTCGTCCACACCCAAAGCCTTTGCAACCCCGCCCGCCGAGGGTCCGCGGCCCCGTGGGAGCGCAGGTGGCCACGTGCCCCGGCCGACGCCTGCTCTTAGGTACGTGACCAGTAAGTATGACCCCCGCGAATGTACTTCTGTAGCCACCGCCCGTGATGCTCAGGAAGCTCTTTCTCGTCCTGCTCCGTTCTGAGTTTTTATCTTGTATAGACTTTGAAGGTCATTGAACGACCTTTAGGCCATACCGGGTCGCATCCTGGCTTGCTCTTCTGCTCCGGGGCTGAATGGCGTTGCAGATTCTTTAAAATACTAAACCCCGTTTGCACTCCTGGGATCACTTTCACGTGGGACACAGAGCCTAGGATCTTGTTTCAGTCCCTCCGACTTGAGGGTGTTTAGGGTCCCCGGGGCCCCCCAGCCTGGCTGCCCCGCGAGGAGGACACGGGGCTCTTGCTCCCAGGCGCCTCCCACCCAGACCCAGCGGGGGAGCCCGCCAAGGCGCCCAGGAAGGGCTGAGTCAGGTGCAAGGGGCATGCGTTGTACCTGAGGAAGGAACCATCGAACGCTCGCACCGGATACATTTTATATGTTCTTCGGACATTGGGGTGATCCCAATTTTTGCCCTTTCAAGAGAGCTTTGAACAGAGGCTCTACTCAGCGTAGAATCATAGCCTTCTGGTCGTTAATGGGGTAACTTTACTAGGGGAACGCGGGGGTCCCAGAAGGTCTCTGTCACCCCCCTCACCACCAGGGGTGACACGACAGTGTCCCCTCTCACCTGCCCGGGATCAGGTGTCTGGGTATGTGAGTTCCTGCCACAGAGAGCCCTCCTTCTCCGTGTGCACATTTTCTGTATCCACGTGTGACTATCGACCCTGTGACTTTCTCCAGGGACGCGATCTTTAGTTTATTTTGATTATTTTCATACTGATTATGGCCACTTCATACATGAGTGGAGTTTTGCATGCTCATGTTCTGACCGTCCCCTCACCCCCTGCGTCAGTCCCTACTCATCACCATGGAGGGGACAAAACCAGGTCCCTGTAGCGTGACTTGGGAACTGCACCCAAACCCCTACCTGCACCCTAGGAGCTCAGACGAAGGCGCCGGGTGGTGTGTTCCCGCAGGAGGGGCTGCTGGTGCTGGGCCAGGACGGCCGACAGAGGGAGAGACGGGAAAGGGCAGGAGAGCCCGGCTCGCAGGCCAGGATGGCGGTGTGCAGGGAGCCGTCTGCCGCCAGCGTGGCGGAGCCCAGATGTGGGGGGACAGGGTGCGGACATCTCCTGGCGACGTTGAGGTGCCCGTGTGTGTATCAGGGTCACCAGGGCAAAGGCAGGTGCAGGGGGATGAATCTGAGAGACACCTGGGGGCACAGTCGGTGAGGCTGGGGGGCAGGTGTTGGGCACGACCCCCAGGCTCCAGGCTCCTGGTGGAGTGTCAGGCGGCCGTGTCAGCATCCGGGCTTGGCTGCCAGGGTCTGGGAGCAGCACTCCTGCACCTGCCGGTGCGGAGGCCGGGCTCCGGCCAGTGCCAGCAGCTGAGGGGGATGGAGGTGTCGGGACTGAAGCAGGTATGGCTCACAGATGCGGAGGGTATGTGGTGGCCAGCAAGGCGACGGCAGGGCCAGGCTGCCAGAAACGCCAGCCTCAGAGCCCCTCACGGCCTCCCACGCCTTCTCCTGCACACCTGTGGCTCCAGGCTGGGGGTTCGCAGCAGGAGCTGGGGCCGAGCACAGCCCGTGAGCAGGGCCTGGCTTCACTGTCCCCAGCCCCGGGCCTCGGGCCTCCGGGGCTCCCGGGACACCTGCTCAGGCTCGGCGGGACATGCCCGGGTCAGCGCGGACCTGCGGGCCCCACAGACACTCTGCCCCCGGGTGTTCGGGGGATGTCAGGAGACCCTCTCCCGTGGCCACGTGTGCACCGGAGAGGCCCCGTGTCGGCTGAGAGGCAGGTGCGTGTGCCTCCCTCTGGGGCGACGCCAGCCTGCTGCCGCCGCTGTTTCTACAAACGGGACCCTCACAAGGCAGGAGTGGGCGGCCCCACGTCCCCTGGAGCCCCGGGACCCGCTGTGGGGTCATTCAGCCGGGACGGGCCATGGATCACACGGCTTTTTCTGCCGGGACTGGCGTCTCTGGGCTCATTTTGAATGACACTGAGGAACTAAAGAAACACTCAAGAGGAAATTCTGAAATATAATAAACGTGGACTAAAATGAAGCCACCTGAGAGCCCGGAAAGTTAATTACACCATCAGAGTCGCGCGGTCCGCGGGGACGCAGACGCCGGAGTCTATTTCTCTTTCCAGAGTGGATCTCCGGCAGCAAATTCAGCTGGGACTCCCGGTACGGGATAATAGTTCTCTTTTATTGACCAGATTGGGCAAATTAAACACAAAAATGTATTCAGTCACCACTCCATGCAGACACTACGCTTGCTGCCAGATGCCAGGATGGGCCCAATCGCACGTCCCTGTGAGCGAAAGTGAGATGCCAGCCATCTGTCCTCGGGGCCCCCGGAGACAGAGGGAGGTCGCCATGAGGCCAGGGCTGCAGGAAGGCTTCCTGGAGGAAGTGTCCCCAGAGCCAGCTTGGAGACGGAGCCCAGGGGGTGGTATGGCCAGAGGACACCCCACAACACGAGCAGTGGCTCCCATCTCTGCCTATGGGTTTATATCGTGGAGAGCAGGACAGATGTCTTCTGGGGTCCCCGCAGGGCATGAAGGCCCCCAGGGTGAGGCTTCAGGGTGAGGCGGGCCCTGCGCTGTGGGCCGTGCCCTCTTCAGGTAGCCCCTGCGAGGGGATAGGGCTCTGGAGACCCTTGCAGACCCCCCGGATAGCGTGTCACACTGCGGCCCCTCCAGACTGGAGTTCACAGACTTCAGGACACAGTGTCCCCGGGGAATGGGGACAAAATGTTGGTCATCGGGCTCTGCTCCGAGAATGGGCTCCCTCTATCCTTGTAGGGCTAAGAAGCACCTGTGCCTGCATCCACACCTGTGCCTGCATCCACACCCGCACCTGCAGCTGCACCTGCACCCACACCTGCACTTGCACGCACATCTGCACCTGCACCCCAACACCCACTCACACCCGCATCCACACCCGCACTTGCACCCACACCTGCAGCTGCACCTGCACCTGCACCCACACCTGCACTCGTACCCACACCCAAACTTGCATCCACACCTGCATCCACACCTGAACTCTCATCTGCACCTGCATCCACACCTGAACCCTCATCTGCACCTGCACCCACACCAGCACCTGCACCCACGCTTGCACTTGCACCCACACCAGCACCCACACCCTTATCCACACTTGCACCTGCACCTGCACCTGCATCCACACCCGGACCCGCACCTGCACCCTCATCTGCATGCACATCGGTGCCACTGGGTCTGTGTGACTGTGAGGGTTTCCGTGTACCCCACCACACATACTGTGTGAACATGTTTCCCTGCTCGTGGCTGAGTCTAGGAGGCACCAGGGCTCCCCTCGCCCAGGCGGTGCCAACCAGGAAGGAGGCGCTCTGTAGGTCCAGTCCAGGTGGACGGATGATGGACGAGGGGAATGCAGAGACCACAGTCGCCTCCTGTCTTCAGAGTGTTCCAGAGAGGATCAAGACGGTGAGGTCCAGGGCCGAGGGTCACATGGCCTGTAGCCGGCACCCTGGGGACTCTGACCCTGCATGGAGGGGTGTCCCCCCCGGACTCTGACCCCACATGGAGGGGTGTCCCCGGCCCTCCTCCCCTGGACACCAGGAGAAGCTGCACACAGAGGCCGAGGGAAGGGTTTCGACCTTCCCGCTCACGCGACAGGGACAATTAAGTGAGCTACACTTGCCTTGAAGGTAACATTTGCTCTAGGAAACAATTTGCTAAATGATTTCACTAGAAGCATATTTGTTTTCCGTGAATAAAATTCAGAACCAGAGGCTCTCAGAGCTAGAAATGGCGCTTGGGCGTAATTGCTTCCATTTCAACTTTTAGACCAGAGACGAGTGCCTGGGAATCTGGGGGGAGCCACGGACAAGGGACTCGTTTTCAGCCACTGACGTCGCCGACCTCTCAGGCTTTCCGCATCCTCCCGGGCAGGACACCGTGACGTCGGGGACAGACGGCGGCCCTGGTCCCATGCGAGGGGCCCATGGCAGAGGCCCGGCTGGGCTGTTGGGCAGGAGAGGATTTCCGTGGCCAATGCCCCACCCTGGGGGGGATGCCCTGTGACCCCAGAAGGAGAAACTGACCCAACAGGGTTGCTAGGATGCATAACCTGGGGCCTCACCCACTCCTTCCCATCCTGCTCTGCAGGCTCAGCTGCGGCCGTGCTGACACCCCTGGGCTGTGACTCAGTATCCCCTAGAGCACTCGGCAGACAGACCCTGGGCCTCCTCTTCCAGTGTCAGGAGCAAAGGGCTCCTCAATCCCCCTAATGTCTTCCTTTGGGTTCTACTCCTTACGTGAACAAGAACACAGGCCGGGCTGCCTTTGCTGGGGAGCCCCGAAACCAGAACACCTGACCAGGTGTGGGCGGTGCCGAGATGGTGCCTGCAGGGTCGGGGGCCCTCCACCCAGGCTGGGATCAGCAGCCTCAGAGCCCTGGAGACCTCTTCCCCAAGGGGCTGCTGTGTCGTGGCCCTGCCCCGGATCCCCACCCCCAACGCTTGACTCAGAAGACGTGGGGAGGGGGCATCTTCCCCGCAGGCGGAGCCAGGGCTGGTGTCACCCCCAGGCCGCCCACTGGCTCATTCACACCAGCGTCCCTGCGCTGTCCTCAGCCTCCCCCAGAGGGGCCTGGGCCCGGCGGGAATCGCCGCTCATTCACCCCTCCCTCCCTGACCCAGTGCCTCACCGGTGGGGTGACCAGGCCCCAGCGGGGTTGAACAGTGACAGCTAAGGGATGCAGGGTGACAACCATCAGAGCAGATGTCACTGCCTGAGGCATCAGAGTTTGGTCCCCTCACGACGACAAGAGAGGCTCACTGGTCACCGGCTTCGATTTCCAGGCCACATACTGTGCCCAGGGGAAGTAATGGGCTGCCGAGTCCCATGCTGATAGTGGGAGGGGTCTCAGGGGTGCGGGTGGCGCCTGGGGTCCCCGAGAGCTCCTGGCCAGTGGGCCCCTCCGCCCACCGTGGCTCCTCCAGGCTCAGGAGCCCGGCACACAGGCCCCGCGGGCCCAGGGATGACGCCTCCCCAGCTCTCTGTGCCTGCGCTGAACAGGGAGGGGTCTCCAGGGGCCACTGAAGAGACAACAGGGCAGCTACGGGGAAGGTGGATGGGGAGGGGCTGTTCTTACTGCAGTAATCTGGGGGGGCCACCGAGGTCCGTTCCTGGAGGTGGCCTTCACTGACAGGTTATCAAGACTACAGGCCTGTGGGCTGGGAGACGTCCTGGAAAAGGGCACAGAAAGGTGATGAAAGTCACTCCACTCTGTGTGTGCCCCTGGGACAGCCGGCCCCAGGGACCCCCAGGACCAGATGGGCCCCCATCGCACAGGCCCATGTTCCTGTGCAAGCGCAGTGCCGGCTGCACCTGCCCCAGACCGTGGCTCATTCTGGGGGGAGGTGGTTGCTGGGAGGAAAGACCTCTATGGGTGGGAGGAGAGACCTCGGGCGGGGGAGGAGAGACCTCTGGGGGGGACACTGGGAGGAGAGACCTCTGGAGGGGAGAAGAGACCTCTAGGGGAGTGCTGGAAGAGAGACCTGGGGGAGGAGGAGAGACCTGGGGGAGGAGGAGAGACCTGGTGGGGGAGGGGAGACCAGGGTGGGTGCTGGGAGGAGAGACTTGGGGGAGTGCTGGGAGGAGAGACCTCTGGGGAGACGCTGGGATGAGAGATCTTGGGGGGAGGGGAGACCTGGGGGGTGCTGGGAGGAGAGACCTTGGGGGGGAGGAGAAACCTCTGGGGAGACGCTGGGAGGAGAGATCTTGGGGGGGAGGGGAGACCTGGGGGGGTGCTGGGAGGAGAGACCAAAATTGGATGAGACTGAGAGCACTTATGGGGTCAGGGCACCAGAAAGAACTACCTGGACACGTGCAGCACGACTTTCTAATTTAGGGCCTTAGGACGGGGCGGAGTGGGGTGGGGGTTGGGGGGGCGTCACCCTAAGTGAGGTCCTTGGAAATGGGATGGAGATGAGGTGGCCAAGATCAGACCCAGGGAACAGATGGGGGAGACTATCTCTGAGGCCAAAGGGTCAGCAGAGGGTGCAGCTGGACAGAGAAGGAGGCCTGTGCCGGCAGAAAGGCCCTGGGGGGAGGACGGCCTGGGGGAGGGTGGCAGGGGAAGGGAGGGCTGCTCGGGGTGGGCAGGCTCTCGGGTGGGAGCAGCTCTCCTGTGCTCAACTGGAAAAACCGGTGCCGGATGGCAATTTGAACAAACCGATGCACTAATAATTATTATCACAAATTACAATTGCTGTTTTATGGCGTTCTTACGTTGTTTAAATATAATTAACTGTTATGATAATGGTAAGGACAAGCACGTGGACGGGATCAGGATTTGTGACAAAAATAAGAGGAAAGGGGAACACTCACGCCTGCCATTTGTGTGCACGGTCAGCGACCGACTCCCTCCCGCAGGGACAAGCCCAGCAGATTTGATAACAAAAGCCACGGACCAGCAGTTTGCATGAGATACGGTCAAGAAAAATAAATGTTGAAATGAGCAGAAATCCTAGGCAAACGCAAAATAAGGAAAAGAAGCCGGACACTCGCGTGGGCACCTGTGGGCCGGGTGGGGTTTTACTCGGAGCTGAAGGGCATTTACTAGTCAATGATCAGAAGCACAATTGCTGCATAAATTCTAATGGAGTCGTGGGCACAGAAATATGGCAGATAAACGCATGTGAAGCTAAAGGATTCCAGGTAAGAAATCGCCAGGAGCAGAGCACGGCAAGGGGCGGGGGGGGGGGCGTTGGCTGCAGGATCCGGAGACCGGCTCGGGGGAACCGCAAACGCACAGACGGGCTGCAAGTCCTCCGAGTCCGGCGACTGTGTTGCGCTTTTCTCGCAGGTGATGCTCTTCTCGTGTCTGTGGGTGACCCTCCCAAGTCCACCCCGGGTTTCCCCACAAACACCAGTAAATATGAGAATTGGCTGCGATTTCACAGAACTTTGTCTTCAGTTTGAAGCCAGTGAAACCCAAAGTGGGTCGTGGAAGGGCGGCCCCTGCTGTCGGTGGGTGTGGAGGCCTCCCAGGCGCCTGTGCTGGGGTCACCCGCCTCCAGAGCTGGGGGCCCCGGCCATGCTGTGCGCCCGCTGAGCCCCGGAGACTGCGGGCCCGTGGTGTCTCCCACCTGCTTCCCCCCAGAACCAGCGTTTGTTCCAGCTCAGAATACGGGATGTAAATAAAGAGTCACGTATAGGATGGTTGGATGCTTCTCCAGTGGACACGGGGCTCACGGGCGGTGACGCCTGGGTAGCTGAGCGGTGGGGTGTCTGCCTTTGGCTCAGGCCAGGACCCCGAAGTCCCGGGATCGAGTCCCGTGTCGGGCTCCCCGCAGGGAGCCTGCTTCTCCCTCTGCTTGGGTCTCTGCCTCTCTCTGTATCTCTTAGGAATAAACAAATAAAATCTTTTTTTTTTAAATAGCTGAGAGCCTGGAAAGTGGCTTTAAAAATATCACTTTCCTACGGCGCCAGGATCAAATGGTTTCACAGCTGAGATCTACTGAATTACCGGGTAATTACGATGTTATTAAACATTGTGTCCTGGAAGAAGTAAGAAACGCCTAATTTCACTTTTGGACACAAGTGTCATTGTGATCCCTTTAAAGTAATGCTCTGATTACAGAGCAGACGCCAAGGATTCCAAGTAATGTGTCAGCGGACAAACTGGAGATGCCTCAGAAGACTGGAGTAGTGTGACGAGGTGTGATTTATTCCAGAAACATCCATATTGCTTTTTCTTAAAAAAAGATTTTATTTATTTATTCATGAGAGACACAGAGAGAGAGGCAGAGACACAGGCAGAGGGAGAAGCAGGCTCCATGCACCGGGAGCCCGACGTGGGATTCGATCCCAGGATCCCAGGATCCTGCCCGGGGCTGAAGGTGGCGCTAAACCGCTGGGCCACCGGGGCTGCCCTCCATATTGCTTAATATCAGAATATTCCCCAACCTGATTCGTTCTGTAGATAAATCAGGTGAAAAAAAAATAAAGTAAAATATTGATAGATATTGAAAAAAAATATTAAATCTGCAAGGAGCCTAATAAACATTGTGCAATTTAGGAATACAAAGGAATTTCCTTAACATAATTAAGAATTTACCCAAAGCAACAGCAAATGTGATTTTAGCAGGAAGACATTAAAGTGTTTCAGTAGAAGTCAGGAGCCACTTCTGAGTCCCGCTGGCCACACTGCTTCCGAGCTGGCGCGGTCTTCTTGGGTTCGCTCAGAGACCTGAGTTTTAAATGTGGTACAAACAAGAGGAAAGGAGCATGTGTGACAAAGGATGTTCCTGTTCTCATCGTGGCCCATCCAGGAGAGTTCTGGTTCTGGGTCCGATGGAGCCGGCCCACTGCACCCTGTCTGTCCCCGATGGCGACTGTAAACCCTGGATTCAATGCACGGAGCCGCTGCCTGACATTCACAGTACCAGGCACATGGGGGAGGGACCGGCGTTCAAGAACGGCCCACTTGGCCATGAGCCCCATGCTCCCCGTGTGCTTCTGTGTCCCCAGACACAGACGTGGCCCTGGGTGGTGGCAGACGGGTTCCGGAGGATCGTGGCTCTGCTTCCCGAATGAGGGTCTCCGGGCCCTGGAGCTGCCCCTGCCCATCCTCCCCACTGTTCTCTCCCTCACCTGCGCTACCTTAAACCCCAGCCCAGACAATGTCAGGGAGGCGGGGCAACGGGAGCCACCAGAGTGGCCGAGGGGTTGGGGGCACCCCAGCACCCCCACCCTGCATGGCGGTGGACTTCCTGTTGGACGAGACGCGCTGGACTGGAGAAGCCGGCCAAGGCCCACGGCGGTGCCCTCTCACATCTGTCCACCTGCTCCGAATGTGGGAGCACCTGGTGGGGAACGAGGCCCAGGTCAGGTGGGGGTGAAGGCGGGAGCTCTGGGATCGGGGATCGCAGCTCAGAGAGGAGCCTTAACACTGGGTCAGGTCACCCGAGCGAAGAAGGAAGAGCAGGGGCCGAGAGCACTGGAGGATCAGGACAGAATTGACCAGGGAGCCGCAGACGTATGGGTAATTCATATTGTAGACCAATGGTTCAGACAGATGGGCTGGGGGCGTGATCACACGGACGGGAAAGCGCGGCCCAGTCCACACAGCTGCAGAAAACTCATTTCAGGTGTCGTGACACCCTGGCCTCACGGCGCTGGGATGGAGTGGGAAGTGCCCTGCGCACATGGGCCAGGAGAGCAGGATGGAGTGAGGTGGGCTCAGGAGGCCGCCAGGGGGACGGAGGGGAGGGCACCCTGCCTCCTGGTCAACGGCCAGCTCACCCCGAACACACAACGGGGGCGCCACGTGCGTGTGTGTCTGAAAGTGTGGCTTCAAAATCTACGGACTGGAAGGAAAAACGGACAAAGTCTTAAATAACTGAAGGCCTCTGTGCTCCCTCCTGGTCACGGATGCATCCACGGTTAGAGCATCAGGGAGACGCGGCGTTGGAGAGCAAACACGCAGCTCAGCCGGGCTCGCGGATCCACCGGCTCGGGACACAGGGGCCAGGCTCACGGAAAGAACGTTTATGCACTTTCAGGACCCGAAATCACAGCGAGTGTGTTCTCTGGCAACAATGGGATCAAGTGCTCACGCAGAGAAAAATAGCGGGAAAATAACCTGAGCACTTGGAAATTAAACAACCCACGTCTAAATAGTGCGAGGGTGGAGAGACCGCCTCTGTGAAAATTAGAAAATGGTTGGAATTGAAGAAAGATGAAAATATTTCCTATTAAAATTTGTAGGATCGTAGCTCACCGAGTTCTAAGAAGGAGATTCATGGAGTTAATCGTGCATTTTAAGAAGCAAAAGCATCTGAACTCAATAATGTAGGTTTCCACTTTAAGGGGAAAAAGGCAGGGGAATCTAAACCAAGTAGAAGGAAGGGGAGAGTAAGGAGGGCAGGTCACTCGCATTTCTGCGTGGTGGCAACGGGCGCTGAAATCTGACATCAGTAAAATGGTGCGGTTCACAACACGCTGAGGACGGGGCACCCAGCGGCCGAGTGGACAGAACGCGTGCGGGACCCTGAGCGGCGCCGACCGCATGATCCCGGGGGATGTCAGGGGCGCAGGGACACAGCCGGTCCCTGTGGAAGGTGCAGCGCAGGAAAAATGATGGTTTCCCCCCCAAACTTGCGTCTACAGATGGATACTAAGTCTGTTTAAAACCTCAGCATGGTCTTTTTTGTGGGCACGGACGAGCTGATTCTACAATTTCCACCAAAAGACAAAGAAATTGGAAGAGCCTAAACAATTCAGAGCAAAAACAAAAAAAATTTAAAAAAATTTTTTTAAATCTGGAGGATTTACGCTCTCTTATCGTATGACTGGCTTCAAGCTGCATCATCGAGAGCCTGTCATATTCATGAGGAGATAAACAGAAAGATCGATGGAACAGGGGGAAGCGCTCAGAAGGAGACAGATGTGGCCAATTCACTTTTAACAATGGACCAGAGGCCATTCAGTGGGAAAGAATGGTCCTTCAACAAAAGGTGTCGGAGAAATTGGATATCCATTTACAAAAGAAAAAAAAAAAGAGGAACCCTGACTTCAGTCTCGCTCTTGATGCAGAAGTTAACCCCAAATGAGCTGTATGTAGACTGAAACGTGGAGGATGCGCTCCGCCGCCTTGGAAGGAGGCGCTGGGAGAGCCGGTGGCCTGGAGGCCGGGGATCTTGGACGCGGCAAGAAAATGCTGGAGAGATGAGAAGGGATCAGGATTAATAAGTACGGCTCGTTCAAAGAGACCATGAAGGCAGAGAAAACACAAGCTGCCGACCGGGGGGAGCCGTCTGCGCACCACATATGCGGCAGATATTTTCACCTGGATTGTGAAAAGAAAACTTTTGAAACCCAGCAGTGAGAAAACAGGCAACGCTATTTAAAAATGGGCAAAAGACTTGAACAGAAGCTTCATCAAAGCAGAGGCAGGAGGCAGCTAGGTGTGGGGGGTGTCTGCCGTGGTCAGCCGGGTCAGCCTGCACCTGGGGGGCCGTGTTGACACACCAGGCGGGGACACTGAATCATGAACACACAGGTTGTGACCCGCTGCAGGTAGAGGCACTGCCGCCCACTTGGAGCTGCGGGCAGCTCCCTGAGCATCACAGCTCCCTATTTCCCGATCCCAGATCCTCACAGATGGAGAAAGGGCGGCCCTCCGCCCTGGGGATGGGGAGCAGGGCAGCAGGCACCTGGTACTTACAGGGTGGTGGGGTGGGGTCACTCGCTTTTGGGGGGCTTCAGCTCTGAGTGGTTATATTAGAAGGTGTCCTGGGCAGGTGGAACTAGAGAGGGTTGTGCAAAGTGAAATAAGTCAGAGAAAGACAAAACTGTGTGATCTCACTCATGGTGAGAATTTAAGACAAAGGGGAAAAAGGAGAGAGGGGGTAAACCAAGAAGCGCTCTGAACTATAGGAGCACACGGATGGTCACCAGAGAGGAGAGGCAGAGGGGGCACACAGGGACGGGGAGAGGAGGCACCTGTCCTGGCGAGCTCAGGGGTCGTGTGGAGCCACGAGTCACCATATCCTACACCTGGAACAAGCAGCACACTGTGTGATGACTAACTGGAAATAGAATAAAGATGTGAGAAAATAAAAGAATGAAATAAAAAAGGAGAGGATTAGGAGGAGGAGGAAGAGGAAAGGGAGGAAGAGGAAGCTGAGAAGAAAGAGGAAGGGGAGGATGAAGGAGAGGAAGAGGAAGAGGAGGAGGAAGAAGAGGAAAGGAAGGAGGAAGAGGAAGGGGAAGAGGAGGAAGAGGAAGAGAAGGAAGAAGAGAAAGGGGAGGAAGAGGAAGAGAAAAAGGAGGAGGAAGGGAAGGGAAAGAGGAGGAGAAGAGAGGAAGAAGAGAAGGAGGAGGGAGGAGAGGAGGGAGGGGAGGAGAGGCCAGTGGCCGGCCTGCTCTGAGGGCAGCGGGTGGTCTCTCCCAACGTCACACACACACTTGCCCTTGACACCACCCAGAGGCGTTTCCCCAGGAGCAGGACGGGCTAGCGTGGAACCCGTGTCCTGCCGTCGGGCAGCGGAGCGTCGCCGGGCCACGCGGACCAGCCCAAGGCGCACGCAGGGCCCGAGCGTTCGAGGGCGATGTGCTGCGCGGGAAACCATCTCAAAGGCGACCTCCTCTATGATTGTTTTTCCATGACGTTGTGGGAAGACGCGGCACGGAGGGAGAAGGCAGCCCCGAGCTGGGGGGTGAGGGCTGGGGCACCGGGACCCCTCACCCCACCGTCCTGGTGGCCGTGAGAACCTAACCAGTGGGGCAGCCGGGAAGTCTCCACACGCATCCGAAGGCCATCTAGCTGTGTGCTAGCTTATCAACACAACCATCTGTCAACAAACTTAAAAAAAAAAAAAAACAGTCTGTACAAATGGAAAGACAAAGGATGTTCTTCTCCACGCAGATTTAATATCCTATCATTATATGAATTAATACTTAATCAAAATGCCAATAAGCCAAAGAGTATTGCAGAACACAAGAGACTTAAAAATAGAGTAAAAAATACAGTAGCATGAAGGCAACGAGGCACAGAAGTTAATGAGCTGGAAAATGAAAACCACCCACGTGGAAGGCGGTTCTTTGGGAAGAGCGTTGGGACCGCACGTCCCCATCAAGAGCACTGGGAAAGCGGACTAGCCCACAGCGTGCATTTGGGGGAATAAAAAAAAAATAGGGCCATACCTTCAGAAGCAGCCACAACCGAAAAGAGTCGGGATAATTTAGCACCAATAAATTTTAAAAATCAGGTGGACTACACAAATTACAGGAAAAACAGCATATCTAATTGAAGAGGAGGAAAGGGGGGGGAGAACCCTAAAGACTCATCTTGCCATTTATGGATCTGAACCAGAGATAAAAGCTATTCCCGCAAAGAAAGCACAGCACTGGCTTCTTAAAAGGCAAATCCTACCAAATACTTATGGAAAAAATGCAAATTTTCCACCACATATACAGTAGGAATTTCTCAAAACATCATACGAAGCTGCTCTAAGCTTGACAGCAGAAAAGCATGGGTCCCAAACACGACACTTGCAAACAAGACAATTTCCCCTAAAGGAGAAAAGTATGAACAGGACCATGAGTGTCCGTGGGTATCGGTAGAAAGTTCTTAATAAGAGCAAAAAGAACGCAATAGTATGTAAAAAGGAAAAGAGGTCATTCCGATTTGGGTTTATCCCACAAAGGAATGGGGTGGGTGTTCAACAGCAGAAGTCAATTCTGGATTTCTCGGCATTAATAAAACAAAGGAGCAAAATGATATGGTTTTCTCAAATGCTTTGGTTAAATTATCTCATGAAATCAAATGGTTGAATAATAAAACATTGACAATAATATAAAAAAAATTGAGAACACCCACCACAATCTAAGTAAGAAAACACGCATAAAACATTTTGGGAGGAAATGACAAAATCCCTGAAAAAATTTAAGGGGAGGTGCACCACGGGCTAGGGGTGCGGCTGAAGATGTTGTAAAGATTTCCCTCGACCTCAGTTATAAAGTCAGTTCATTTCTAATTAAAAGTTAAAATCCCAACATCTTTTTCCTCTTTCTCTTCTCTGTTTTCATTGTTTTTTTTTTGTTGTTGTTGTTGTTGTTGTTTTGTTTTTTGTTATTTGTTTTTTGTTTTTTAGGAGGCAGGTCCCGAGCAACTGCTTTTACAACACGGAATGGGGTAGACACGGGAAGCAGCGCTCACCACCGTTGCTTAAGGGGAAGAACGCGGGGTCACGTGTGTCGCTCACACGCTTCAGTACGTGGTGCTGCTTATTCTCAGGACAAGGGAAGTGGAAGCTGATTCCACTTCCCACCACGTGCAAAAATGCCTTCTATTTGGATTAAAGACCAAGATATAAAAGATGCAGTGATGACTCTTAGAAGCCAACACAGTGGGGGGCTCCTAATGGGACACAGGGTGTGCAAAGTAGGGGAGTAGAGTCCGGTGGTTTAAATTATATTAAAGTCGAGCCACATTGCTCTGCGACCGATCCATGAGGACGGTGGTGAAGGTTGTTGCAAAGCTGGAGAACGTGGTTGTGAACCGAGTGGTGGACGGTGGGCGGGCGCTCGGGGGCACGAGCCCTCGCAATGGGCCAGTGACAGGCGGGTCCACGCACAGGGGTGCACGGGGCCTGCGGGGGAGCAGCTGGGTGAGCGTGAACGTGCCGAGGGACCCTCAGTGTTGCTCGTAAGCTAGGGCGAGGGGAGTGAGAGGAGACGCCATCTCGTGCATGTGCTCACGTGCTCACACGCACGCATGCACGCAGCCAGGATCGGCAAGGGGCAGCCTGTGGAAGCAGGGCTCCCGCACGCTATCGTTGGGGTCGCCAGACACCTGGACACCTGCATCTCGTGCGGGTCAATGGCCGCATCTTGGTGTGTGCCCTGGAGACTCTGGGTGTCCGCACACCCGGGGGCGTGACAGCAGCAGAGGTGCGGGGGGTCTCGTCGATGCCCGCCTGCAGGAGAAGGGGTGAGGTGCGTCCGTGACCTAGAATACGGCAGCCGAATCTCAGCTCCACATATCGAGCCCTGATTATTACCAAAAACACGGAATTTGAAGGGAAAACAAAACAAAACAAAAAAACAAAAAACACCAAGGCCTAGACTAGACTCTGCCTCGGCCCGTTTATTACAATGTTCCAAACAAGACAAATGTAAATAATACGCTATTTACGGGTGTGAGTTCCGTGGGGAGGGGGAAGCAATCTTGTCTGAAAAGCCAGGAAGGGGAGTGTGAAATTCAGGGTAGATTTTATCAGTGTCAACGAGAAGCACCTTGTGAGCCCGGGAGGTGTGGGGGTGGGGGTGGCATCCTATTTCCTGTGCCGGTGGCGGCGGGTGCTTGCCGGTTACCCCCCGCCCACCCCCATGATCCAGGAGGGGAAGCCGGGCGGCTGCGGAGCGGGAGAGAGGCGGGTGGGGTGTCCCGGGCCTCCTGCCCCGCGGGTATTAATCCCTGCGTGCAGAAGGGAGGAGCTGCGCTCCCACCGCCCGGGTCAGCTCCCGGCGGCGGCCTCCGCGGGACACCCACGGGCTCTTCGACCCATCTTCCCCAAATGAGCAGCGTGGAGCAGGACGGCAGTGGCCGGGCGGATGCGCTCTTCCCGCTGCCGCCCGTGGTCGCAGGCGGCGGCCCACGCTGCATCTCCTTAGAAACGTTTTGCACAGATGGCTTGGCCACGTGTGTGCAACTGGAGGCCGCCCTGCAGGAGGCTGCATGGAGCTGGCCGAGGGCGCGTGGGGCTGTGATTGTGCTTCTCCGGGGAGCCTGGAAGCTGATTCCAGGATTCGGAAGGGAGACGGTCCCTGGGTCACCGAGCTGGGCCTGCAGTAGCAAGACGGGGATTTGGAAGCAAGGAAGGTTTAGGGTCCCTGGGTTGGCCGGGGGCTGTGGCTCGTCAGGAGAGGACGGAGGCTCCAGGGAGCCCCAGGGGTGGGGGGCCCAGTGCGCGCCGCGGCCGTTGGGCGTCCCCCGCTGGCCCCTTCTGTGTCACCGCTTCCAAAAGGCAGCAGGCGTCCTGTTTCCTGGGACACGTTGACGGGGCCACCGACCGGGCCATGGAAGGGCTGTGCGCACGTCATGACGAGGAGTCCGAAATGCAGGGGGTACGTGTGCGCGCGTGCGGGTATGTGTGTTGTAAGGACAGATGCACGTTGAAAACCAGAGGCTTTATTCTGCTGGTCGTGAGCTCCAGCTGAGCACGGTGCCCCCAGACCTCGAGGGACGCGGTGCCCTGGCCCTGCGCCCCTGGCCCCGGGAGGGGGGAGCCCACCAGTGCTGGCGCCTTGCTCCCCGCTGTGGAGCTGCCTCCTGCCCCAAGGGGAGGGGCCGCGACCAGGGGCCTCCCGGGCCTCCCTGGCTGAGGCGACACGCCCACTGGGCCTGTGCTCACAGCCTAGCTGTGTTTCTCCTGAGGACACGGGTGGATGGATTGGATCCCCTGGCCGAGTGCGGGCGATGTCCCTTCCATCTTTGTGACTTCTTAGCAGGTTGCCCACACGGTCGTCCTGCCCTTCCCTGGTGCCCACTCATGAATGCACCTGTTTCTGTCTTTACTCCTGTTTGGAGAAACTTTGTGCTTGTGAAGACTTGGTTTTGCTTGTTAATATTTCCCCAGCAGCGTGGGTGTGTGTGTGTAAAGGGACAAGATGGGCCGCCCTGCTCCCTGCACACCCGATGGCCTCTGATCCCTGGTCACCGGGAGCAAGGTGGCGTTGCAGGCATCACAGACAATGGATGGGCAGCCCGTCTGCAGGGTGGAGGCTGGCGGGTGAGGCCCCGCCCTCCTGTGACCCTGTGTCACACCCGCACACGGTGTTTGCATTAGCGAATATCATCCCATGAACGCTCGAGATCAAGCCTCCCCAAAATGCAGCCCCTCTACTTCACTTTGTCCCGTGAGTATGCGAGCCTGCCCGTGTGTATTGACGCAGCCTGTCCCGTTCGGTGTTTCGAGAGAGGCGGTCTCAAATCAGATCGGGGACAAATGACAACCCTGACGCTTGGCCAAACGAGGGAAGGGAAGGGCAGGGAAACAGAGTCTGAGCCCTGGTCCTGCTGCACCAGCCACGGGGCCGGGGCAACAGTGCATCATGTTCCGGTTGTTCACAAAAGAGCCAGAAGGACGTAACCGGTGCTTCCAGCCCGCAACACGCCCGCAGGTGGTTCTCCTGAGGATTCGGAGAACGAACGACCACCACCCAGGTGGCTGCCATCGTCTCACTCTGAGTCGTATGCTTTCCTGCGTGTCTCTGTTTAAAAATTATCTTTTATTTTTTTTTAAGATTTTATTTATTCCTGAGAGACCCAGAGAGAGAGGCAGAGACACAGGCAGAGGGAGAAGCAGGCTCCCTGCGGGGAGCCTGACGTGGGACTCGATCCCGGGACCCCGGGGTCACGTCTTGAGCCGAAGGCAGATGCTCACCTGCTGAGCTGCCCAGGTGCCCCTAAAAATTATGTTATATTTTAGTGCTTGACAATGTAAAAGAAATTATAGCCTCTTTGCGACTGTTCTTTCGCTCAACATAATGTGGCTTATTTAATCCCCGGGTGTGATGGGGATGCTGTGCGGTGTCTCGCCGATGAGTGCACGGTTCCCACTGTCACTTGTCTCCTAAGAACCCTGCGCACTTGCTTGTGACACTGCATTTGGGTCGGTCATCTTCAAACCTGCTGCTCTGTCCCCCTGAAATTACTTTGGAAATCTGTGACGTGGGTGCCCGGGGGGCTTAGTGGTTGAGCATTAACCAGAGGATCCCGGGGTCCTGGGATCGAGTCCCCATCGGGCTCCCCACAGGGAGCCTGCTTCTCCCTCTGCCTGTGTCTCTGCCTCTCTCTGTGTCTCTCAGGAATAAATAAATAAAATCTTTAAAAAATAAAAACAGAAAGGAGAATCCATGGCACATCTCACGAGTTTTCAAGCTGAGATCCAAGTCTGTAGCGGTTTCATGGCTGCGTAGAATGTGAATCGTGATATCATATTTTGTTTATCTGTTCTCTCCTCTCCCATCGTTCGTTGGATTTATGGGAAATACCATAGTTGGCACGGCCTGCCGTCATTCCCAAGCCTATCAGGCCCATCATCGACACTTGTGTCAGGAAAGTCTGACTTTAATAACTTGTCAGGACACACTTCTGTATCCTGTTCGGAGATCGGTCGTCTGATACAGCGGCAGGGAGACGAGGAGGCGGCGCAGGGGCCGGACGTGCCGTCCTTGCCGACTCAGGGACGGGGCTGACACCTTGCATTTCCTACCCAGGCCCTCAATGGCGCGCATCTCAGGAAGACTCGCGGCGGATGAGAGTCCCGCTTTGTCTGCTTTGGGGAGACGGGGCCTGAGTGTCCCCAGATGGCAGGCGTGGCGATGGCTGGGGGAAGCGCTTGTGTGGGTGACCAGTGCTCCCCTCTACATGGTGCCGAGACCAAGCGTGAAAAATATATAAACGGGGAAAACAAATAGTAAGGATCCAGATTGGGAAGGATGGGGGTGGGGGGGCAGTGCCCTTTTCACCAGATTCCATGGTTGAAGAATCTTACAAAGTCTACAAACGAGGAGAGCCAATCAGTGAATTTACCAATATCACTGCACCCAATATACAGAAATCGATTATATTTTTATTGTGTTGGGCACAAACAAGGAGGAAGTAAAGTCAAGAAAACAGTATCGTTTGCAATAACATCACTTTCGACGTGTTTTGCAAAGGAACCCAGAGGACAAAACATGTGACGCTTTTACACTGAAAAGTACAAATATTGCAAAAGTACCCACTGAGGGAACCAAGACTTGTGTAAGTGGAGGAGTTCATCATGCTCATGCACTGGAGACCCAGCGTGAAAATGCAAATTCTTGCTTGGATTTAATGCATCGTGTGGTCTCCAGCTCTGTCAAAATTCTGGCAATATCTTGGGGTGGAAGTGGAGTGAGCTCATTCTAAAATTTGCTCAGAAATGCAGAGCCGGGCAGGCCGGGGGGCTCGGCGGTTTAGTGCCACCTTCAGCCCAGGGCGTGATCCTGGAGACCCGGGACCTGGGAGAGGAGACCCTCTCTGTGTCTCATGAATAAATAAATAAATAAAATCTTTAAAAAAAAAATGAAATGCAGAGAGCCGCGAGCAGCCAGGTGGCCTACAAGTGGGCGTCCAGGTTCCCACTGCAGTGATCAGCAGCACCTCGTCCTGCAAACCTATACCCCGTGGGCCTCCCGGGAGTGTCTGTCATCATGTGTACGTCACGAGAATGAATAGCACCAGCCCTTTGTGCTGTGACTCACTGCTACGGAGAACTTATTTATTATTTTTTTAAGGATTTTATTTATTTATTCCTGAGAGACACAGAGAGAGGCAGAGACACAGGCAGAGGGAGACACAGGCTCCCTGTGGGGAGCTCGATGCGGGACTCGATTCCGGGACCCCAGGATCACGACCTGAGCTGAAGGCAGACACCCAACCGCTGAGCCACCCGGACGTCCCTGCTATGGGGGATGCATTTTGTGGGCTCAAGTGGGTGCTCCAACCTGCCTCACCTCTGAATCCTTCCCATCTGACTGCTCCACACACCTGCTGAATGAATAAAGCTCACACAGCCTGGACGATCAGTAACAGGCGTCTGTGCTCTGTCCCTGCCAATGGGCACCCCAGGGTTGTCACTTAGCTCCCGGGGACCCGGCCACCACACAGGGCTCTGGAAACCACCTGTGGGAGCAAGGCTGGATGCCCACCCGCCAGCCCCTGACTCTACTTTGGGGTCTGCCAGGGAGCGTCAGGCTTCTCAGGATCAGGAGGGTCTCAGGTGATGAGGCTGTGGGAAGGCGGAGCTGAGAGCGGTTTCCGGGCTGGGTGGCCGGGGTGGCAGCCTGCCGAGGGCAGTGACATCACAGCTGCACCAGGTTCTGTTGGGTGGTGCTGGGCGGAGGGGCCTGGACAGCAGCCGGGGACTCCCAAGTGGAGGACAGAGCCCTGCTGGGCAGCCGAGCACAGAGGCAGTTCACGCAAGCGACTGTCTGCTCTGGGCCAGAGCAGGAGCACTGTCTCCGGAAGGATAGTGGTTTGGGATTCTCCGCGTGCCCCAGGTCTGTTAGAATGTGGTTCCTACAGAAATGCCCTCCACACTTCACGGGAGGGGGTGCAGGTGAGGATTATGTGTGGCCCACAGGGCAGCAAGCACCCAGGGTGTGCCAGGATGCTAGGATGTGGGATTGCCAGGATGTAGGGATGTAGGGATGCTGGGATGCAGGGATGTAGGGATGCTGGGATGTAGGGATGCAGGGAGGCAGGGTTGTAGGGGTGCAGGAATATAGAGATTCAGGGATGCAGGGATGCAGGGATGCAGGGATGCAGGGATGCAGGATGCAGGGCAGCTGACCATCACTCCCAGTCCAGGGCACCACACCTCAGAGGCAGATGGTGACTGTGTGGAAAGAACACATGGCAGGGGTATGTTGGTGCTGACCTCGACCAGGTCGGGACTGCAGAGCCCCAAAGAGCCCACCCCATTCCCGTCCCCATCCCTGTCTCCTGCTGGGCCCACCCGCCAGCCTCAGGGCCAGGTGCCTTCCTGGGGCCTGGGTGAGAACACAGAACATGTTCTGTGACATTAGCTATGCATCCCAGGGCCCAGCCTGGCTGTGGGGCGGCGAGTGTGCAAGGCTGGGCTCTAGGAGACATGGGGGGTGGGGCCAGGTGAACAGAAGCCTCCTGAGCGAAGGGGCCTTTGTGAGAACCTCTCCTCATTGGCACATTTCACAAATGGGGAGACTGAGGCCCAGTGTGCTCTTGCCCTGCCTCGCTCCGGGGCCCCCATCCTCTCTGGCCCGGTGGTCCCTACTGCCGGGGATCTCACATCTTCCAGTTTCTCGGCAAGGGGGTCCCGCCCCAACATCACGTGACCAGCGTCCAGTTCCCTGTCCCCTGGGGCAGGTGAGGCGGGGAGACTGGCAGGTGAACCGTGCGCTCCTTCCCTTCCCCGCGTCTGCCTCGTGGGCACCTGCACCCCCACCTTGCACAAGCCTCTCACTGCATGCGGTGTGTCCTGCTCGGGGCCAAGGACACAGCGGCTGCTCTCGTGTGGACCAGGTGTGGGTGGCTGAGGACCCGCACGTGTGTCAGACTGTCGGGGAGGGACGCCACGGCCCTGGCTCCTGCACCCTCGCTGTGTCCTCACCTGCTCCCGAGAGCCCGAGAGGGCACGTCCTTGGGGCCTACCCTCAATCAGACCCCAGACCCCAAACAGAGATGGGACGCGCCCTCTCTTCCCCTCGGAGTCCCCCAGACGCTCCACCTGTAGCTGTGCTCTCCGAGCCTCAGGTGAGCAGCTGGGGACCCTCTTGGCTGGTCCTGCGGGGCCCCCTCTGGGCCTGGGGCCTGGCCTGTGCCTTCACAGGTCCAGTGGCCCTTCCAGCAGCCGGAATCTGCCCCCGGAACCCCCGCTCTGCGGAGCCAGGGCCCCCCGACTGCGGCGCTCGGGCCGGCCGCGCCCCACGCCAGCGCTGCTCTTCTCTGGCCCTCGCCCGCCGTGCGCTCTTCCTGTGGCTGCTGACTTTCGGTCTGGATTTATGGAGCCGGGAAGGGAGCCCGGGGAGGGTACGGGTGGGCGGGCGGAAGGCTCCTGGGTGAGGCCACCGCGTGGGTGGGGGGCCCCAGGAGTGGGCCCAGAGCCGGTGAGGGAGAAGACAGGCAGGGGAGGAGCATGGGGGTCACGGCCGCATCCACGCGGCTGTCGGAGGGCAGCCCGGTGGGCAGCGGGGGGGGCTCTGATCCTGCCGCGCCTCCGGCCACAAGGCTCACCCCTTGGGGGGGGGTGAGGCCCTCGGACCCGGTTCACCTGGGTGGCTGGCCCGCCCCCTCCCGGGAAGGTTCTGGGCCCTGAGAGCACAGTCTCCCACGGAGCAACAGCCTGAAATGACAGCCTCCCCCTACCTCCCCCCCGCCTTCTTCACCTCTCCCCCACCCCCCCAGCCTCCCCCAGCCTCCCTAGCCTCTCCCACTCCCTTCCACCCCCCCCGCCCCCACCCCCCCGAGCCGCTGCTGAGGCCAGCTGACCGTCCTCAGGGGGCTGTGTGTGAGCCAGACCCTGGCTCAGGGCGGTGGTGCTCCCCGCAGCTCACCTGGCAGCCCCAGGGCACCTGCTGTGCCTCCCTGGTCTCTTCGTCCCACCGCCCTTGCCAGCTCCGCATTGGGTGGCGCATGGCACACCTGCGGGAGCAGCAGGGCGCCGGGCGCTCGGCGTGATTGGAGGAGAACTGAGCAGGGGCCGCCCTCACCTGGGTGCCCCGTGCGGATATCCATGAGGCTCCAAGCCGCGGAGCCAGCGACGGCCCCGGTTCTGATGCTGATGAGGCGTCCCACGGGGGTGGGGGGCGGGGTGAAGAGCGGGGCAGGACGGTCCCTGAAAGCGGCCCAGGCACATGGAGTTTGAGCTGAGACAGCCCCCCATACGCAGGTGCGTCCATGCCCCCGTAGGCCACACACCCCCCACGCACACGTGTGCACACGCCGTGGCCGGTGGATGGCAAACTGCGGCTCCGGCTCGGGTGGCCTCGCGGCAGCAGTGGTAGACGCAGGGACCCGGAGCAGGGGCCCAGCTGAGCAGCAGGCCGGCTGCAGGCCCCGGAGGGAGCGCCCCTGCCGCGCCGCCCTGGCCCCAGCCCGCACCTCTCCCTCACCCCTGACGCCCCCACGGCCTCCACGCAGCCGGTTCCTCGGTTCATCTCCGCCCCGCTTGGCACCTGGGCCCTGGGGCTTCCCCGGGACGGAGCCCAGGGTCCTCTGTCTGCCCGTTCGCATCTGTCCTCTCGTGCCCTGTCCTCTGCTGGTCCCTGCGGTGACTGAGGCTGCCCAGGTCGTCCCCAGGTGTGCGGGGCAGACACAGCCTCGGTCCGTGAGGGGGGCAGACGCGGAGCACCAAGACCCACCAGGCACGCAGGTTCACACTGTGGAAGGGGAGACTCACAGGACACGGACAGTGGCCACATCCACATGGGCCGGCCTGGGTCACCCACAGGACACGCAGGGGGCTTCATGCGTGAACCACTACAGGACATAATGACCAGAGTCAAGGAAGCTTCTAGAGCCTAGGATGACAAAGATGGAGCTGCTGAGCAGGTGTGTTTTCCTGTGTCTGGAGCCGCGGGAAGTGGCCGGGAGGGTCTCCTCGCTCCATGTGGCCTTCGGAAAGGAGCGTGTGTCCTGCTGCTGGCCGTGTCCTGGCGGGGGGTGGCCGGGGGCGACGGGGTGGAGCTGGGGTCGCGACGTGTGACGTGGAGGGTCCCGGGTGCCAGCCGTCCACGTGGGGTTTGAGGGAGCTCCGCCCACTCCAGTCTTCCGACGGGGCCCACGCCACACCTGCCCTGACCCCTGCGGGACTCGGCCTGGGCGCAGAGCCGCAGCTCCAGCCTCCCCTCCACCTGCGGCGCCCCGAAGCCAATCGGACTCCCCACCTGCACACCGTCTCCGCGAGTCTCCACTGTCGCCTGTGTGTGTCCGAGCCGGGCGTCCGGGCGCAGAGTCTGCCTCAGTCACGGCGTCCCGGGTGGGGGTGGCTTCAAGGTCAGGAGAGCCTGCAGGCCGCCCCGTCTCCCCGTGATTGCCCCCGAGAGCCAATCTCAGGGCCGCACACTCCCAATTGGGAGCTCTCTCAAGCATGAACTATCAAATAATTGTCAATTCCCGTTGATTTTCTAACAGACAATGGGAAAATCTTCAGTCGACTTCATATGTGACTTTTACCCACTTTCTTATTTATTCAAAAATAGCAGAGAAAGGTCACGGGCCTGGCATATGCAGTTAGCTCTTTGCTGTTTATTGAGTTTTTATGCTTGGTTTAAAACTGAATTACTGGGGCATAAAGTGAAAATGCATTTATGCCCTTCAGGAAAATCTGTACATAAAAATTAAATTGTATTATGAAAAGCAGAGAGCTGTCTGGGAAGCCCAGAAGAATTGATTAGGAGATCAGAGTGCCTGTGAGGACACCTAATTACCTGTCCTCGTCATCATGTGTGTGCTTCTGTCACCCGGGGTCACCACCCCGGGGGGCACGTCCCTGGTGGATGCTGGAAGGGGTTGGCATGCCCGGCACTGCTGGCAGGGTGGTGGGAGGTGGCCCAAGGGGCACAGAGCAGCCCAGGCTAAAGCACCCCCAGATTCACACCCGGGGCTGGCAGGGAGCTCACAGGAGGCAATGCCCAGGCCGCCTGGACACTACAAGTCCAAGGGCCAGGCCGCCCCAGAGGTGACACAGGTGGGTCCAGGTGGCAGCAAGGGCCCCGGAGGCGCAGATGGGCTCACGGGGCGGGGGGGGGGGGGGCGTAGCCATGGGCAGAGAGTCCAGGACAAGACCACACTCGCACCTGAGGCCAGCCTTCCACATGCAGGTAAGCCAGGTAAGGGGTGGGGAGGAGAGCGTAAACTTCTCTCAGACTTGTTAGATGAGGGCAGCCCCGGTGGTGCAGTGGTTTAGCGCCGCCTGCAGCCCAGGGCGTGATCCTGGAGACCCTAGATTGAGTCCCACGTCAGGCTCCCTCCATGAAGCCTGCTTCTTCCTGTGCCTGTGTCTCTGCCTCTCTCTGCATCTCTATGAATAAATAAATAAAATCTTAAAAAAAAAAAAAGACTTGTTAGATGAGGAACCAGGTGGTCCTTCCACCCTGGGTGTTGGGTGGCAGAGGGGGGCATGCCCCCAGCCCCTGCTTCTGCCCCAGCCCCAGGCTCAGCCCCTGCTCCAGCCCCTGGCCCAGCCCCTGCCCCTGGCCCAACCCCTGCCCCAGGCCCAGCCCTTGCCCCTGCCCCAGCCCCTGCCTCAGCCCCAGCCCCTGCCCCAGTCCCAGCCCCTGCCTCAGGCCCTGCCCCAGCCCCAGCCCCAGCCCCTGCCTCAGGCCCTGCCCCAGCCCCAGCCCCAGCCCCTGCCCCAGGCCCTGCTCCTGCCCCAGCCCCAGCCCCTGCCCCTGCCCCTGCCTCAGCCCCAGCATGGGGTCAGACAGTGAGGACCTTCTCAGAAAGCATCTCTCAGACTCTCTCCTTCACCCTGGGGGGACGGAGCCTGACACCTGCACTCATCATCCCCACTTGCTGCCCTGAGTGCAGGTCCGAGGGCTCCGGGACACCAGGACCCATGTCCAGGGGTGGACAGGGAGGCACGGAGTCCCCTTGTCCCAGCACAGGCTGCTGCACAGGCTCCGTCAGCCACACCTGCCTCAGCTGGTGTCCTGATGAGGAGTCCCCTTACAGCGCGTGTGTGTGGCTGTGAGCGTGAGAACGGGTGGCCGTTGGCCCAGGGCTCACGTGTGGCGGCTGGTGGGCTCCTGGGATCAGTACAGCTGCCACAGAACATCCCGATTTTAGTGTTTATGTTCACACGATTATAACGTGCTTTATACGAACTCAGGACACCAGACATAATTTCTGAGCTATTTTTGCTAAAGATAAGTGTTTTGAGAAACGAGCCAGTTTAGGGTCACTTTAAGGAAAAATAGTGAGTGACAGTCCTCTGGGTGGCATGTCATACATGGCGCGTAGCAGAGGCGTGTGGAGAGCCGTGTTGTCGGAAATGGGGTTTGTTCAAGCTTCCCATGTTCTGGATGCGCGTGAGGCCCGAGAGTCACTGGACGGGGACGTCAACCCCACCTCCCTTGACATGATCATTTGGAAAACACAGTGTAGGTGCGGCCACCTCAGCCTAGGGTGGCGGACCCCGTGTGGGGCGGTGGAGTGTCATCGGGGTCCACGTGCGTGTGCACCACACCAGTTCTGCATAAAGAGATGTGCAAGGCGTCGACGCTCCCAGCTGAGCCAGCGCAGGACTGTCTATGAGGGCACCTGCCCGGCCGCCTTCCTCGGTCACTCAGACGCGGCCATGTCGCAGGACTTCAGTCCCTCTGGGGAAGTTTACAATTTTCCAGGAACAGGATCACCCTGCCGGCGAAGCACTGTTCAAACCAGAGAAGCCGCTGCTCGCTGTTTGGGGTGTAATTGCACAAAACAGCTCTGCCACTAATGAGGCATTTGAGCTCTGTGAGGCTGGCTCAGTCTCGGAGTCTTCAATCGATGGAGAATGCTCCATCCCTTGCCTGGCATATTAACAGATCTCCGCCTGGCCTTTCCAGGGAGTTTATGACTTGGAAACGACGGTGCTGCATTTACTCTGCATTCATGAAATTAAAGCAGAGCCGTCTGGCTGGAACAGAGAGTCAGTTATGCAGAATGGCTTGTCTCAGGGGCTTCCAGGGTGGCTAACTTCTTAGCCCTAACCGGCAGACTTGTCGCTGCAAAAGACAGGTAGTTAACACCCCGGACGGACCACATTTAATCCTGGGATGGCAGTGATTAACTCGACAGTCAAGACAGATGGGAAAACAGTCATTCGCATCCGTGAAATTCTGGTCTGAGCAGAGCAAGTTCAGGGGAAAAACACAGGAGGACTGCAGAGACTGCCCACGGTGACAGTGGTGATGGCGATGCTGGGGGTCATGGTGATGGTGATGACGATGCTGAGGGTCATGGTGATAATGACAGTGATGCTGGGGGTCGTGGTGATGGTGATGGTGAATCTGGGGGTCACAGTGATGGTGATGGCGATGCTGGGGATCATGGTGACCACAACAATGAGGCTGGCGGTCATGCTGACAATGACATGACATCACATGGACTCCTGGACTTTACTGGTTGGAAGGCATGTTCACGTGGTCGTGTGGTCGTCCTGAGATGCCGTGAAGACACTGTTGAAGCTGGCCTGGCCTCTCTCCATGAAATGAGGCTCCTTAGGTGGTAGCTTGACACTCACCTAGTTTTTTTGATAAAAGGCAAGTCAGCATGACCTGACAGCAGACCATCAGCGACGATACAGGAGGAGCGAGAGAAGGGACCCTGCAGGCCAGTATCTTTTATGAGCTTGAATGCAAAAATCCTCAAGGAAACATGAGCAGACTGAGTCCAAGGGGTAGAGAAGGATCTGTGCTCTGTGGCTGCGCTCCGTGGCTGCCGGGTGTACGTAGGGAGGCAAGGCTGCCTCGGTATCCAGTACCCACCACTGTCACCCATCACCTCAACAGACCAACCAAGACAAATCACACGGTCACATGAGTTGACAGAGAAAGTGCGCTTGACCACGTGCGACGCCCACTCTCGATAGAAGCTTCCAGCAGGAAGCAGAGCATCTACACTACCCTTCACAAGGAGCATCTACACAAACCCCTCGGCGAGGCCCACCGCTGACGGTGGAGAATGACTGCCCCCCGAGCTCGGAAACGGGGCAGAGTCGTCTTCAGGCCGCTAGGTGTGCAGCACTGCCCGGGGTGTAGGCCGGCACCCGGGGTAAGAAAAGTAAATAGAAGGCACGGCAGTACGGAGGGAAGCAGTAAAAGTCCCGACGTTCAGAGGATAAGCCAGTCGGAGCACAAACAGACCCACAAAAGCAACAAACCAGCGACCCCACAACGCCCCTCCTGGAATCACAGGTGGGCGTACATGAGATCAAATCCGGGGAGCCAAGCATGTCCCTGCAGAAGACGAGTGTGCAAGCAGAGACTGAGGACAAGCGCCACTCACGGTTGCTGTGAAGATGCGAAATACGCATCTTCTGACGCCTCTGAGCCGCACGGGGTCGGAGCGCCCCCAGGGAGGAATGACGGCGAGTTCCCGGAAGAGCAGCCGTGGGTCAGGGAAACACACCAGAAGGGCCCGCGCCCACCCTGTGGCGGGACCCACGGGGACACGAAGGGCGGGGCTGCAGGAAGCATGTGGTGCCAGGCTCCTCGACCCTTCCCGGGACCCCAGGGAACCCGAGAGGTGGGTCAGGTGGGATCCGTTCGGCCACACGGAGCCCCGGGGCCTGGTGTGCCGGCCACTGCAGGTCTGTGCT